>NC_088923.1:35375000-35655000 GCF_038396675.1 Hydra vulgaris
ACTAAACTATGCTGTAGTATTTAGAAACATTTATAAATAAAATGGTTAATTACGGAAACATATTTTACTTTTAAAGATTTATAAAAACGTATTAAAGTCAACTAGCTTGCTTTCCTCCTTCTGTCGCTTCAACAGCCAGTGGCTTAGAACTATGAAAATTAGTGAAAAACTATTTTTCTATCGCGAAAACTCAGCCCCGTATAAGGTTTTTTTATTGTTTGAAATAACTTCCGGGTATTGAGCAAATTCCAACCATTTACGTGAACATTTTTATGTCAAATAAAGATAATTTGCAAAAAATTACGATACTATTGAGGCAAAAAATGTTTTATGGCCATGGCAGCAATTTATAACTTACCTATTCCCAGATTTAGAGCTCACCCTATTTTCCCGTGTAATTCCCAGGCTTTATTCCCGATTTAGAGCTCACCCTATTTGCAAGGTATTTTTGATTGATATAAACATTGGTATATAAATGTTTCTAGTCTGCTACATATCTGGACGTTAGCTATCTTAAAAAAAAAAAAAAAAAGTTTCATACGGAACTCTATACATTAAAGCTCTTTTTCAAAACGCCTAAAGGTTAAAAAGTTCAAGCCTGACTTTTTTTTACAAAATAAACTAATTTAAATGCCTAAAAACGTTATCAAATAAATATTTTTGACGCGTTTTTTTATTTTTTACTTTTTTTTGATTAAAAAAAAGTTTTCAAAAATCATTAGTTTCTAAGTAGTTGAATCTCTGATGTGAAAAATCTGTGATTAATGTCTTAAGGTGGCACACAACTGAAAGCAGGTTTTTTTTAATTATTGTACATTTTTATAATTTTTTTTCGGAAACAAAACTTATGTAAAAAGTAAATAAAAAAAAGCATATAAAAATTTTTTTTGTTGAAAAAAAATTCATAATGATTGAAAATACATTGTAAAAGCTGTGTTTTAAGCAAAACTTCACAACCGGAGAACTTGTTGCCTTTATTCCCGATTCAAACTAAAATTTTGTACATAGTTTCCGAAGCATATTTATCCGGCTTGAACGTGGGAATTTTTGTTATTCAAATTATTTCAAAAAATATTGCATTTTTAACAAAATCACTTTACATTTATATAAAATATCAATAATTTTAACACTTTCAACTACAATATTTCATCTCTTATAATTTAGCATTAAAAATCTGCGCGTCAAAATAAATATTACATTGCAATAAACAAGTCCTGAAAATTTTATAATTAGGCCGAGTTCGGGTAAAGAGAAAATGTGTTTCAAAGTTCCAAAAAAGTCATGTTGCTAAAAAAGAAAAAATAAGAAAAAAATTAAAAAGAGAACATAAAAATCTACCAAGAATGTAACTATTATTTGTGTCTTTTGCTTGTGGATCACCCATGAAACCTTTTTTAACTGCTCTCAATTTTCTTTGCATTTTACTTTTAACATATTACTTTGACTTAATATATCGAATTCTCGTTTTGTCAATTTTACTTGATGAAGCTAATGTGGCAATTCCATTCAGGCTAAAGTATTTTAAAACTTCTAGCACACCATTTGCACCATCATTATAATGCAGCACTGCTGAATATGTTCCCATTTCGATTGTAGACTTACTAACAAATGTGTGCTTTGGTAAGTGAGACCATATAATTGAATTTAAAACTTCATTGGCATTTTGTGTTTTACAATCCAATTTAATTAGAAGATTGTCAGCTTAAAGATCTTTGATGATTGGTAAAAGAAGATTCTTAATCCAGATAGGTATACACGATTTTGGTTTGTAATTTTTATGATTGAAAGCCCAATATTTGCATCATATTTTTAATCCTTTTGGGCAAAACGGATGTTGCATTTTCAGGTTAAAATTGGTGAAGTGAAATAAAATAGCATAAACTGTTTTTTTCATAGCATACAATTTGTTAACATTTTGACGAATTACCATGCCATAATAGTTTTGAATAGAATATATACATTTTTCTGTTAGATTACCTCTGCCTAATAAAGCCTTAGTGCCTTTGTGTGCTTTGACTAAATTTCTAAGTCGTGTGCCTAATCGTTTTTGTGCATGAGCTATACATTCAAGTTTTATTGGAGTGATGTCAAAATCCTGATACGAACTTGAATTTTTCACATCATTGAAGGAAGAAGTGTCCCCATCACCAAGAAACTCTTTATTAATTAGGTTATTTCGATTAAAAAGTGTTACTACTCCTGCAGACTCCATACTTCCCGATGAAAATTTGTGATTTATTTCACCTTGATGATCAGGTTTCCAACACTGATATTCTGGAGTTAAGAAACGTAGCAAAGGGCCCGCAGCCGCGGGAGGACCCAGAGTTATTAGTGGCCCAAGCCGAATTTTTCAAACTTTTTATTTAAAAGTTGTCGTTCTTAAAAATAATATGCATGTATATAAACATAGCAACATTAGCAAATTTTGCTATTACAATATAGCTATGAACTATAAACTCTTCAGACTATTTTTTAGCTTTAAAAATAATCTTGACTAATACTTCAAATAGTGAACTTTTTATTTATTTATATCTAAAAAATTAAAGCAGTCTGTATTAACTCATAAATATACAATTTAGTTAAATGGTAAGTATGATGTCGTAAGGTTTTAAAGCAAAGCACAATAGTGAAGCTATTGTATTAAAACAATATACTCACTTTATAAAAAATTGTTAATACGGACTTCAAGGTGACAGTGTAGCTATCTTCATTACTGATGTATTTATCTCTTATATAGTTAGTTAGTTCTATAAAACTTTTCTCAAACAAGTTTTGGTATCTGTAAAAAATAATAATAAACACATACTTATTAGGTTATACGTAGACCAAATGATGCTAATTTAGTATAATATATCGCTTAATCCTTCAAGTTAACTCAAAGTTTAATTAGGAAGACTGAATGGAATTGTCACATTAGCTTCATCATGCAATTTTAACATATCACATTTCCTACGTCCAGACACCCTATGGTAGCTCAAACTATATGTTGGACTTGCTATTTACCTACAGTAGTAATTATATTTTAAAATTGTTTCCTAATGCTATATTAGGTAATAATACTGAGGGTCGCTTTAGTATCACTTGAGGAATTTTAGTTTCAAACCGTTTCCCGAAAGTGAATCTTAGTTGTTTAGTTACAGCAAAGGTGATAACGATTAAATATCAAACTTTATTGCATCAATCAATTCCCTCTACAAATCAACATGGCTTTCTTCACCATAAATTATGCGTGACTAATCTAAGAGAGACTTTTGATATTATTTCATCTTCTATAGTATTTTACCAATTTATTGATGTAATCTCGACTTCGCCAAAGCGTTGATTCTCTACCTCAAAACAAGCTTATGTTAAAATTAAGATATTTTGGAATAAATGGAAAACAAATTAAAAAAAAGGTATAATGAATCAATCCCTAAAATGCTCTACTAAAATACCAAGCGAAGCGCACATTTTCGAACAGTTATCTCAAAGTCCTTACAAATTTTTGGTATGCAAATAGACGTTCACTTTCATTGATGATAATATGGCTCTCAAGTTATATAAAGTGTTTATTAGTATGCAATGTCTATTTGGGCTCGTTATTTAAAAACTGATAAAACCTTGGTTGAATCTATTTAACGCAAAGCAACAAATGGACTTCCAGCTTAAGACATCTTGAATACTTGTAAAGACTAAAAAGATTAAATTTACCATCATTGACTAATTGTTTTGGTTGGGGCTGCAATTTTCCGCACTTTTTTCTCGCACTTAACGCATTGAAAATTCTCAAATTTTTGCATTTTACCCGTCTCCACAATAACATATTATGATATAAGTTGTTCATTTACAAATATAATAGCAGCACTAATGTATATTTGCGTATTAGCGTTTTAACTGCAAAAAGATCCTTAAACACATTAAAACACATCTAAGGACAACAAGGATGCAAATCATTTTGTCTGCACAAGACCTAATAGCTACTAAAGCGGAAATAGCAGCTCAATTGAACTTAAAATGGGTTGTTGACCAATTTGCGGCTATAAAGACAGAAAAAAAACTTTTAGATTTTCTACTTACTAGACTTGCATAGTGTAACATGCTGGTTTATATTTAATTAAATCAAAATTGTATTTAAAAAGAAGGTTTTTGTTTTCATGTATAATTTTTGTCAAGAAAAGGAAAGTGAGGGAGGGGGATAACAGAGAAGTAGTTTAAAGACCCGGATTAAAATTTTGCGGGGAGGCCTATTTTTTCTCGCTACGCTACTGCTGGAGTTCCCTTTTTACTGTTCCACTTTACAAAATATGCAGTATTTAGACAAAACTTAAATATATATGCGTTTATCTCCAGAAATCGCTGTAACTACACCGTGCAATGAATTGTGACTACGTTTCTGTCATGTACCATCAATTGAAACTTTTCCACATGTTACATCCTCAGCAATGTCAATTTTTTTAGAGTCTTTTGTTTCCAATAACATTTCTCGGCAGCATTTTTATAAGCTACCATAACAGTTCTGTTTAACTTTTAAAAACCATTTTCAGAGATGGTTTTTAAGTTCATGCAAGATGAAAATGTTTTTATAGCTCCGTAATCACAGCCTATTTCTCGAAAAGCTATTATTACACAAACATTAATATCACAAGGTGTGACAACTTTTACTGTACCTAATTTAGTATTTATTGATTCGGTTAATGAATTAAAACTTTTGATATAACCACATTGTTCACATTTTAACTGCAACAAATGTGCAAATCCTTTTCAACTGGAATCAACATCTGATAAAGTTAATGGTTGAAAGCAGTTATTACATGCAGTTCCAGCAGTTCTGTTCTGTTCTGCAGTTCTGTTCTGTTCTGCAGTTCTGTTCTGTTCTGCAGTTCTGTTCTTTGAGAATTGAAAAGTTAATAAAAACAAAATAATTATCTTTTTCAGAGTAAAATGTATTTGAACAGTTTAATTTGATTTTTCTTTCACTAGAACAGCTACTAGCTGTTTGATTTGTGCAAGATGATGAAATGCGAGATTTTTTATTTGCAACAACACCATTCTATTTTCGTTTTATTCTTCTTGATAAATTTCTTTTACTTGTTTATTCCTTTTACTTGTTTATTTCTTTGTTTATTCATTTAAAAACAATTTTATTTCAACTAAATTAAAATCAACTTTAATATTATTTGATACAAAATGAGGAAAAAGTTTCAACATAAGCGACTAACATTACCAGTCAAAAAACACTCCTGTTCCTAAATTAAGTTTTGATGTATGACTTTTAAAACGGAAAACTACCAAGAGTCTGCATGTAACACATTAAAATCAAGTTTGTGATAGTATTTTCCTGTTTCGAATTCATAAAAACCCAAATGTTTAGTGATTGCTAAGGCATTGTTAGGGTAATTTTGTTAAACCTTTATCTACTAAAATGCTATTAGATCAACTTTTATAGTATTTTTGAGACTAACTTTTTTATTATGTTGGAAGAATGATTATAGAATCAAAATACCAAAAAATCCTAAATTAATTTTTTTCAAAAAACTTTGGTTGTGAGCCACCTTAACTAATGCCACCTAAAACTTCTAAATTGCGCAAATTTTCTGATCTTATTTATTATTAGGTACATATTCCAATAAAAACAGACTATGCTTCAATGGTTTTAGTCTTAAAATCAAAAGGTATGAGATTCGATTCCTACTCTGAAAATATTCTTAAAGCATTTAAATAACTAAGAAAAAACGTTCTTTGTTTGTATATTAAATATTGTTAACGTTTATTTCATTAACGTAATTATATTTTTTGTATCAATTATTTGTATGAAGCTTGTAATAAAGTTACTTTATCGCCGTCCAAAAAGATTTTGGACTGCGATAAAGACATTTTAACTTTTTTCAGTGTTTCTCCCACAATATTACCATAATATAAATAAATATGAATAAATGAGTAATTAAGTCAAGTTAGACTTTTTTTTAGATAAACATGTTCTCACTTTGTATAATATTTTAGTATATTTAGAAATTTTTGTACCAATATCGTCAATATGCGTTTTCTGAGTGATGCTTTTTTTCAAGAAAAACGCCTATGAAGTTCGTGACATTGTTTTTTTTATTTTTTGTTCTTTATTACATTTTAAACAACATGTCGTTATAAAATATAAAGTTTACAAGATTACAAGATAAGAATTATAACTAAATGACAATAAAAAAATTTACAAAATTAGATCGATAAAAAATGAAAGAACGCAGGGACTCGTAGAAGATCGTTAGGTCTTGTCGTCAAGAACCGCTAACATGAACGTGATAATTTCTCGTAATATTCGTAAAAGATAAACAAGAATTTACAAATATTTTCTTTACAGAAAAATTCGTTAAAATTATGAAAATCTGATGTATATTATTATATATCCAAAAAAAAAAAAAAAATTATAAAAATCTAAGTATAAAAAAAAATTATAAAAATCTTAGTATATATATAAATTTTTAAAAGTTTTTTGATAAATAGAAGGTAAAAATGGGATATACAAATATATATATATACATATACACACATACACAAATATAAATATACACACACACACACACACACACACACACACACACACACACACACACACACACACACACACACACACACATATATATATATATATATATATGTATATATATACATATATATACATACATATATATATATATATATATATATATATATATATATATATATATATTATATATATATATATATATATGTATATATATATATATATATATATATACATATATACGTACACATACATACTACATACATACATACATACATACATACATACATACATACATACATACATACATACATACATACATACATACATACATACATACATACATACATACATACATACATACACATACACATATATATATTTATACATTAAAAGTATATTACCAAATCATCAATTGTAAAAATTAATTCTTTAAGTTTTTGTTTAAATGAATTGTAGTTACATTGTTCATTAAAAACTTGAGAAAATATTTTTATGGAACAAAATAGTTTTTTTTTAAACTATTTTGTTTCATAAAAATGGTCCGCGAAAAGCAATGCAAAACTTACTATAATTTGTTTGAAAATATGGCTGCTTAAAAAAATTATCATTGCGTTAAATGCATTTATTTTTATCTTTTGAAAAATACAATTTATGAAAAGAAACGGGGAAGAATTGATTTTACATAAAAACGTAAAAGATAGTACATTATAAACATTAAGTTGATATATATTTAGTGCATTCATTTTTCTAAATAGAGGTTTTGCACGGGTAAAACGTTCACTAAAATTTGTTAAACGTGCTATTTGCTTCTGATGAAGATGAAGAGGTTTAAGTTTGCTTTTTTTAGTAGTAGCCCATGCAACATTTGCATAGTAAATATGGCTGTGAATAAAAGTGAAATTTAATTGAGTTAGAATTTTCTAATTCAAAAAGCTTCTTACCTTATATAAAATTCCTATACTTTGTGAAGTTATATTGCATAAATTTTCGATGTGAATTTTCCAAGTAAGGTTATCATCAACATAAACACCTGAAAATTTTGTAACATTTACTCTGTTTATTTCAACATTATCAATGAAAAGGGATGGCATTTTGTTAGGAATTAATTTTTTTTTAGAAAGTAGATGGAAGAAAATCCAATTAGTTTTTTTAATGTTAAGCGATAATTTGTTTAATTTAAACCAATAAGAAATCTTGTTTAATTCTAGATTCATAAGTTGAAACAGTGTAGGGATGTTATTATGTGATAAAAATAGGTTTGTATCATCGACAAACATTATTATCTTTAATCTGGATACTTTATGAAGATCGTTAATATATATGAGGAAAAAAAGAGGTCAGAGAATTGATTCTTGTGGAACACCACAGGTAACCTTTAGCAAATTCATTGGTGAAGGAGCGCCAACAGATACAAATTGTTTGCGATTATTTAAATAACTTTTTAACCATTTAAGAACATTTCCAGTTATTCCGTAATGATTGAGAGTTTTTGAAAAAGAATTTTATGGTCTATAATATCAAAGGCTTTGGATAAGTCAAGGAAGATGCCTAAGGTATACTCAGATTTTTTAAAGGATTCAGTGATACTACGTGTTAAATTGGAGAATTGCGTGTTCTGTAGAGTTATTTTTATTAAATCCATACTGATGGTTATAAACCAAATGATTGTCAGTAAGATGTGTGTAAATTCTGTTATACATAATTCTTTCTAGAATTTTCGAAAAAACTGAAAGTACAGATATAGGGCGATAGTTATTATCATTTGTTAGATCTCCTCCTTGAATATCGGTGTAACTTTTGCTATTTTAAACTGATCAGGAAAAACTCCTTGTCTTATTGAAGATGAAAAAATTTAAAAAGAATGTCTTTAATAACTTCGTATGAATTTTTAATTACTTTGCTATTTATATCATCAAAACCACTCGCTTTGTTTGGTTTTAGCATACTAAAAGCAGTTTCAAATTCCTCAAGTGATAATTCAAAAGAATCAAGATTAGTTGTTGGTAAGGACGAGATATCATTTTTTTTTTTATATTCGGAAATTTTTTGATAAATTAGGTCCAACTGAGACCACAAATTTGTTTAGTTCAATTGCTATTTCATGAGAATCATATATGATTTCATCATTAATTTTAATGCCATTTTTTAAAGCGCATGATTTAGATTTAGTGTTACCAGTAATTTCATTTAGAATGTGCGTTTAAAGCGATTTTTTTTTGCTTAAGTAAATTAGAATAGTATTTTTTTTTTAGATTCTTTTTTAGAAGTCTTTCAAAAACTTTCGCATAATTTTTGTAGATGGTTTTACTTTCAGTTGTCTTAGTTTTTAAATATTTAATGTACAATTTTTGTTTGACTTTTGAAGATTTTTTTAGACTGTTCGTAATTCATGGCGATTTTACATTTTTCGGTTTTAGATTTATTTTACGTTTTGAAAAGTTAGCATCATATATTTCATAAAAAGATTTTAGGAATTGGTTGTAAGCTAAGTTAACGTCAGATGAAGTGTTTATATTTTTCCAATGAAGCAATGACAGTTGCTCCCAAAACGATGATAAACTTGCTTCGTTGTAGATGCGTTTAAAAAAGATTTGTTTGCCAATTGGTATTTAATTTGGTTCTAAATTTATAGAGAAAAAAAATAGGGAAATGATCGAAGATGTCACTTTTAATAATACCTTTTTTAGAGATTCATTAAAAATATCGTTTGTTATGATGTTATCAATTAGCGAAGCTGTTTTTTCGGCGATTCTAGTTGGTTTATCTATTAATGGAAACATTTCATTTTTGATAAATCGTTATAAAATTTTTTTATGGTGTACTTTATGTGGTATTCAAAACGATTTAAGTTGAAATCACCAATTAAATAGTTTAGTTTGTTTTTTTGGTCAGTTTTTTTTATAATGTTGTAATTAAATAATTGTTAAAACATTCAACTACGCCAGAAGGTGGGCGAAAGCAACAACTTAAAAGTATATTTTTAGTTTTTTTGGTAAAATTTTGATTGTTAGAATCTTTTTATCGTCATCAGAAATACACATGTCAAACCTCGTAAAAAATTGAAAACTTTCTTTTTTATAAATAAGCACACCGCCACCTCGCTTTTTCGCTTATTTCAAAATCATTAACTAGAACGGAATCCATTTTAGTAATAAAAGAACTCTAAAATTGTTAAAAATAAAAGAAATCTTATTCTTAAAAATCACGCGTTATCAATTTATTGTAAACTACTTTCGCATATTTACCTTTTGTTCGTAGTTCTTTAGCTTCCATAAACAATTTCTTTCTTATTTCCGTTGTTCTCTCGCTATAATCTTCGTTTACGTATATACGATCTGTCCCGAGTTTTAACCTCGAGTAATTTTCCATTATTAAATGTTTATCTTTATAATTTAAGTTTATAATTTTTAAAATTAAGTTTATAATTTTACAACTGTAGTTCTGTTTTTTAATTTTTTACCATGTTCTTTTTTTTTCCGAATCGATGTGGTCTTTCGATTACAATACTCTTTTTAATACCAAGTTTTGAATTTAACAACTCTTGTATTTTTATCCGCTCTCTTGCCAAGTTTCATTATCACTTTCTTTGATACCACTAAACCTTAAATTATTTCGCAGACTGCGATCCTCTAGTCCTGCTAGTTTGTCTTTAATCGTAATATTGCTCTGCCCAAGGTCAATGCTAGAATTATTTAAAGATGTTGCTATTATCTTTTTAGATTCAATCAGTTCTGATAATATGTTTTCGTATTTTTTATTTATGAACTCTACAGATTTCTGTAGTTCGCCAATTTCATTTTTTAAGTTTGCGTTTTCCATTTGCACACTAACAAGCTTGTTTCCCATTTTATCATTAAATACTTTCAGTAATCTATTTTCATGAATCTCTAGAAGCTACTTTACTTACTGAAATAGTAAATTTTGCTATCTTTAATTTTTTTTAAAGTTGTTTGTCTTATACCACGTACGTTCACGTTCAAGTTGAAAAAAAAATTTCAACATTAGTAAAAATTTCGGGCAAACATCAGGGTAAATAAGCTTATTTTGAAACTGGAAAGAAAAAGTCAAGTTTTTTTTTAATGTTAAGCATTAGTTTTTTGAATTTAAACTATTTGGATATACTATAAGTTCAGCATTCATAAAATAGATCACAATCGGAAAAGAACAAGTGTCATCAAAAATGAATCCAAAACGTTTTAGCTGCAATTTTCATTACTTTATTAAAGAAAAAATACCTAAAAATTAAAAACTATTTTTGTAAACTATTCGAAATTTTTTTTTTTAAAACTTTGTTTTTAACTTTAAATTTTATTTCTCGTTTTCCAGAGTAATCTCAAGATGGCGTTATATTTTTACGTAAGAGAAACTAATCGCATCAGAAATTAATTCTGACAGAAACTAAACACAACAGAAATTAAACACAATAGTAAATAATTCGTACGAAAATGCAGCTTAAATAAATTGACGTCGATTTCTTATATATCTTATATAATAAAATCTATTAATAAATTGACATAAGTTTTAACAGTTAAAAATAAAATTATAATAAGCAAAAAAAAAAAAACTACGTTTTTATTTAAAAGGGTTTCCCTTGATTTCTTTCGTACGTAAAGAAAAATATATGGCAACCAAATTTTTAGTTGATCCGTACGATATATTATATAACGAAGTTGGAGATGCACTTTTATCGCAATTAGTCGTCCACCACATACTACAATTTTTAAATGTCGAGCCATTTGCGTTAAATCGATCTGGTTCAAGTGCTTAACATTGGTAAAAAATTTATTAAAATTAAACAAATTTCTGTTAAATTTAGCTTAAGTTCTAAACAAAAACGCAAGAAATTTGCTGCTAGCATATTTCAAAACATAATTTCCTAGTAATTATGTCGCTCAGCTGCAAAATTTCCTAATAAAAAACTACTATAGCAACGAAAACATCAAAATTTACTTAAGATTAGTAAACAAATGAAAACCAATTTAAAAGGTAATCTTAATATCAAGTTAAAAAAGTAAAATGAAAGTATAAATTTAAACTCACAGCCTCTTGGGTCGTACTTTTCATAATTAAACACGTAGTTATCTTCGCTTGAGCCAATTATTACGTTATGATACATCGTACTTAATGTTATACTTTCTTCAAAAACGTAATCAACTCTCATATCAGTAAAAAACGTGTTGGTTATTTGATAAATTTTTTTCAAGCCAATCCATTGTTGGTTGAACAGGCCAAAACCGTTTTCGTAAGCATCGTAGCTTTTACTCCAAAAACTTGATTCCCAATTGCCAAAGCGAGTCATCATTGGAATCCAGACTCCTTGAAAAGTTTTATTTTTAAACTGTTTTTTCAATAAAAATATTTTATACAGGGTTGCCACCATTATTTGAGAACAAAATTCCCTGATTTTCCTTGATTTTTTCGCTAAAATTTTGCTTTTTTCTCCCTGATTTTTCGCTAAAATTTTGCTTTTTTCTCCCTGAATTTTTCTGATTCTTACCCTTAAATTTTGCTTATTTCCCCCTTATATTTCCAGCATTCAAAAAACTTAACATTAAAACTTCTCCATTAACCCCAGAGCATTTTTACCTCTAAAAAACAGATATTATAATTCCCCAATGAGTAATGAACCAATCTATTTGTTTCAAAATTAGAATAAATAATCAAATACTTCAATCAACACATAAAATTATTATATAACATAAAATATACACCCATTTGTCCAATATAGGAAAATGTTCCAATTGTTTTAGAGAAATAACTAAGAGAACCAATCTATGTTTCAAAATTAAAATAAATAATCAAATACTTGAAGTATTTCTCAACACATAAAATTATTATATAACACATAAAATGTATATATATATATACACCCATTTGTCCAATTGTTTTAGAGAAATAACTAAGAGAATGTCCGAATTAGGCTGAGCTCTCCGAGTTTTTGAAAATATTTGACTTATCAAGATTTTTTGACCTATCTTATGGCCCTCCCACCAAGGGTTTAATCAGGGTATATTTAAAACGGATATGTTCAATGGGGATTGAAAATCTGTCAGACTTAGGGTACAAGATAACGAGATTCAAAAAAAACAAACAATTAAGATTGGAAACGTTTTTAATAACGAGCAATGTATTAAAAATTCAAGAGTAAATAAACACAAGTTATAATAATTAATTATAAAAGACTAACAAAAACTAAATGAGTAAACTAAAAAAGTAATATTGTTAAATACTGAAATGTTTGAAATAAAGATCAAACAATTTTATGTTAGAAAAATATAATTATTTGTTATTGACATCTTTTTTTTTCTTATGCAATATAACTAAAGCCTCTTTAAGCATCTTTATTTCTTTTTCGTGTTCCTCACTTTTTCGCTTACGATCATTACCTTTTGTAAGAAGTAGTTTCATTTGAGACATATCCTGCTGTTTGCCAGCTTCCTTGGTAAATGTAATAAATTCCTCATTGTATGTTTTACATACTTCGTTCAATACTTTTTTCTTTTCTTCAAGTCCCAATATTTTCTGATCTAAAAGCATTATCACGCTATTTTCTTTTTCAAATAGTTTTTATATTGTAACGAGGCACTACGAACAGCCTTTATCATTTCATTGTTTATTTCTATTTCGTGAGCCCTTAATTTGTTTGATACCATAAAATCCTTGATAGTGCGACGAGATATAAGTGACTTTCCTTTCATGTTTTCGCTGTGCATATTCTGTTAATACTGAAACCTCTCTCAATTGATGCTTGCCCATGACATAACGTAAAAACAACTATCAAAACTTTTGATAAAACTTTGTAATCTACACCAACTTTAATGGTTTCAAAATAAAACTTGTCTAAACGATTTCCAGTGTGAAAATTTTTAAATGCGGGTAAAAGAGTAGCTGAACTTTCCTCTAACAACTTTGAAAATTGTATGAAAGCCTGATCACATTTATTTGAAGTAATATGTGAGCAAGAAAGAATTAGATGTAGTACGGATTTCATCTGATGAAGAAGATCAGCTTTTTGTTTAAAAAGAATTGACACTGGACTGATGCAACCAGTTGCTTCCAGAAAAGAAAATCGATTCAAACTTCTTTCGAATATTTTTTCCAGGATTCCAATGATAATGAGACGGCAATCTTTCATGAATCTGTTGATGACATCCTGAGATAACGCATCCTTTCTCCTCAATTCGATAATGTCACGCTCTGCAGCAAATCCAATTGTCATTAATTTTAATGGCAGAAAATTTTCCTTTTTAGTGAAATCAAATTTTTGAAGTTGTCTGCCATTGACGATGCTGTTAAGGATATCTTGTTTTATAATCAAACCCATTAAACTTTTAACAGTTGAGAACAAATCTTCAAAAAGAAAGGGTATCATTGGGGCATCGGTTTGATATCTCAGTAAGATTTTTTGCAACAAACTTGCAATGTAACAAAATAATTTCAATTTAGTCACAGTTAACTCATCTTTTGTTCCCCCTAACACTGTGTCATAGCTATTGCATTTTGGTTGCTTACTTTTAGGAAGAGTCTCCCAATACTTGATTATTTTTTTAACATTCTCCCAAATTAAACAAAGTCTATCTGCAACTTTTTGGTCTTCAACCCAGCGTGTTGAGCAAAATGCATAAGGAAAACTCTCACATTCAGTAACAGTTACATAATCAGCTCTTCTAGCTGGAGAATCATAAAAAAGTTTGTATGATGCTTGCATTAACTTTCCTATATTCTATTCAACAGATTGAAAACCTGATTTGAAAGCCCCATGTATTACATGAAGGTTACAAGTCCCAACGTTAAGAAGTTTAGGTAGTCCTTGTTGATCACGCTGCTTTTCAAGAAGATTAAGAAAGGACAAGTTCACATTTGGACCATTCATACTTAGTTAAGTTAGATTTATGCTATTAATCGTTGACAAAGACGTAGTAATACTTTCAAGTAAATTTTTTGCTGTGGGATGACCTAAAAATTTAGAGTCAAAGTATCTGGATTCAACATGATTTAGATCGCTGTTCCAAAACCGAATATTTAGATCTAATTGACAATTTTGGAAAGAATCGTTCAGGCTTTCATCAAATGAAACAGTATAATAAGGAGATTTTTTTATATTTTCAATTAGAAGTCTGTGAAAATAAGGCCCAAGACCAAAATTAATTATATAACCAAGTTTTGTTCTACCCATTTCATAAGATTTAACAGTATTGCTGTCAGGGAACATTTTCTGATAAAGTAGGCCATTTTCATTACACGAATTCAATGAGAAATTATTTTGTACTGCATTTAAAACAGAATAGATTTCTGCACAACTTTTATCACATTGATCTACTGTGAGAATTGCTTGCTTTTTAGATGTAGACTGTGCAGGCACGAAGAAGCAAGATACTGGTTTTGATTTCTGTGCATGTTTTTTGCCATCCATGTGACTTATCACAGCTCTTCTGCCCATATTTGACAAATTAAATTCAACTTTGCATATTTTGCACTTGGCTGACTTTTTATCTCTGCATATTACCAGCCATTTTTCAAACAAAGGATCAGTTAACCGTTCTTCTTTGAAATACGTTGCCATTTTAAATTTTAAAAATTTGTACTATTCTAAAAAAAGAGCAAATGTAAACACAATGTGATTAATTTTCTTTAAAAATGTTAAACATTAACCCTGATATGCTGGAAAAGGAAAATTTTTATTAGAAAACATTTCAGAACATTAAAGAAAAATTAAAAAGTTCCCTGATTTTCCCTGATTTTTTCCTAAATCAACTATTTCCCCTGATTTTCCCTGATTGTATCTAAATTTCCCTGATTTGGTGGCAACCCTGTTTATATTATTGATTGATTTATAAGTAGTGTTGTTAACGTTTTCTTCTAAAACGACTGAAAGTGGACTAGTCGACTTTGAAAAATCTAATATTTGATTTAATCGACTATGGACTTCCTACTAGTCGTCTAAAAGTCGATTTAGTCGGGTAAAAATTCTTATATCTTTTCGATTTAACATTTCAATCGATTTAACTTTCAACTTTTAATTTTTGTTTATTCATTTCATAACAATAACATATACTATTATAACTATTACCTATTTTTTTGTTAACTCTCTTAAATTTTTATCTAATTCATCACATTATATTAATTAGCATTATTTATTAGACACTAGATAACCGGTCTCGAGTCATGTTTTATCGCCTGGTATCAGTGCGATACCTTACAGTATCAATATCGAGATTACGCGATACTGGTATCGAAAGTATCGTTAATGTTGGTATCGTTTGATCTCGGTGCAATACCTTACAGTATCGATATCGATACTGTAAGGTATATCAGTTATGTTGGTATTGTTTGGTACCAATAGTATCTAACCTCTGCATTATCTAAAAGAGCATTTTCTGCTTCTGACCTTATCACTGATCGCAGACACAATCTCAATTGTGACAAGGCAGATAAGCTTGTATTTATAATGCAGAACTATTCCGCTCTCGAGAATTTCATCAAAAAATGGCCCATCAAACAAGAAAATGAAAGTGATATAGGACAAGTCTGACTCATATACATGAATGAGACTTATCTCTGGCAATATTAATAGAAGAAAATACTAAAATACCAACGAAAGTACAGCAAAAGAAAAAACAAAGAATGGATGATAGCCAATTTTCGTAGATGGTTAAAAAAACAGTAAATAAATCTCTAAAATGCAATTGTACTTGTATTTTGTTAATAAAAAATTCAATAAATCACATTTTTTTTTTGTCTTATTGAGAGCTCCAAAATCTAAATGTCTTCTATAAAATTACATTGTAAATACGATTTTATAGACTTTTTGATACTTAACAAGTTTTTAAGGCGGTCTCAAAATCATTGGAGCCTGGGAATAAATTGTCCTGTTGTCAGAGCGGCTCTTCTCTCATATTGTTTTGTTCCATTATTATTTAAATGCTTTGATGTTAAAAAATAGAAAGCGAATATATATTACTTTATTATTTTTATTACTATTTATTTCAAAAAATTTAATTGTTACCATATTTCGACTAAATTGATTTTTAGTCGGTTTAAGTGTATTAGTTGATTTAGTCAACAGTCAAATTTATTAAAAGTCGTAACAAGACCAGTAATAAACAAAAATTGTCCTAAAGTGTTAATGAAAAAATCAGATTCACAGAAAAAGAATAATAATAATACACATAATATTGTGACATTGTTATGTGTATTATTCATAAGCCCTAATGTTTTGTTTTGTTAATTCACCTCCCCAAGGCTGAAAAGGTCATTACAGTCAAGGAGGCTACTTTAATTGTGGTTACAACCCTCTCTCAACTCCAAAACACCAACCTTGATGAACAAAGCCGCTACGCAGAGAAACTAGTTGAGCACGGTACTACCACTCAGCGTAGTTAAGGAGAGATCCGTACGATTCACATTTCGTAAAAACAAAAATTTACATTTTCAAACTTCAACTTTTTGTCTTATTTTCGACTATTACTGTTATATATTTTTAAAAAGTAAAAATTAAGCTTTTCTTATATAATTTATTATTTTTTTTATAAATCTTTTTTCATCCAAAGTATCAAACAAAGCAAAACTACCACTAAAATACATAAAACGCATCAGGCAGCGTCATAAAAACAGTAGAAACAAATGTGATAAGTATTTATATTCCAAAAATGTCTATTTTATTCGAAAGTAAAAAGTCTCCTTGTTTACAGCATTAAAATATTCAATAATTGGCTAAAAAGCTCATATTTTATCTTTCCGTAAACAGTAAAAACGTTAAAATCGAATTTTCACATCAGTTTTCACTCATAACAATTTACTTTCATTATCTCTTTATAGTCATTTGAATAAATTACCAAAAAGAAACGTTTCAGCTTTTATATAACTTCTGCCCCATCGTATTAAGCTAAAACTTGAAACTCAATAATAAAATCACCAAATATTTGTAAACAAAATAATACAATAAGCTTCAAGATTTAAAAAAAAATAAACCAATCAGAACGCACACAAAATAAAATGGCATTTTTTAAAAACGAAAGGGCCTAAACGCGATATTTTTCTTCGGATCTCTCCTTAACTACGTTGAGCAAGGACAAGGCGGGTCTCAAACTCGAAACTTATGAAACTTCGAAACTTCTTGCTTATGAGATGAGCGCTCTACCACTATATCACTATTGCATATTAACTGCATCTTTTCACTTATTTAAGGTGGTTCCTCTATAATCAAAAAAATGACATTTTTTCATTAAGTTTTTATTTTACTTTAAAAGTGTGTACAAAAAATTAAAGAGTACAAGAAAGATAGAAAAACATATAAATGATAACGTAGAAACTAATAAACAGCACAAATGACGCCCCTCCTAAAATGGGAATTACTAGAAACACAATTACTTTCGAGTAACTCATTTTTTTTTAACTTCTATTTGTGGATGTTTTTTTAAATATAAAATGTTACTACTAAAGGCTATACTAAAAGCAAAAATATTAAAAAAAAAAGTGCAATCAACCCTAAACTCTTATTAAAAGTATAAAACTTTGTTTGAAAAAGCTGTACACTTGATAAATAAAATGTAAAATGCCAAGCAGTCCTCACAAATAATTTAAAACAAGCAGTTCTAACAAATAATTCAAAGATATTTTTAGTTTTTCTTATTTCTTATTAAATTTCTTAATATATCGAAAATAAATTTAGTTTTTAAAACAAAAATCCTTTTTTACGGTAACTTTCTTTTGCCTTTTTTTTTAACTCTTCATTTAATAAGATCCGTTGCAATGACATTGCAAATGGTGGGCGCTTTTTTTCAACGGTTCAAATAGAGTTTTTAAAAAGAGAAAAATAATATGATAATGTAAAAGAAATTAAATAAATAAATCAATTAAAAATAAGGGAACGAAAAAAACTTGAAAGAGAAGAAAGTAAACGAAAAAGGTATTAAGGAAATAAGGAAAAAACCAAATAAGAAAAAAACAACTAAAAATCGAATAAAAAAGAAAAACAATAAAAGTATGTAAATAAAAGAAAACGAAGAAAGAAAAAAAAAACTTATAATTTATATAAAAATAATTAAACTATATTTGTAAAATAAGGAATATTCTTTGTTGTACTGTGTTATCATTTGTTGTTATTATTCCTTTTTTGTTAGTTTCTTTTTTTTTTTTTTTTACGTTCTGTTGTGTTGTAATGAAATTTTTTTTTTTTAAGTTTGTGTATATATATCGTATATATTATACGACACAATACTTATTTTAATATTATTTTATCATATGATTTGTTTTTAATTTTCTTTTTTCTCTCTTTTTCACACTCTATTTCATTTCAATATTGTTCATTCATTATAAACACTTTATAATTGTGTTGCTTTTTTTGTATTGTGTTTTCATTTGTTGCGTTTTTTTTTGTATCTGATGATGAGTTATTATTGCTTGATTTAAATTATTATTATTATAATTGCCTTTGTTATTTTTATTATTATTATTTTCTATTGTATTACTGTTATTGTTATGTAAACTCTATCATTGTTATTATATATTGTGTTGATACATATTATTATCACATATTATTTTAACTGTATTATTAGGATAATTAGGTGTATTTTATAATTTCATCGCTTTTTTTTTTGTTTTTAATTATGTTAATTTATGTTTTGTATTATTTAATAATATTGTTATTGTTGATTTTAGTTTTTGTTTATTTTATTTAGGTGTCACTCTTTTGACTAGTTTTTAACTATATGAGCGACACCTAACAATACATAGCTAAGAAGAGAAGAGACGAATACCAAACTTTCATGACTTTGGTTAAACATAAAAATTCATGTTACAAGAAAAGGAGTCAATGGATACAGAAAGCTCAAGACTTCAACATGCGTATGACAAGTAGAGCCTACGACATCAGAACAAACAATATGGCATATCAAAGAAAGTTGGGAAAGTCGTTTGACGTTAAAATGATAGATGAAGACGAGGCATTCCATTAAGATAATTGCTACGGGTCTTACTTGGCAAATTGTACATCGACAGTTTCATAGAAATGGAAAAAACAAATAAAGAGAAACGAGGAAAGATATCAATTAAATGAGAAAAAGCGGAAGGCTTTAAAGGAAACCAGTAAGGAGGAAAAAGCATGCAGAAGTTTGCAGTATACGGATGCCCTAAAGACAGATGACGTTTAAGGAACCAACTCGAAAAACCGAAATCAAGATTTCTTTGTCGCGCTCCTAATCATGCCAGAAACATCGTCTTCAAGTTTGACAAATGACCCAACTAGTCCTGGAGAATTGTTCCTAAAGATTCTGGTAAGAAATAGTTGTAAATGTTTGGACGAACGTATAATAAGATGCACAATCCAGTGCTTATCTGACCACAAAATCAGTTGCGGTGACGTAGTTGGTATCGTCATAAATGATACTAACATCATCATTGGTCAGAAATAGACAATCAATTCAAATCGGTTAAATAAAGAACTGAGTGATTCTGAGTCAGATTCGGATAAACCATAAAAAAGCAGTCGCCGACAACCTAAAAAGGCGTTACTTTACTAGAGTAGAGATCTCACCTACGTCTTCCTCTCAGTTAGGACTATAGATAGATATTTGGAAGACGCATCTTACCTCGATCTCCAGATGGCATCAAATTATCATTTTAATAAAGACACTAGTGATGTTGTTACAGATGGCTAAGAAAATACGAGCAAAGAACATTGACCACAGGCTATATTAAGAATACTTCTCATTCAGGATCTGAGGATGTGATAGCCTACGAGTTCAGGCTGAAGTGTCTTGTGGTGTTGGCGGACTCTACTGTGAATGAAGTGAAAGGTGTTATAGATTTTCAGATGTTAGACCATTCCGGATATTGTAGCATATTATGTAGCATATCCACAAAAACCTAGGTGTGGAGGACATAAAAATTTAAAATGTTGCGCATTTAAAACTGGGCATCAATCATCCTATCGATAAAGTATTTTGCAACAACGAGCAAAGAATAAGAGCTCAGAAACTGTTGGACATATCAACTGGACAGAAAGCGTTCACCTCTCCATCAACTTCAATACACACTTTTAGACAAATCGCCATAGCCAAGTTCTTCTTGCCATTACTCATGCTAGTCACTCCGTATCCTTAAGGGCGTTTTCCACAAGACAAAATATTTGAGTGAAGTGAATTTTTTTTGTCGATAAGCACGCGCAGATAAAACATTTCTAGAAATTAAGCTGATACAGCATTTTGCTGCAGCAAAAAAAAGTTAAACTCTTCTAGACTTTTTGCGAATCGCCATAAGCGAAAACCAATCAAGCTTTGAATATTATATCACGTGATGTCAACAGTAAAAATGTGAAAGTGCATTTTTTTTTAAAGTGGCATAGAAACAAAATTCTTAACCTGGCGTTCTTATTGATTTTCAATGAACTCACTCTGAACATTAGCAAGCATTAGTAAATTCATCAAATAAAGAGCAAGACTTAAATCAAGAATTGACCAACATAAATTTGCATACTGTCAATTCTGAAAGTTACACTTCATAAGAAGGTTTATCTTCTAGTGGCCATACAAAGATGAACCTTTATGTGAAAAACCCTACATAGAGTTAAACCTACTGTTCGTTTTTGCAGTAACAGTTTTTTAACAAATGTTCATATCAGAATCGAGCATTTATTTTCTTATGCTTTCTTATAAAAAACTTTATATTAAATTATTATATTACAAAATGATATCACATATTACATACCAAGACAGAAATCTTAAAATTAATGCATGGGAAGAAATTTCGACATGCTTCAAAGTAGAAAGTATGCTAAAAAAGTAATAACTACTTTTAGATAAACATACAGTTTTGTTGTCAAAAATAAAAATGCTGCCATTTATATTGTTGACAAAAAAAAAAAAAAGCGCGAAAGAAAATCAAAATGGCTTTCATCATAGATAAAAAAATTTGCTTTGCACGAATACTTCATCTTGTGGAAAACGGCCTTTATACACAGAATACAAAGACTAGATGGATTTTCAGAATACTAAACATTACGGATTTAGAGGTTTTGTTTCTAATCGCTTTGGGCATATGGTTGAAATAGCGAAAGAGTTCGAAACCAGGAGACAATCAATCCAAGACTTTTTCGAAGCAACAAAAATTCAAACAATTTTGTACTAGCCGTATCAGTTTATATACAGATTGATTGATTCATTCTCTGTTCAGAAGTGTATTTTGAAGTAGGCGAGATGGTTATTTTTCCTACAATTACTTGGAATTGACATGAGAAGAACAGACAAACAAAGAACTACTAAGTATGATTCAAGTTGGAGCAATGTACGGGAGTTTTTCAAAGAAAAATTATCACAACTGAAAGAAGCTAGAAGCAATCCTAACTTAAACTGTGGTAGAGGAAAGCTTCTTGCTGGTATCTGGAGTTATAGACACATTCGACAAAATCTATCGATATTTTGGACTCGTTCAACAAGAAACAACTGATCAATGAAATTTTGTACCTATGTCTGATGATAACGCCTGAAATGAAACAGTAGTGACGAATAAAACTTGATTCTGGGAAATTTAAAATAATGAATTTTACAATTGAAAAACTAAGATGTTTCATTTGCAACACAATAAAACCAGAAAATGAACTGTTAAACAACTAATACACTTCCTAGTTCAGTCCTGTGAAGCGTGATGCCATATAAATGTTTGTTCATGTGATTGATGACATTGGTTATTAAAAAAGTCCGAGTTTATGATTTTTTTTTGTACTTATTTTAGGTGCTCCCAGAAGTCCTTGCGGTCTTATCACAAAGCACCGCAGGAGAGCATTTAACAGGAAGTTCATGCCTCCTTCCGTACCAATGTCGCTTTTTGGGCTAGAGCTGGCGTCGAACCTAGGATCTCTGGGTTCTGAGCCAGAATTCTAGCTACTGCGCCACGGCTGCTCATAAACTCTCATAAAAGCTCATAAACTCCACGGCTGCTCATAAATTTTTAAACAGCTTGCAGAATTCTTAGTTCGTTCAGTTGATTTGTAAGTCAGGTTACAAATCATCAATTGAATATTGTATTGGCGCCTCATCGTTTTTAAAAAGATTATTATGATATCGGGCTTATTCACAATATTTACAGATTTTCTAAAACCAAGCATACCTTTTCTAAAAAAACTCAAGAAACCTTTTCTTGAGTATCTTTATTGTTTTAGGGGTCGTCCATAAAGTACATATGCCAAAAATTTTAAACTTTGACCCCTCCCCCTGTTGTCATGCGTACTTTTAAGTCCCCACCCCCCCTCCTTAAAAAGTACGCAGGTTTTTTAAATACCCCCACTTTTTTACGCAGGTTTTTCAAATACCCCAACTTTTTTTTTCAATATAAAAGTTTATTGAAAAAAAAAAAAAATGGAGAAGGTACCTTAGATGCTTTATACAACCCCAAAGCCCTTGTTTGCGCATTATAAAAACGTCTTCAATTATATATACAAATATTAATTTTAATAAAGTTAAATTACAGACTTTTAATGTGTGTGCTTGGCCAAGAGGTTAAAGTGTTAATCGATTCCCAGAGAAATCCATATTGAACTTTTTTGTTTGTTTTAATAACGAATCAAATAAAAATAAACTATACTTAAGGCGGACATTTTTTTTCAGGCACCCCTCTTTAGTGAGTCCATAAATAACGAGCCTTATGCGAGATCAGTAATATTGAAAACAAAGGCTAAAACCCAGTGCCAAGGGTAGGCTACCCATACCCCTTAATTAGAGGAGGAGGGAGGAGGGGAAGGGGAACAGCAAATTTTGTGCTCTTTTGCTAATTTAAGAAGCTTTTTATTTAGTAAAATCTAGCGGTAAAATTTGGAAGATTTTGAGACCCTAATGACACAATTTTTTAGGGGGACTCCAACCCATCAACCATGGCCCTGCTAAAATCTGTTTTTTGTCGACTCAAAAAATAGGTTGCCTGAAATACACCTTACTCAGGGTCAGTATATAAGGCGTGGCAGATGTGCTTGCAGGATTTTTTGATGTTCCAGATAGGACACTTTCACACATCGTGCAAACACCAAATTTAAGTATGTTTATGCCAAATGAGGTGGCCTTGCAAAAAATTGAGATGGTAGAGGCCTGGGAACAAAAAGCCCTAAAACGCTTGCCTCCTCCCCTGCCCATACGTGAGGGAATATGTAGTAAAGTTTTCAACTTTACCATCTAAAACTAAATTTAAATTTATTGACAGATTTTAATTTTTGTAGAAAAATATTGCAAATTACAAAAGTTGACCATGCAAAATTTACACCCCTCTCATTTTGGCATAGGTATAAACAAACTTAAGTTTAAAGTTTGCACGATGTGTGAAAGTGTCCTATCTGGAACATCAAAAAATCCTGAAAGCACCCATGCATGTGTGTGCACAAAGGGAAACTATACCCTCTACTCCCTATACCATACTTTTTATGTTGGCAAACTAGGATCATTAGTCAGAATTTTAATTTTTTTATTGATTAGCTGGTTAATTGTGATAAATTAGAAAATCGAAGTATGTACTTTTGAATTGAACCCTTCCCCCATACGCTTTTTGAAGACCTCCCCCTCCCCCTATGAGCGTACATACTTTATGGACGACCCCTTAGGGGTCGTCCATAAAGTACGTACGCCAAAAATTTTGAAATTCGACCCCCCTCCCCCCTGTTGCCATGCGACCTTTTATGTCCCCACCCCCCCTTAAAAGTACGTACGTTTCTCAAATACCCCCCCCCCTTCAAATATCCCCCCCCCATCCCTCCTTTTTTTTTTTTTCTTAATTAAAAATTTTAATTAAAAAAAAAAAAGACGGAGGGTACCTTAGATACTTTATACTACCCCAAAGCTTTTTGCTTACGCATTTTAAAAACATCTTTAAATATAAATGCAAATAATAATTTAAATAAATTTAAAATTTACTAATGTAAGTGTGTATTTGGGCGAAAGGTTTATGCGGCGGCAATAGTCGACGGAGATCCAGGTTCGATTCTCGGTGAAATCCAGGAAAACTTTTTTTGTTTTTTTAACGAATCAAATGTAAATAAACTATACTTAAGGTGGACGTTTTTTTCAGGCACCCCTCTTTAGTAAGTAAAAAACGAGTCTAAGGTGAGATCAGTAATATTGAAAACAAAGGGTAAAACGCAGTGGGAGGGAGCAACAGCAAATTTTGTGCCCTTTTGCTATTTTAAGAAGCTTTTTATTTTAGCAAAACCTAGCGGTCTTTGAGACGCCATTGACACGTTTTTTTTGGGGTGACTCCGTCCCATCAACCACTGCCCTCAGGTCTTACTCAGGGCCAGTATATAAGGGCGGGCATGTGTGCATGGGCCCCCTCAGGATTTTTTGATGTTTTGATTTTTGATGATAGAACACTTTCACACAACGTGCAAACTTAAGTTTGTTAATATGCCAAATGAGGTGGCCTTCCAAAAAATTTGGATGGCGGAGGCCATCCAAATTTTTTTCCAAATTTAAAAGTTATAACCATGCAAAATTTACACCCCTCTCATTTTGGGGGTCGGGAGGGTAAGCGTTTTAAGGCTTTTTGTTCACAGGCCTCCGCCATCCCGATATTTTGCAAGGCCTCCTCATTTGGCATAGGTATAAACAAACTTAAGTTATGAGTTTGCACGATGTGTGAAAGTGTCCTATCTGGAACATCAAAAAATTCTGAGGGCGCCCATACATGTGTGTGCATAGAGGAAAACTATACCCTCTACTTCATATACCATACATCTTTTTATGTTGGCAAACTAGAATCTTTAGTCAGAATGTAACTTTTCTATTGATTAGCTGGTTAATTGTGATAAATTAGAAAATCGAAGTACGTACTTTTAAATTGAACCCTCCCCCCCCCCTCCCATACGCTTTCGTACGCTTTTTGAAGACCCCCCTCCCCCCTATGAGCGTACGTACTTTATGGACGACCCCTTACTTAAAGGTTTTCCATATATAATTTCTTAAAGAATATATTATCTTTACTATTTTACTATAATCTTACTAAATCGTGAAATAAATAAAAAAACAGGAAATTAAAAAAAAAAAAAATTAAGAAAGCTGTTTGCATTTTTCAACTTATAACTAAATACATAAAAACTTGAATGGAAATATTAGAAAAGCAAAAGATAAACTATTTCAAGCCTTCAAGAGCCTTTAGACTGATAACAAAAAAAAGACAAAAACATTGTCAAAACCATTGCTAGACAAAATTATACCTACTTGTATAAAATTGTCAATATTATAAAAAGTATATAAAAAAATTAAGTGCAAATTTTGCAGCATAGAAATTGCTTGACGACAAGTGAGAAGAAGCCTTTGCAGAGTTTAAGTTAAGCACTAATTTTTTTGAAATAAAAATCAACCAACATAAAATATTAAGAATAAAGTTATAAGTGATAACTAATGTTAAATATCCTCACCATTATATCCACTTATAACTTTGAGATCTTTAATGACACCATCTTGTGCATCATACCATGGATCTGCAGTATAGACTTTAACATTTAAAAAAGATTGTGGCTGTTTATTTATAACGCTATGAACAAGTAACTCATTTAAATACACTGTATACATATAAACTCCATTTGTTTGAAACTGTGATATTTGTAAACTTGACCACTGATTCAGTGACAGAGGCTGGGTTGTAAAAGTATAATCTTTATTTCCATTGACAACTGCAGAAATATATAACCTCCCCGAGCCATCACTATGAAACCATACAGCTGGGCATCTATCACCATATTGACCCAAATTGCCTCCAATTGTTAAATGAATAACACTTTTCCATCCTTGCGAATATGATCTGGGCTTTAGTTTAAAAGAAACTGAATACGTTTTTTCCAGCAAGGATAGTGTAGCATTCAAGTTACCTTTAATCAACCACTGCTCAACAGGGTCTGAAGTTTCTATTTGAAAAAAATAAAAATTTAAACATTAAAAAAAAAGCTATTTTTAAAAATAGAGGTTTTCAAGAATTTCGAAAACATTTTCTATTACATTATCCAAAAATAGAGCAAAAAAGGTGTTATTTAAGAACCTAAATTTAGATATAGTAATAATCAAATTAGGCTAATATATTAAAAAATACATTTACTTCTATGTAATAATATAGTACCTGATTTAGTTTTACATATAAAACCATATTGTGAATTACAAGGAACATCATACCAACCAACTGCACTTGCTACCACACAGTCTTCATTTCCTTTATCATTGTTTGGCTCATTTGGTATCCAATTATAAATTAGTGCAGGTGTATTATCTGACCACTCAAATATGTTTTCATCTCTCTGATCATTTAGACCTGATTAATAATAATATAAAAGATATAAATGTTTATGAAAACATAGTATTTACAAATTTCTGAAAAAAATATACACTATGCAGATTAGAAAAACAATGTTTATGTACAGTCAAGTTAATTGACTGTACATGGTTGAGTCAAGTCACATGACTGTACAAAATACATGTAGAATTCACATCTGACTCTAAAATTAACATGTGTTTTGTACAGTCTAGAGTGAAAGTTACTAGAAAAAATACTTATGTACTATACCTATCCAAAATTTTTGATTTTTAATTGTGTCATCTTGAAGCTGATTTTTAACAAACAAATTTTCTGCTTCATCGGCTACACTTAACAAGTTACCTCCATAACTAAGACACGACAAATTAGAATCTTGCCAATTTTTTGTAGTTATACTGTTGAAAAAGTAACAATGATTTTCATTATATATCCAATTATCTGCACATTTATCACTGAAATCTAAATTATTTTTTCCATTTTATAATTACTAAGTAACAGTGAAAACTTCAATCTTAATAAATAAAAACCTAAATATAAATATCAACAACCCATTCATTTATAAATTCACGCAAAAAGTCAGAAATTAATACATTTCAGACAGATTTTTAAATATTTTTTTTACTATGACATTTTTAAATTTGATTATAATTAAAATTTATCTATCCAGTCGGAATCACTCGACTATATCGCTAAATCAAAAGTAACCAAATTGAGTTGGAAAACAAAGTATGGCGCCCAATGATATATTGTATAAACTAGATGCCTAGCTTGCAGGATTTTATTGGATAAAAAATTAAACTGCTTTTTTTGTTGTTGACCATTTGTAAAAAGGGCAAAAGCTGAAGCCGATATGTGGAATAAAAGTTATAAATGCAAGTCAAAAGTTCCCAATAAATTAAAGATAGTTCAAAAACACATTTTAATAATTATAAAATACTTATAAAAGTTTTTTTATAAGCCTATGTTTATTAAAAAGTATTTTAATTCATAAAAGTGATTCAAAATAGTATGACGTTTTACTTTTCTATTCAAAACATAAATCCCTTTTTAATCGAAAAATATATTTACTTCATTTAAGTAAAGAAAAGTTAAAAATATGTTTACAAATTTTATCCGCCATTTGTAAAAAGGGCAAAAGCCGCTTCACTTTTTGGATCGAACTTAGACATCTAGTTTATATAATATATCATGGGGCCATCTATAAAGTACGTAGGCAGGTATGGAGGGAGAGGGTTTCCCAAAACCGTACGAACGCATACAAGGAGGTGGGGGAAGGGGGTGTTAAAGACAGTATGTATACAGTTAGACTCTCCTAAACTTGATTTTATTTTTTTATCTTTTTAAAACATTGAATTTCACATGTGCAATAAATCAGTATTGTATTTTTTTTTCTGGCTCCAATTTTTTTTTATTTTATAAATAACGAGGAGGATAACATTAAGTAACATTTTAAGTTTTAATTAAGTACAGAGAAATGTCAAATAAACTAAATGTTATTTTTGTTTTTAATGTTTTAAAATAATTATGCGTCAGGGAAGGAGGGTTTATTTTGAAAAAAAAAAAATGTGTACATACGCGGAGAGGGGAGGGGGAGGACTTCGAAAGCATACAGGTTTGTACGCTGAGGGGAGGGGGCCCAAAATCAGTGGTTTTACTGTATACGTACTTTATGGATGCCCCTATTCTTTCTTATATCCAAAGTCAAGAAAATGTATTTTAACAATAACTTTGTCCTACAATTACTTTGAATGTTAATCAAAAGAAACAGCGGAAAGATTTCTGCAAAACATAAGTCTTTTAGGAGGTTTTACTTTATTTTTACATACTTTTAAACCTGTTTAAATAAAATGATGCCTTTCTTTGCTGTCTACATATTATTTTGGTTATTTTAGGATATAAAAAGTACTGTTATTTCAATATTTATTAACAAATACAAAATTAAGATGTTAAGTAAAAGTAACCCACTAGTAATAAAATGTGCCAAACAATCATAAACATTAGAAAATTAAGGAGGTCATTGCTTTCTAAATGCACTACTATCTACAGCACGATTTATCGTTTTCAACCACTCTCTTCGAAGTACTTTTTCTTTAGGAAAACCTAAATACTAGATTTTTTTTTATGTTGTTAGTGCAACCTACTGCACAACAACTTTTTGGCATTTTTATAAAAATTAACTAAACAAACCGTTACTGATATTTTAGTTTGTTTTCCCACAATTAAAGATGGTTAATTTTAAAACAATGCTTTTTAATACGGAGTGACATCATGCTGACTGGATGGATTATCTATATATTTATCTACTACTTATAATATTTCAAAAACGTCAAAAAAATGTTTGCACATTACAATATTTGCTTTAAATTCTAAAGCAGGTTTAATTTAAATGACTTTTAAACAAATTTAATATCAATTGTATAAAACTATTTATTGATAATTTTTTATAAAGGCAAGTGTTTACTTTTTAATATATCAATTATTATTTTTACTAACAATTTTATATTCCTGCTTTATCATTTTAATCAAACATCTTTAAAAAAATGATATAAAAAAACTTTTTTAAACAGTAAATACTTATATATAACTCAACAAAAACTTCAAAAAAGAAAGTTTTTACAGGAGATTATTTTACAATTGTTTTATTTATTAATAGCATAAAGACCATTTTAAATATATACAGACAGCATGACATTAATAAAAAACGTTAATAACACTGTCCAACAGTGATTTTGTTACAGAACCAAAACTAGTTATTTCTTATGCATTTCCACCTACTGAATTCAAAAATGACATTAAAAATGACATATTAGCTTTAGTTTAAGAAATAAAGGCAAAAATTTTCATTTTTTGAAAATTTTTGTTTCTGCTTTTGACTATCTATAATGTGTTTCAAACTTGTGATATTATTTATGTGTGTTTGCTAAAGTTTCTGGACTAATCTATTCTTAGTTTTTTTTTTTCATTTACTAGTGTAAAATTTGACAAATCAAAATGCCAAGAAAGTGTGTAAATTTAGTGGACAATTTTAGTTACATTTGTAGTGAAAATTTTTCTCACGGAAAAGAACTATGACACCTCCTGTGAAGACTGCTTACCAGCATTACTTCGATATGAAGGAAGGGGACCAGGATAAGTCATGGGCTAAAATATATGCTGTAGCTCTTGCTCGGTTACACTACAAGAATGATTGAAAAATAAAAAAAAGATCTTAGGCTTTTGCAGTTCCAATTCTTCTCCAATTTGATGTCAAGGTTTCACATTAAAGAAAATAGCAGCAGAATCTGCTTTCTTTTTTTGAGAAGAAAAAATAATCTTGTTGTTTGCATTGATGTCTTTAGATTAATGTATTGTCTTAATTTAAACTATGATCCAACTGAATGGAGATTATTCATAGATTTATCTAAGCTTTGCCATTTCTCTTTTAGACAAGGAGCAAAAACGCATTGTAAACATAGTTTGACCTGCTCTTGCTGCCAACCTCCAACCATTATCACATCGTTGTAATGTAGCTTCTCTTTCTCTTTTCTACAAATACTATAATGGGCACTGCTCTAAAGAGCTAGCGTTTCTTGTGCCATCTTCTAAAATACATTCTCGTGTTACTTGTCACTCATATAAGTCTCATTCTTTTTCTGTGACTGTTCCTAAGTGCTCCAAAAACTCTTATTCGTCTAGTTTTTTTCCTCAAACATCAGTTCTTTGGAACTCGCTTCCTTCATCTTGCTTTCCTGACTCATATAATTTGCAATCCTTTAAGTCATCTGTCAATCGTTATCTTACTCTACAATCTTTATCTTTTCTCTTCCAGTAACTTCCAACTTTAATTAGTGGTTGCTTGTAGCGTTGCTGGAAGTGAAGATGTTTATAAAAAAAGCTGTATTACTGCACAATGGAAACCGCTTTTCTTCTGTTCCTATTAGCCATGCAGTTCACATGAAAGTGACTTATATAAACATGAAAGTTCTCCTCAACTCAATTAATTACAATGAACACAAATGGAAAATTTGTGATGATCTAAAAGTCATTGCTATTCTTTTAGGAGTGCAATTAGGGTATACTAAATACTAATGCTTTTTGTGCATGTGAGACAGTAGAAACAGAAGTTCACATTATATAAAAAAAGACTGGCCTGCAAAAAATCTCAACACAGATGAAAAAAATGTTATTGCTGAACCACTCGTGGATCCAAAAGATGTTCTTTGTCCACCATTACATATTAAGTTGGGTTTAATGAAAATTTTTGTCAAAGGTATGAACAAAGAAGGACAGGTTTTTAAGTATTTAAGAAACAAATTTCCCAAAATAAGTGATGCAAAAGTTAAAGAGGGTATTTTTGTTGGGCCACCAATACATCAACTTATGAGGGATCCTGCATTTGACAAAGTTTTGAAGTGACAAGAAAAGAAAACTTGGGAAGCTTTTAAGGGAGTGATTTGTAGATTTTTAGGCAACAAAAGAGATGATAACTACATTCAATTGGTAACAGTACTTCTGAAAAAATACCATCAACTTGGATGTAACATGTCCCTCAAGATTCATTTCCTCCACTCACACCTAGACTTCTTCCCCTCAGTTGTGTAGCTGTTAGTGATGGACATGGGGAAAGGTTTCACCAAGTTATTTCTGTAATAGAACAAAGATATCAGGGTTGTTGGAATGAGGCTATGCTTGCAGATTACTGTTGGTTTGTGTTTAGGGATGCTTCAGAACTAGTCTACAAAAGGAAAGCAAAAAGATCACTATCTCGTGACGATACCCCATAATCATCTTTATACCTATTAGCTTAATGATCATGATTTCTTTGTTTAAAATAGAACTTTAAACTTCCTTGATTTAACCATAATAAATTATAGCAAAGGTAAACACGAGTTTAAAGTTTACAGAAAGAAACCATTACAAATATCCAAATTAAACCTCACTCAAATCATGACCCCAAGATTCTAAACGCAATATTTAAAGGTTATATTCACAGGGCTTATTCTATATACAGTAATTTGTAATTACAAGTTGAGATTAATTTGTTTAACAACCAAATCTTTAACAAAAATCAGTACAACATATGCCAACTTACACGCATTGCAAACTTAATTGGAAATAAACAGTCCCTAAAAATCAACAAAATTCCCAATCAACATTAACATACGGGTAAATGCATGATAATTTCTAATTATCTTTAGCTGTGAAGCATTCTTGCAGAGCATATAACTTCACAAAAATATATAAAACTGGTGCAGATATAACATTTCAAAGTTAAGAGTTTATTTTCAATGATAAATAGTTTATTATGACTGCTATGTTACATAGAAGTAAAAAATTGATATTACGTTGAAAGATAAATAGTTTATCATACAATATGATAAACTTATTTTCTTACTATACATGCTATGTTCAAATATGACATATTTGAACATAGTATATATATATATGAAAAGATATATATCTTTCAACATAATAATAATTTTTGTTGTCCATTGCCAACGACTCAGTGGTATTTTTATTTCGGATTCCTGCAATTTAGGCAAATTTTGATAAAAAGTAGTATATGTTAATAACATTGTTATGATTTATGTTGATATTTGTTTAAAATGTTTCAATTAATAGTTATATATAAATATTATTTGTTGTTTTAAATATAAAAGTTAATCTTTAATAAGAACAAATAAATAATAATCAAGTTAATTCTTGATAACAAAGTTAAATTATTAACTCAAGTTGACAGAGATACCATATAGATACCATATAGCATAGTAAAATATAAATAAATTCATAAATTTATAAAAATGACAAAATTAATTACTAATATTCTGATCAGTGTTAGTAGCTCTATTTTTATTGATAAAAGAACACATATGTTTAATAATGATGTTCAATCTAACTATTTGGTAAGTTTAGTCTGAATGATTAGCTTTTATTATTGTAATCTTTGATTATACCACCAAGGAAAGAATTTAAATAAATATTGAAAAGAAAAAACTTTGAAGTAAATTAGATAAAAGTATTTTATTTTGTGGTAAATAAATATGTACAGAATTTTTTGTTATTTTTACCGCTTTAATTCAAATCGAGTGTTTTAATTAATTTAAGTAAAACAACTTATAGCTTTACAAAGAAGTTTTATAGAAAAAACTTAGTGATTAATGTATTCAGGTTTTAAAAAAAATACCCCCAAAAATTATATACCGTTTTTTTTATTTATTAAAAAATTTTTATTAAAAATTTTAATTATATAAACTTTTATTAAATTTTAATAAAAGTTAAAAATTAAAAATATTTTTTTTTATAAAACTTGTATGTATTATAAATGAAGGTTTAGGTGATAGCCAGATTTTCAATAGGTTATTTGTTAGAGTTAGAGAGATTTTTATTAAGTTATTTGTTAGAGCTAGAGAGATTTTCAATAGGTTATTTGTTAGAATTAGAGAGATTTTGTAAGAGTTAGAAATAAAACATTTTAAATATCATTTAATAACGAAAAGCATTGTTTATAATACATATAACTTGAACAAATAAAAAACATTTGTTATACTGTTTTAGCTGCTTAAAGTATTCCAATGGTTGTCGGCCAAAAACATCAGTTAGTTATTTTATCTCAACAATATCATAATACACGGTTTGAAAATTTTGACTTTTTTTATAACTAAATATCCTAAAATTGTCCTTTTGAGGGTTGATTCTATTTATATTGGGGACTCCAAAACAATAAATTTTAAAATCCTGGATAAAAATCCAAGGGAGATATTTAGCTTTGCATTTTTTTATTTTTTTTTTATACTTTACAAATATTTGTTAGCAATAATAGATTGTTTTTTACCATACTCTAACGATTGCGACAAAACCAATTCCCTTTGGACAGTCATTTAGAACATTCTCTTTAAATAATCATTTGTAATTGCTACACAAGTAATTCCCTCCGGACCAATATTTGTCACACTCTCTTCAGACAATCATAATTGATTGCAAAACTGTTTCCTTGGAGACAAATTCAGCACAAAGAATTTGCACATAAATGAAATAAAAAGATGTAGCGCTAAACTTATGATAGTCATGATACAAGAAACTATAAACAGTTTAACAGTATATAATTAATTTTAATATATTTAATATATAAACGTAAATAAAAGTTACAAATACCAACATGACTTTCTTTCTTTATATTACGCTAAAAAATATTACACTTAGAAACTAAATAAAAATAATTATGCATAGGTATTGAAATCACTGTTATTTTTAGCTATTTTTAGAAAAAATAAAAATGCCTACATTTTTCAAAGACCATGATAATTGCAGAAGACCATGATAATTGCAGAAGACCATGATAATTGCAAACACACACTGTTGTGTGTTATTTGTATGAGGAAAAGTGACAGAGAAATTTCAAAACATTTCATTTCTGAGATTCATCATTTGATTTCATCAGATGTGAATTTTCAGGATGAAAGATTGCCATTTGGAATTTGTGTTACATGCCGTTGCAACCTGAAAAAATTGGGCGATGGAGCTAATGCCTTAAAGGCAATACAACTATACAGTTTTGATTCCATTGTTGTGAAGCCATTAACAAGACTTACAACATGTTGTGATTGCATTATTTGTCAAGTTGTGAAGGTGAAAGGCAAAGAAAAGCATCCATTTGAAAAGGGTCTTGCATCAAAATCTTTGCAAGAAGAAAGAAAGTCAGTTGAAAAACGATGCACAAAATGTCTACCATTGCTCGTGGAGTTTCTCACAACTGCAGTGATACAACTCACCGTGCAAACTTATATCAATTTACATTGGAAGATTCTGTGGGCGTAGAACAACTTGCTTCATCTGTCATTGCATCAAAAGAAGCATCTCCAGGCGGAATAATTTGTCTTGGTCAAGCTTATGGTTAACCTCTTCCGATAAGAAAAGGTTAGTTATTTTATTATTCTGTACATTCTGAGCAATACAATTTGTATGTGAAGTAATTGATTTAGTTTTCTTTCTTAAGGAACATCTGAAGCTCATTCACTCTTTCAAGGCCCTTTGACAACAAAAAATATGGTTGATATTCAGCAGAGTACTAGGCTTTCAAACAATAAAATCAGAAAGCTTGGATCTTTTCTAAACCAAATTAGTCCAGTTTCCCTTCTTGAGCCAAATTTTCAACAGAAATTTGCATCAGCAGGATCTAGTCGAAAAGATTTTTTCATTGCTACCAATGTAAAATTGCCAGATTCTAATGAGGTTCATAACATTATTTATTGTATCAATTTAAAAACCCTGAATGAAAACATCACAGTTTCAAAAGATTTGATGAGCTCGGACACTGTGAAACTGGGCCTCGATGGTGGAGGGTCCTTTTTCAAAGCTGGTTTGAGTCTAATTTCAGAACACCAAACAAAACAACAAAGTCCAGTAAAAAAGTCAATTAAGTTGGCTTCAAGTGAAAATTTTAAAAGCACAGGTGTCAAAAAGCAACTAATTGTAGCAATCTGCTGTTCATCCACCAATACTTCAATTCCCAGATGAAAATCTAATCTTAGAAGCTATTCCTCCAATGGAACTTCATTTGCTTCTTGAGGTTGTTAACCATCTTATTAAGCACTTGGTTCAAGTTTTGTTAAAAACAAAAGAATGGTTGACTTCAATACATATACCATTACAGCTGTACCATGGTGGTCATTTCAATGGCAATGATTGCATGAAGTTGCTGAAAAAAATTGACACTCTGAAGCAGATAACCGCGGCCGATAAGGCATTTGAAACATTATCCATCTGCGATGGTTCTACATTTGTTTCTCTAAGTTGTTAATTCTTGTTTTGGATGCTCACTCTCTCCAGACTTTGAGAAAAAGATTCAAGAGTTTAAGAGCAATTATCTAAAGTTGACTGTTTCTATCACACCAAAAGTTCATTAAGTTTGTGTGGTATATCAAACGATAAAGAACTTAAATACTAAATAGTGGTATAAATAACTTTATACTGCCAAAAATGGACTTAGTGAATTTCCCTTGTATACCAATGATATGTTCCAGTAAATATTTTATTGAGTCACTGTTTGCATTTTAAAATTTTTATTTCTGCTAATAATGGTAATATCTGCTTTGAAGTTGCCCAAAAAATTGGTTTAATCAAAAACATTCAAAAATAGCTAACAGAGGAGTCTTGTGATGATTAGGTTATATTTAAGGAATTTAAACCTTTTAAATCATTTTTAAATCGTTCAGATCTACTCTTTTCCATTGATTCTTCTATATTTTATGCAAGCAAAATGACTGGTGTTAACAGAGTTTACCCACTGTCAGATATAAATAATAAGTGTTTACAAATAAACGCAAAACTGGCTTTATTGTTATGCATCAACTGCATTTTTAAATCATTGATATTTTTTGACTTTGAATTAAAATCGTAAGCTTGTAATATCAACAATAAAATAATAATATACATAATAATAACTTATACTAACTTATACTTATAAGTAATTATAATACTTAACATAAATTTACAATACTAATAAAATATCTATTGATATAAACTTATATGTTAAATATATATATATATATATATATATATATATATATATATATATATATATATATATATATATATATATATATATATATATATATATATATATATATATATATATATATATATATATATATATATATATACAAAATATATTTATGTGGTTGTGCTATTTAATTTATTTATTTCTTCCTAAAAAAAGTTATTAATTTAAATTGATAACTTTAACATAAACAATGGTAACTAAAAAAATATAATAGTTATTATATAGATCACGACCATATGCTTATTTATTATAACTAAGTTATAATAAGTTAAAAACCGTTTTTGTTTTCCATACCTTATTTTTAAAATAAAAATAAACTAATCAATTAATTTAAACTCATCAGCTTTAGATTAAAGCTGAAACTGATCAAGTCAATTTAATCAGCTTGATATATGATAAGGGTTCGATTCGATTTCGCTTTCTAACCAGTTTCAGAAAGAAGTTTCCTCTGATTTGGAAAGTGCTCGTAAATTAAATGTATTTGCATTGGAAAATGTTTATTTAACTATACTTTATTGTTTGAAGGCAAAAAAATTGAAAATTTCCAACTTTCCGGGAAGTGGAAAGTATTTAAAAATTATCTTTCTTTACATTTTTACATGGCATTCAATTTATAGTATTACTATTAATTAAATTTGACCTCACTTCTCTAAACTTTCCAATCACTTCCAATTGGAAAGTCAAAAAAAATTTAAATCTTTTTTTTTTAAATAAGATTTCTTTTTTACAAATAGTTGATTATATCGTAGTCAATAGAACTTATCCCTGGTCGAGAAATAAAATATTTTTACAAAAACATTATTGTTTAAAAATATCCCAATCATGTGATCAAATAAGTGTAAAGAAAATTTTCCGATTGAAGTCAATAGAAGTTATCCCTCTGAAGTTATTGTTAGCAGATTGACTAGCTCTGTTAGAAAACCATATTGCTCGCACCCTGCTGGAAATAGTGGTTATTGTAATCACGTGATTGCTTTATTATTTAAACTTGCAGAATATTATTTAAATTTACTTGAGTATGTACCTGAAGAGGTTGCTTGTACAAGTAGATCAAGACAATGAGACATTATAGGTTATAAAACTAAAACAATTAAAAATTCTATTATGTTTACAAATGTTCAAAAATTTAAGCGTGGCATTAAGCCTACTTTATATGATCCGAGGTAAATAAAATATAAAGAAAAAACTTTAAAACAAAATATTTACAATTTAAAATCAAATGCTGCTTTTTTAATCAAAGATATTGGTATTGTTCATTGCATAACTGATATTTTTAGTTTTACTGAAACATTTAGAAATTTTCCAACGGGTTCTCCTTTATCTTTTCAACTCCAGATAAATGAGAGCTTTGAACTTATCACTAATATTGAAAAACTTCCTGCAATTTCTTTTAATGTGTCTAATATCTTACCTTAAGCCTACTTTATATGATATTTTATAGCCTTTATCTCTTGGCTTTTATAATAAAAATCAATGCTGTATACCTCGCAACTGGGAACTTAATAAGAAACAAAAAGATTTTTTGTTATCAATAAAAGTATCTTCTGAACGAAGTAGAAAGTATGAAGGTGATACAGTTACACATAATAAAAATCAGCTGTGGTTTAATGTAAGAAAACATTGCTTAATTTCAAGTACTTCTCATAAAATTTATATATGCAAAAGACAATTTGAAACTCTTGTTCATCAGTTAATTAATAACACACAAAAAGTTGATTTGCCTCAATTTATTCAAGAGTCTTTAGACCACAAGCTTGCTTTTGAGCCACATGCAATAGAGATATATATTAAAGTTTTAAAAATAGATTAAATCACAATATTTCAGTTAGGACAACTGAAATTGTAATACAACCTAATTTATTTTGGTTATCTGCGAGTTTGAACGGTCTTGTATATGATGAAGAGGCTGAATAATATTATGGTTTAATTGAAATTAAATGTCCTAAAATGAAAAAGCACTTGTCTATTTCTGAATGTTTGAATGCCAATGATTTTTTTCTTTAACCCTATGAATAGCACGTTCTACATGAGTTCTCAATGATGTGATGGTTTGACTTTCTGTAGCATCTTATTTACTTAGCTGTAGTTATCTGTTTAAAAAAGATGGTATATTTAACATTGTTTGTGTTTAAATGGTCTGAAATGATAAACTCACAATCAGCCATAACTGAATCATTTTTGTTCCATAGTTCTTTATTAAGGAAACCCGATCTTATAACACTTTCTTTGTCAGAAATAGATCCATCCAAAAGTTGGCTTATAAAAGTTATTGCCCCTGGAGGAGAAATACCTAACAATCTTTTTTAAGTTACACAATGTTTATAATTGGAGAATAAAGAACTTTGGCGTCTCAGTAATGAAGGTTTCTGACAAAAGAGTTCAGTACAATCAATAACGCATCTTGTTGATGGAAACGTTATCTTGAAGTTTTCTGGAATAAACTTATTTACTTATTCACGTGAATGCCAAATAGGCACACTTCCCAAAGAAAAATATAGAAAGTCCGTCCATGTTATTAAATAACAAGATGATGTTGATTTTAAAACTTTAAATCACCAAGATGTGTGCAAAATTAAAAATCCATTTTTTAGCTACACTAAAAACATAAATAAGGGCAATTTCATGAAAAAAAATCCATGCAACCCTTAGTCTCAGATTTTGCTGATTTTTACACCACTCAAAGATTTTAATGTCATGAACATTTCTGAAATTTTATTATCTAATTCCAAATGGCTTTAAAGATGACTCTTCAGACATTGTCTTGAACCAACAAAAATCTGCCATTTTGAAAAATGGTTTTGATTGTTGTTTCTGTTCTGTGTAATGGAATGCTGAAAATGTGTACACTTACACATTTTGAGGCAAAGAATCCTATAAAACAACTAAAAATATTTAAAAACAAACATAACACCTGAAATGTTAACCTTTAACGCAATTTTACTGGGGCGAGTTTAGTTACGAAAATGCTGATGTAGCTCGATTTTTTTTTTTTGATGTTGTCATGATTATTTTAGTCAGAGTTATTACAAAGAATAGGAGAGTGGTCTTTTCTTGAACAGAAAAAAAAAACATGGTCAAATTGACTTAAATTTGTTTTTTTTGACTTAAAACTTGACTTAAAAAATACATCAGGGAAAAAAAGGAGGTACTCTGTGCATACACAAGTGCATACACAGCAGGTGATGTTTAATAATTTTCGAAAAATTTTACCATATGCTGTGAGCATATTAAGATCCCCTCCCCTGTTTGTTAAACTTTACTTGTTATGAAAAAGAAACTGTATCCCAAATCTAAAAAAAAAATTTAAGTTATTATTTTCTAATATTTTAGAACCGTTTAAGTCTTAAAAATTAGAAAACATAAACGTACCTACAGGAAAAAAAAAATTTCCACTCACCTGTTTGTTAAGACTACCTCCCCCCTCCCTACTCCCTCCTTCTTTTCTCATCTCCCCCCATTTATTACATTATGATAAAAATTGTGTAAAGCAATTGAGAATAACTTGACAGTAATGAAACTGAAACAGCTTTGACCATATTAAATTGTTCTTTTAGTTGTTGCTGACTTGTTTTTTCTATTTTCTTGGTAACTTTATAAATTTCGGTCCTAAATTTCAAAAAGTTAAAAACTTAACGGTGGGTGAGTTGAATTAAAAATTGCATATGTATAGGCTCTTTTTTTTTTTTTCAAGTTCAAAAAATTTTTTTTTTAATTTTTCTAAAATAATTTAATTAGATTTATATGAATTGAATTGTGGTCTTTCCCATAACAGAAATAAAAAAAATTGCTAAATGTATATTATTAGTAGATAAAGTTAATGAGAAAACTTAGAATCATAATCAGACTTTTTTGTTTAATGTTTCTAAGTATTTTATTCAACTTTTATTACTAAACAAGTTATCTGAGGTCAATACATTAATTATTTTACTTTTTAATATTTTTTACTTATTTAAATATTATTTATTAATTTAGTTATAATAAATAATAAACAGTTGCTTTTTTATTGACCAGTAGCCAACATTTGGATGAAACAATTATTAGTAAAAACCATTAATATTTATTAAAGTTGTTTAATATTTATTTCTGGATTTCATTATTTTATCACTTTCTATGTTATACATGCCACAACATGTTTTGCATGATAGAGCATTTTTATATTTTATTTAATTTGGCATTTAATAGTTTATAAAAATGAACCTAAAAGCTAATTCATGTTAAAATCATTAGAATATCGTAACAGATATAAACAATCTATTTTTGTTTTTTTACCTAAAAATATTTTAAAGAAAAAGTTCTCACAACAATAGGCAAGGGACTCCTTTTTTAAATGTAGAACAGGTAAAATCACGCATGTTAATTTGAAATAATAAAAACTACTATATTCTAATGTTTATGTTTTATCATTGCCTGATGTTATTACATCATTAAGTCATTGGAATGTGGGATATGTTTATTCCTTTTTTTTTATTCACCCACTCGGTGTAGTTAAGGCAATTTTAAAATATTATAGGGTCTGTATGATATTTTGTTGACTCTAACATATTTCCGTTAAATGATTAGGTCTGTGAATTATGAAAAGACAAAAAATATTCAAATGTTAAATTTTGTGGTATCATAAAATATAAATATTTGTAGCAATAAAACCCAGACTGCAGATTCTTTTTTTTTAAAAAAAAACTTCTTAAAATCACAATCGCATGTCCAAATTTGAATATAATTTTAAATAAATTCATTTTTTAGGTAAAATGAGCATCATAGTTTTTTAATATGATCTGTTCTGATGTTTATTGGCAATTTTTCTTAATTATAAGCTCTTTCTTGGCCGGAATTCTAGTATTTTTTGTGAAAATTGATGGGAACATTGTATTTTGACAATTATATATAGTTAATATATGTCAGAACTGATTAGAACTGCCTTAACCAACTATAGATTAGTTGGTTAAGGCACTTTTTAAAATTTTTTTAACTAAATTCATGTTAACGACGATGAGCAAAAGTGACTCCAAAATTGTGTTCTTTAGATTCACTATTAGGGGTAGTAAAATGGTTTTGAAAGTTATATATAAAAAAGAAAAGTTTCTTTAAATAATAAAAAAACCTGCAGCAAAAAAAATATAACATCTAAAGCTCTCGTTTGGACATAATACACTGAAAAAACCATGCAAATTCTAAATAAAAGAATTCAAATAATTTGTAAACTGCCTTAACTACACCGAGCATCCTATTTCTTACTTGAATTGTCAGCAGTGGTGAGTTATTTTACCTAACAGAAAAAACTATAATATTTTTTTATACAATATTAATTAAATAGTTTGTTAGTATTGTAATAGTAATATGTGTATTATTTATTTATAAATTAAATTATATATATATATATATATATATATATATATATATATATATATATATATATATATATTTATATATATATTACACATTTTATAAAATTACTGAAAAATATTATAACAAAAGTTTATGGTAAAAATACAAACTAATAAGTATACACAATCGAGAACTCACTATCATTTGCATTTACAATTCTGAGATCTTTAATGGAACCATCTGCTGCATTATGCCAAGGATTTGCAGCATAAACATAAATGCTTGAAAACGATTGGGGATTTGTATTTGTAGTGCTATGAACAACATTTTCATTAACGTATACTTTATATTTATATACTCCATTTTGCATGATTTGTAAAATTTTTATACTTGACCACACATTCAGTGGAAGTGGATCTGTGTATATACAATAATTGATATCTTTATTTACTGCAGAACAAATGTACAACTGTCCTGATCTTTCCCATACAGAAGCAATTCTTTCACCATATTGCCCATAATTGTACCAAATGGTCAAATGAATAACATTTTTATCATATGCTGATGTTGATCTGAGATTTAGCTTGAAAGAAACAGAATATGTCTTTTCTAAATATGTCAATGTTGCAAGCAAATTATCTGTGGTCAATACATGCTCATTGACTAAAAGTAAAACATACAAAACATAAACATAAATGTTGTCATGTATATTTAACCCTTTAACAGTCTCGCCAATTTTTTAAAATACGGTCGCTATTAGTCCAGCTTTTTTTTCCGAAGTGGCCTCTAAATGTCTCGTGTTTTTAAACGATTTTTAAAATTATCGTGTTTTTTTACAAACAGAATAAAAATTTTTTTTTACTATTTTTAACATTATTAAACACTACAAAACGTCATTATTCAAGTTTAAGAATATATAAATCATACTACATAAACACAAAAAATTATAAAAATGTATACACTAATATTCACTTTTTGTATGACAATTGGAAAAGCATGGAGCTGCACAAAGTTTTACATTACATTCTAAACATTCATATCTTGAATCTTTTTGAATTATGTGTTTGTAACATACCGCACACCTTCTTTGAGCATTAATCTTTTATTATCATTTTCAATAATCATTCACCAAATATATCTTTTCATTATTGATTCATCAAATGAATAATTTTCTATCTTTTAGTGAGTAAATATTTACATTTTGGTATTTATTTTTGCACTGAAAGAACTTCTTTATTTGTCATATTGAAAATTAAAGTGAACACGTGTAAAAGAGAACTATTGAAACAAAAGCTCTTTAATTATGTAGTAATAAATTTTGTGACCAGTAGACGTATAATTATTGATGAACAAGAAGGAAATATAAGGAGATGCATAAAACTATAATAATACAGCATGGACATTTGGGAACCACTTTTAGTTTGCGTAATATTATGGCATGGACTGTTAACGGGTTAACAACAACTGTATAAATAAAACGTGTTTTAAAAGATATAAAAAATATATATATAATATAATACAAAAGAATATGAAAAAAAAAATCAAAAACTCTTGAATTAGCATTCTAAAAAAATATTACTGACATTTATTGCATAATTAAACTTTTTACTTAAATTTTTTGATCACAACAAAAATAGATTAAAAAACATCGAGACTTAGAATACTTGTTTAAAAGTCTCAAGACTAAACTCCACATTTTCCTTTGTACCAAAACACAGTGAATTCAAGGTCTTTCATATTTTGAACTTTGGAGTAGCCTGCTGTCAAATCATTTTTTTTTAAATTAGAATACTGTTATTACATAGAGTTTAGAGTTTTTTAAGTATACTGTCATTTTCTTGCTCTTTATCTTAATTTTTTGTTTTCTGTTAAATTTCACCTGAAATAGTTGCTGCTTTTAGCCATGTTGGGAGTGGATTTGTTAAAAAAGAAGTGCTCTATTTATAATAAAAGATAAATAAATGTACCATACTTTCTTTAAACAAGGGAACTATTTGCAAAGAACTTTTTCTCTAATTCTCCTCTTGAATCTAATGGCCTCTTACAGTCATTCTAGCAAACAGAAATACTAGTCAGTTGTTAGACATCCAAATCACAATGCTTCCATTGTTACAGTTAATTCTCTTTTAACCTCATTGACTGCTTGTGATCTATACAACATTCCTATCATACTCTTACAAAAGTGTTGTTTAGAAATTTCTTAAATTTAAAAAACTCTTTACAGATTTCGATCTTCTTGTTCTACAACTGAAGTGTTAACTGTTAAAACAAAAAGTTTCTATTGTGCATTAGATGAAGACGGTGTGGCAAAGTAATTGGTCTTCTCTTTAAGTTCACTTAATATGTTGTTTCTGGGAAATTTTTTGAGATTATTAAATGATTCTATTTTAACTGCAGTATTAAAGTTGTCCTTGAAAGCACAAAGTTCTATTCTTTATCCTGTCATTTTTATCACCCATTTCAGTAATCTTCCTGACAATATTACATTAGTAAATAAAGTGGCTTTATTTACTAAAAAAAACAACTTTATACTTTAGCCTTGATAAAAAGTTATAGTTTTTTGATCAATTTGAACAAAGAGTTTATCTTGAATTGATTTTTTTTCTGTGACAGTGTTAGGGCTAGCAGTATCTTGTGAAATTTAAATTAAACAAAACTCAGTTATTAACTGCAAACATTTAGTGCAATACTATTGATATTCTTGTATTAATGTACGACAACACTTTTAGTGAGTCGCCTACTTCTGGGATTATCATTCATTAATGACTTCTCATGGAAACCATATATAAAATCTATTGCAAAGTTAGCATCTGCTAAAATATGTATTGTAAATGTATTTAAACCTACTATTTCTATTGCTGCCTGTGGAAAATAGAACAGGTGCAAATACATTTATAATATGTCTTGAATTGATAGTGCAAATTCTTTTTTCCCATTATCATAAGGTTGCTTCTTTCTCCTTTCTACAATTATTAGCAATGTTGTTGTTCAAATGAGTTATCATCTCCCAAAGATTTTGTTTCATTGACCAAAACTCATTCTTGCATAACTCACCATACCACAAAGTTGCATCGTTTTACTGTAAATGTTCCCTTACGCTCTAAAAAATTGCATTTATCTAGTTTATTACCTAGCACATCTATGTTCTGAATCATCTTCTCTAACATCTTCATGTTTTCTTAACAGTTTTTTAACTCTTCTGTCAATTGTTTTCTTGCTCTTTAATAAAATTCTTTGTTTTCTGATAACTCCTAACTTAAAATAGGGGTTTGGGATAACTCCTAAACTGAAAATAAATGAAAACTTAATAAAATAGATTTTTAAAAATAAAAAACTTTATCTAAAAACGCTAATTTAATTTATCAATTTTTATAGGCTTAAAAAAATACATAAACGTGCATTTTAATCAAAAAAGTTTGCATAAATTTTTTAATTGACAAATTTGGAGATTTTTGACCCAAAATGACATTTCATTAAATACCTATTTTAACATATATTATTTTTTGATTTAAGAAGGCTAAAAAAATTTTTTTAAATATACCTTTTACAATTGGAAGTGCAGTTGGTGGTAATGTCTCAAAAAAAGAACAACCTAATTTAAAAGATGTTGTTTGACCGCTAAACCCATACAGACATTGACAGTCTCCATAAACATCAACTATTGCACTTGCAACATACCCATTCTGAGTAGGATTTTTTTCCTGATAATCCGCACAAAATCTCACACATGAGTTCCATAAAATGTAGCCAACATTAATATAACCATTATAAATGTTATCCCAAGAACCTACCTTTGATAATGTGCAATTTTTTGAAGATGAGTCTAAAATTTAGAAAATTAAACATTAGTTCACAATAATCAGAGAAAAAAACACTTTATAAAAATTGAATTGAATTATAAAAAAGGAATAAAAGAAAGATGTTATAAACAATTTATCAAAAAAATGTTTATCAAACAACAACTACACTTGATATAGGATATAAACTTAGTAACTAGCTACTAAGTTTATATTCTATATCAAGTTTATATGCAGACGCTACAACCTTTAAAAGTTGTGTTTAGATTTAAAAATAACTTGTTTTTTTTTCAAGCTTTTTTTTATTAACTTGCTTGTTTATTTTATGAACATCTAAATACAAATATTTTTGAAACTTGCTAATATATAAATTAATATATAAATATAAGTGCATTGGGGTCACAAATATTCAAGAGTGTAATTCTAAATTAAGCCTATATTTAATGTTATTTTATTTCAGACAGCAAGACTGTATTTCAAAATTTCTTAGAAACCTCTGTTAAAAACATTAAGAAATGATGAAGGAAGGTTTTACTTTACAAGGTTAGATTAGGTTAGATTACTATGGTTAGATTTAACTTAAACCTTTTTTTTTCAATTAATGTAAAACAATTAATGCAAACTCTTAAAAGTGTAGCCCTAATAATCATAATTATAAGCATTTAAAACATACCACAATATTATTTTTTACATAAATATGATAATGATTTAAAAATTAAACAATTTTTTTATTGTTTGAAAAAGCTAAAAAAATTGCAATAATAATTAAAAAAATGCAATAAAGTATTTTTTCTGAATCATTTAATTTTTGTGCATTAAGTAAATGCATAAAAATTCATACCAAAGTATCAACGGTATTATATATGTTACTATCTTTTTTCTATTTTCATAATACTAAATCATGTTTTTGATTTTGGTTTTACAATTTCACAAAGCAACCGCTGAAGCCTCTTTTTTGTATTCAAAATAAGTCAAAATTGCAATATGTATAAATGTAACTTCCCAGCTAGCACATATAAGTTAATAAAACGTTAGAAATGTTGTGCGTTGTGTTGGCCCAACATCGACTGCCAACATTGTTTTTATATCATTTTGGTTACAAATGTGATGTCACCAACAACCAAAAAATGACATGAATAATGCCTGTTTAATCAGATGCCATGTAATAAGTATAAACATATGTCAACAGCAATGTTAATTCTTCAAATTGGTGGAAATATGTATTGGTTTTTCTGCTGACTTTTTTGTATTAAAAATTTTTTTTGTCAAGAAGAGAATGGAAATCTAAAACTAAACATATGAGAAAAATTAAAACAATGGCACGAAATAAGATTGTTTTAATTTTTCACGAAGTAACATTGTTTTTATATCATTTTGGTTACAAATGCGACGTCGCCAACAATAAAAAAACAGCGTTGGTTCAATGTTGTAGCATATACATATGCTGTAGCATAATGTTGTATGCTGTAGCATAATGTAGCACATATGCTGTAGCATAATGTAGCACAATGTTGTAGCATATACATAAACAATGTTGTAGCATATACATATAAACATAAAATATTATATGCTTACACGCATATATAGTTGTATATATATACATATCTTCACCACTTTGATGAATTAACAATGCTGATGAGATGTACGTTGGGCCAACGTATGTAAATACATTGCGAATGTCGGCTATTTTCTCCGATGCAAATTCAATGTTGATCCAATGTTAGTTTTATAGTATTTATATTTAGGAAAATCTTAATAACGACGTGATTAAAAACAGTTAGCAAAATTAAATTTGGTCTAAAGTATGTAAAAAAACATTGCAAAAGTTGGTTAATGTTGGATTATATACATTGAATCAACGTTGATTCATATACATTGGAACAACGTTGGATTTTATACAGTGGACCAACGTTGTGTTTGCATTAAAAAAAGGTAGATATAAATATTTAATTTGTATAATTTATAAAAGTTATTTTTCATTCAAGTATTTCAGTTGAATATGGAAATATATTTTGCTAATATATATATATATATATATATTTTTATATATAATGAAATATCAAGCCACAAGCAAAACAAACATGAATAATGCTTCTTTAATCAGATGTCGAGAAATAAGTATTAACATATAATATCAGCAATGTTAATTCATCAAAATGGTGGAAATATATATGTATAAGTACATTTATGCAACTATGTATGCATATAAACACATAATATTATATGTTTATATATATACGCTAAAATATAAAATAAATAAGTTTAATTCTAATAAAAGTTTAATATAATGTTGTGCAAGCATAAAATATAACATTAAATCAACTTAAAAAACAACATATTTCCTACGTGAAATAAAATGCTGTGCCAACATAAAATACAACGTTGAATCAATGTAAAACATTACGCAATATAGACTTAAAATACAACATTGTTTCTTGATTGTTCGCAATGTCACATTTGTAACCAAAATGATATAAAAACAATATTGGCGGTTGATGTTGGGCCAATGCAATGCACAACATTTATATAACGTTTTATCAACATATGTGTGTTAGCTGGGGTATATTTGTATATCTGCCTTTTCTCGATGCAAACACAACGTTGATCCACTGTATAAAATCCAATATTGTTCCAATGTATGTGGATCAACGTTGATTCAATGTATATAATCCAACATTATTCCAAATACATTGGATTAATGTTGGGTTTACATCGGAAAAACAACCAACTTTTGCGATATTTTTTCATACGTTGGACCAATGTAATTTTGCTAGCTATTTTTAATCACGCCGTTATTAAGATTTTCATAAATATAAATAACATAACACTAACATTGGATCAACGTTGTATTTGCATCGGAGAAAACAGCCAACATTCATGATGTATTTGCATATGTTGGCCTAATGTAAGTGTGCTAGCTGGGATTAGATAACGTTACGCTATAAACATTGGATCAACATTGATCCTTATACATTGAATCAACGTTGGGTTTAGATCGAAAAAACAACCAACTTTTGTGATGTTTTTACATGGTTGGACCAATGTAATTTTGCTAACTATTTTTAATCTTGTCGTTATTAAGATTTTCATAAATATAAAAACCATAACACACATTGGTTCGATGTTGTATTTGCATCAGAGAAAATAGCCAACATTTCTGATGTATTTACATATGTTGGCCCAATGTAAGTGTGCTAGCTGGGAATTGTTATCTATACTTATAGTTAATAACAAATATTTTATGGCTTTTGTAAAAATTTTATTTTTGTGCTCGTCAGTGTTGTTGTATTGTAAGAATGCTGTGAGTGCAACATTTTTTGTTTAAAACTTTTCTTTACCAAACGCTTTATTTTAATTTTTAAATGTCCTTTTTTCTCATAAATTGCTTTATTTTTATTTCTCTCCGCACAAAGGTTTAAAATAAAAAAAACACAAAAAAATAAAATAAAAAATTACAAATAGAAAAATTAAAAATTACAAAAAAATATTAATAATAATAATAATATATATATATATATATATATATATATATATATATATATATATATATATATATATATACACATCGCAACATTATAAATACATCACAAAGTTATAAATTTTAGACTGCTCAGAAAACTTTTTAAACAATTTTATAAGTCAAAAAGTAATTGTTATACTTTAAATCAGCGTTTTGAAATTCTCCAGTGAGATATGAACAATAAAAAAGCATGTCACTCAAACATAAACAAAAGAAACGCGAAATTCACAGAGATTGGCCAGTCTTTTATGTGTGGGTGAAACCACCTGAGTATCCTGTTATTATAGAGTTCAGAGGATATGATCTAGACACAACCATTTGTGTTTAGAAATTATGTATATTATGCTATTTTTCAATTGTGTACCTTTTGTTTTAATTTTTGAGTTTGTTGGTGTCTTCTTATTTAATTTTGGTGCCATTTACACAGCCACCTTTCCATACATAAATAAAGGCGTTTTATCCAAAAATCATCAGTTTTTCTAGTACAAAAAATGCATTAACTTTGGATACACTTCATGGCCAACGCCACCAAGGGGAGGTGGATGTTAATTTGGATAACGTTAATTTTTCTTAGAAATTAACGTTATCCAAATTAACTTTAATTAATTAAAGATAATTGTGTCACCAACTCTCCTCCTCCACTTCAAAACCTGTGCCATCGGCCCTGAACTTAACTTCTAAAGTTGAAAGATCCATCATTTTTTAAACCCATTTTAAGCTCTATACATCCATGTTAATCATATATGTATATGTATATATATATATATATATATATATATATATATATATATATATATATGTATGTATACATATGTATATGTATATTAGGTATATGATAAATTTTAAATCAATTAGCCTGGGGTTCTAAATGATGAACTTTTGCCTATAAATCACAGAAATGACATTAATTTCACCATACCTTGAAAAAACTTCCCGCACCTAAGACAGGTATTTCATATCTAACCATACAACACATAGCGGCTCAAAGGCTATTAATTATAATATGTCAGCTTTATATACAATACACATGAGAAATACATGAGAATGAGTACCTACACTGTCCTACAGCATTTGTAGTGATGTTAATAATCTTTCAGATTTGTGTATTAGTATTAATAAATTTACAGTTAAGGTATTTGTTTGTTCTGCAAGAAGAACGAATGTCCTCTATCAACTTTACAGGTCTCTCGGCTGCTATGTTGGATCGAGACACATCAAGCACTGATGGTTCCTTCTTCCAGTGGGTAGAGAACCATTTCACAGCTTTGGAACATTTAAGTTGGGATATTGCTGACAGCAGGTCTTCAAAAGCCGCCTCTGCATAGTGCTGGTTTGAAACCAGGCCCGCAACCATGTAGTTGCAACGAAATCGCAAGTTATCCTCAGCTGTTCTCGCCAGTTTGGAAGAATGAAAAATGCAATAAGCGCAAAAATGCCTCTTGAGTTCCACCTGGCACTGTGCAGTGATGGCAGCTTGTGCCATTTGATACCAGGCCATTTTTCCTCATTTTTGTAAAACTTGTATGCTTCACAAAGCTGTAAAAGCTTTAAAAAAAGCTGTAAAAGCTGTAAAACTTGTATGCTTCACAAAGCTGAAAAAGAAATTTAAAGTCATCTTTCCAGCCAAGGTTCTCATACTCTGCTACCACTGCTGTGCCTTTGTAGGCATTTTTTAAATCATCATAATGCTCCATAATCTCATCAATAAATTTGTAGTTAATGTTAGGCGACTTTGACTGTATAGGAAAAAAGAAATCCAACACATGTTGTAGAACAAGATCAAGAATGTGGTGTTGGCAGCCGATGTATTGAGGTTCATCGAATCCCTTGTCTCAAAATATTTTCTGAAGCTTGGTTACAACTCCATTCTTGCCACCAGTATTTGCAGCTGTTGTGACAGAGATGATCATCTGAATACTGTTCCATGCATTGTAATCATCAAGTAGGTCCTGTAGTGCTTTATATATGTTTGCAGAGGATCCACTGTCACACGCTTTCTGGGAGATGCTCCTGGAACTGCCAAGTCACCACTGCTGCTTCCTTCCTCAGAATCCTCACTATCGCAGGAAAGTGGTACAGAGATAACCCCTTGGTTTGTTGAGGGTTCTGATGTGCTTTTGGCCCTTTTTGATGGATGGATTGTTGACATAGGAGCCACTTACATTGTTGTATATCCCACCCTGCCATCTGATTCAATTTGTACTTTGTACAGTTGTTTATCCTCACTACAAAGCCAATTTCGTTTTGTTATATCGAACAGATGAGCAAGATTTTCTTCAAATACTGCATTTGGTCATTTTCTGTGTTTCTCAAATGATGTGATAAGTTTGTCAACATTAGCAGACACTTGTTGTTTGGAAAGAACAGGAAAATTAAACTTCTGCCAAAGATTCATCAATTCCTCGGATATTTTTGTTAGTCGATCATGTTGTCCTTTCAATTCATCAGAGTCCCAAGAATCTTCCAACCATATCTCTGTTGGAAGGCATTTTACACAATTTGTTGCTCATATCCTGTTTTACCTGTGGTATATTAGGACGGCTCTTCGTGATTGATTTCAAATTTTGTGTCCACATTTCACCAGCTGCTTCCACTGCTGATTTTGACTTTTTACTTTTAAAGGACATATTTTCAAAAAGAAGCACTAAACAGCAGATCTTGCAAATTAATACTGCAAATAAACAAAAACTGTTTGAATGATATGAACAACTATACAATATACAATATTATATATTTACAGTTTTAAAAATCAAAGTCAAGCATAAGGAAGTAAGAACTGGGAACAAAATCAAGTGAAAAATCGGAAAAGTTAAAAGTGGTGAGGTGCTAGGTACGGGAGGTTTTTTTGTGATCCAATGAAATAAACCTCAAAACAGTGATCTATTGGTAAAAGTTTATCAAATGCAACATCAGGAAAATTAAAATTAAAAAAAAAGATTCTTATTCATATACCTAACATATATGTATATATATATATATATATATATATATATATATATATATATATATATATATATATATATATATATATATATATATATATGTCAACAATAAATAAATCCTGTGGATTGGCTAATATTGACACATGATTCCTATTTATAAAAAAATATTGCATGCAAAATTTTAGCCAAAAATGTTGAGCAGTTTACAGGATAATGCAACTTTAATATTGAATTAGTTTCCTAAAATAAACCAGTTTTCATGACTTTAAAAAAAATATTTTTTTCTCAATAAAATAAGGAATAGCAATTGCAAAATATGAAGTTAGTTAAATTTTAGTTAAGTTAGATTTTAATAAATACACTTTAAAAATTGAAAATACGAAAGTATAAAAATTAAGAGGACTACAAGCTAATAATTGAGGGTGTCCAATATCTCAAAACATATCAACTGGTAAAATACCAGAAACATATAGAGCAAAAAAGACGTTTTTTTGTTAATTATGTTTGTTTCTAAAAGTTTCAAATTTTTTTTTATAAGGTATAACACTTGGTATGTTTGTTTCAAACTTTCTGGTGCTATCAACTTCTTAACAGTACTATCGATCCCATCGCATGGTCTAACTTTTTCCAGTTAGAATTTTTATGACAAGTAAATAATAATATTATACCTGTAATAGGACAGCACCACTTTATTTTGTTCAAAAAGTAATGGCTCAATATCTGATTTTTTTCTTGTTAACAGCTAGTGATAATAAAACCGTCCAAAAAGTAATGTCTCTATATATGATTTTTATCTCTTTAACAGCTAGTAATAATAAAATCGAAACACAACCACAAATACATAAAGATGTACTTTTTATAATCTGTTCTTAAATATACTCATTTCATTGTTTAAAGTTTAAAATTGGTTGTGTAATTATTTTATTTAGAAATTTATTAAAACTTGGCTATGCATTGGTACTTGAATGAAAGTTTGTGCTCTTCAAAATAATTTTATTGATGCTAAGGTTTTGACAGTTGTTGCTGTTGATAAACGGGTATTTTTTTATTGAGCTCAGTTGGCTCTACCAGATTCTAAGTCTTTTTTTTGTTCTAAAAAGTAGTCAGTTTCCTGTTTGATTGACATATATAATGAGAATCAGTAAAAGTCAAGGTCAAACATTTGATGGAGTAAGTGTGTATATAAAAACAAAATCGTGTTTCTCTCATTATCAACAATATGTCGCGCGTTTAAGAACAAGAGCATTTAAAAGTTAGTTTTTCAAAATTGATAAACATCCCATTCAAGGAATGATAGGCACAAAGTGTTGCACAAATTATGTTATTTTTTAAAAATATTCTTAAATTATTGTCTTTAGATTTTTTATTTAGAAAATTGATATTTTGCAAGCACAACTTCTATTTTTGTTGAATTTAGTTATTAATTGTACTTTTTATTTGTTTGAATATTATTTTATTGCATTAACCAAATTTTGGAATTGTTATAAATATATACAATTATATATATATATATATATATATATATATGTGCTTACAGATAAACAAGTATAAATATATGATGACATCAAGATCAATTATATGGTGAAACTGGCTAATTCTTTGATAACCAGTTAATTAGAAAATGATAATTATTGAAGTTTAATTAGTGATTTTTTTTTGTGTGGCTAATTCCAATAGTTTTAATGTTTTTCAAAGTGATTCTATGTTATCTTTAACTAAACTCTCCTTAAAAAGTGCTGATTATAGTAAACTCTTTTCACTCTAATAATTGTCCTGATTTTTAATGCTTGACCTTGTTCACTAGACAGTTAAACATTTAGTGTTTTTTTTTTTGTAAATAACCTCCCCAAGGCCAAGAAGGCCACTACAGATGAGAAGGCTACTTGTGGTTATAACCCTCTCTCAACTCTATAACTCCGAAACACGAACCTCGACAAACAAGGCCGCTGCGCAGAGAAACAAGTTGCACATTTTTCATTAAATGATTTGCTTGTCTAAATGCAGCAACATGGGCATAGGAAATAAATGTTACTAAAAACACTTAATCATGTGAACACCATGTTGTTTTGTCCAATAAAATCCTGCAGGTTAGACATCTAGTTTATATGATATATCATTAGCATTAACAATGACAAATATTTAATAGTAAACATATATGGTCTGCCCTTTTTTAAACCTAGCAATACACAGCTTTAGTCTTTACTTTGCTTATTTATTTCTAAACCTCTGCTTCTTGTTACTTTTTTTTGTGGCAAACAAAAACCTAACTTGTTTAAGGAATTTCTCAAAGAGTTTTTTGGAAAGTTTCAAATGCTTTCAGGAAATGGTTTTGTTTGCAAAGACTTTTTTGAAGTATGATAATGTTAAAAAATTTTTATGTGATACTTCAGTGCTAGCAAAGTATTAAATATATAAAAAGAAAGTTGTTTTCAATCAGGCCAATTGTTTTTACTTTAAGATCTTTATAAATCATCTTAGCAAACACACAGTTGTAAAGAATATGAAGTATTTAAAAGTCTTTTAATTGATTTACTTTGCATTTCTAGATTCATTTTGGACTAGATGCACTTAGTTTATTTTAGGGTTGTCCGTCGATTATTGATATTTTGAAAAAAGGACCCAATGATATGTCATTTCTCATATGTTCAAATTAATCATATTTCTGAAAAGCCAAATGACTTATCTGGTAAAAAGCCATCTGATTTTGTCAGAAAGTCTAGATCACTGATAGAGTTTTAAAAGATAAAAGGCTATACAGTTAATTTCTTTTGCATACTGGTCCCTATGTACTGAAGATACAAACCAAATTAACAGTATCAATGCATTGGTTATGCATTGATGTTATTAAATTGGTTTGGATGACTGGATTACTAAAACTGGACTATTAAGGCTGTGAATTAATATGGTCTAACATTTATACAATTTACATAACTTATACAATTTACATAACCTGATTCATTTGTTATAACTTTTTGAATGATCACTTCTTGATATGTCTGCCTTTTCATTTAAAAATTGTTAAGTCTAAAATTATTGGTATTTGGTAAGAAAATGCCACTTGCTTAAATTGTCAAGCATTTAAGTGAAATATAAGTAGTTTGGATTGGAAGAAAAAACACCTAACAAAGTAATCACTGGTCTTAAAGAGAGCTATTTATTAAAACAATTTTTGATTCTTCACTTTGTGAAAATGCACTACTTTAGTTTCTTTATTGTGCCATGCAATTCAAGTTATAAGAAAATACTGCCAAAATAACCCCTGTAAAAAAAACAAAAAACTTTACAGAAATCTGAACTCAGGTTTTCAGTGTAGAATTAACATCAAAAAATTCAATATAACTTTGACCTATGTTTAATTTACACCATTATTCCAATGTCTAAACAACGATAGAATAGAGATTGCTCAACGTCATTTCAGTAAAAATATAATGTTATATGCAACAGCTAAATTTTAAAGAAATTATGTGGTGTAGAAGAAAATTATAAGTTATTCACTGAATCTTGTTTGAAATATTTTTGTTAAAATTTTTTCAAATGAGACAAAAGTTTTAATTAAAAAGTAAATTTTGCATATTGTAAAAAAAAACAGGATATAATCAATTTATTTAACTTTTAATTTCTATTTTAGATCTGAGTTTTTTTAAATCGAAGTAAAACATTATCTTTTCTTTTAATAATTTGTGCATGACGGGTTTCCATTTTGTACAAATAATTAAGGAAAATTAAGAAAGAAGGAAGGTTTTGAAGTCACTACTGCTAATTGATAGAATGGAATGTTTACTAGTTTTTAAACTTTTTACTCACCATACTTGATGTGAAATGAAAAACTGAAAGAAAAAAATTCAAACTTGATATAATTTTAAATTGTATTTTAACGTTGAATTGGTGTATATAACTTAACTTTTAGATGTAAGTTCTCTGTAAAATTCTTATACCCTTGAGAACTTCATGCCAAATAAGACTCTTACATAAAATATAAGTCTGGAGTGCGCTAACTTATAACAAAAAACTTTAAAAATGATATATCTAAAATCCTAATTCTTGGGTATTTTATGACTTTAGTCTACAAAAAATTTCTTTTCAATGTAAATTTAAAGCAATTATTGAGTTTTACTAGGTTCAACAATGAGAAATATTCAAAATAGTAATATTGTTAATGAATTAATTGTAATACTAAAAAATATAATATTTAACTACTTTCAAAAAATAGCATTTATAAGTGCTTTTTCAAATACTGTGAGTAATGTTGATAATAAAATAATATAGTTGAAGTTGTATTTTTGAAAGACTTAGGGAAGGAGCAAACAACTGTTTGAGATTCAAGGAGATTGGGAAGGAACAAACAACTGAAGATGTTGGATTTTAAAAGCTGTTTCTTGTAAAAAAAAATTAAGTTTTTTTTTTGAAATTAATTATTTATGGCCACATCAATAATTGATTTTTTATTATCTAAACATCTAAAAAATTTCATTACCTAAACGATTCCAATTTTCAATTAAGTCACTTTTTAAAAGAGAAATTTATACATTTTATTACATTTAATTAACATATTAATATATTAATAATAATTAATAAACTTTGATAATAAATTTTTAGTTTTGATTAACTAACTTTGTATTAACTTCACATAACAAAACTAAAAAAAAATGTCAAAATATTTAAAAATGCTCACCAATAAAACAGTAATCTGATCCAGTACTATAAGATTGTATGTCAGGATCTATGTATTGGTAACTCCTCCCTAGATATTGTCCACAGAAGCATCCATAATATTTAGAAAAAAACATAATATTAACCGAAGGATATGTTGCACATGTTATAACACAATACGATACTGAATTATTAAATGATAACTGTAGATTTAATGGTAATGCATAACAAATTGGGTTTGTTACTAAAATAAAACATTCAATTACATTATTTATTTCACGAACCATAAATAGAAATCCTTTACAGTTTTCTTACGCTCTCCATTAAGGTATTAGAACAGCTAAATATTTTAATTAGACAAACTTGTACTCTAAATTGCCAGTTTCATTTTTCATGCAACATTTGTGTGATAACCCTAACTCCTTCATTATATATCTATTTTCTTTTTTATTTATCTTTATTATAAACCATATATTTATAAGTCTTAAACTGAATAGAGAGTCTTTTATGAAAAGTAAAATCACCTTTAGGATTTTGTTGTTCAACTTTTCCCATATCACACACAACCTCAAATGAAGAACCATTAGGACTGATTTGATAAACTCCAGTTTTATTAAAACCATTATTGTAATGTTCCTGGCAACTCTTTGCTATTCCTGCTGCTATAAATCAATATATAATAATAATTACCTTATTTAAATATAATAATTATTACCATTGATACATACATATATATATATATATATATATATATATATATATATATATATATATATATATATATATATATATATATATATATAATAAAACAAAACTCATAGTTGTAAAAGAGTATTATTAAAAAGATATTTCAAATAGAGCAATATATATATATATATATATATATATATATATATATATATATATATATATATATATATATATATATATATATATATATATATATATCAAAATGTTTACACTCTTAATTAAGTGGAAAATTGTAAAACGTTGCAATCATTATAACGATTTGTCAAAAACTTGCAATTTTTGCTTATACGAAAAATTCCTTATTTTAACATATAAAGGTGATAACTTGTTAAATAAACGAAATGAGTTGATTTCAAAATGCAGGCATAAGAATAAATTCCTCTTATCTTTTTTTGACACTGGTGATTAGCTAATATTTTGTTTTTTCTTTGGTTGCCATCAAGATGTTTTAGCGACGTAAAGATCCCACTACACCAGTGGTTCCCAACCTTTTCTAACCCGTTCCCCAAATTATATATCATAAGATCTCCATGGACCCCTTTACTTTTAAAAATTATTACAAGGCGAAAATTTTAATAATGTAACTTTTATTCATCAGGAATTAAAATTATTTATCTTAGTTAATATATGATACAAAAACTGGTCAATGTGAATTCTGGCACTGCTTACCAGCAATTAATACCTGAAAATCTGGTTTAGTTTTTGATAGAGCACATCTAACATCTGCATCAATTTCAAGTCTATTTCTTTTTTTGGTTTTTATAGATAACATGGCTGAAAACCCTGCTTCACACAAATATGATGTTGAAAAAGGAATAAGGGCTTTAAGTGCAATTGTTGAACACAATGGATATGAATTCCTCATTTTCAACCAGAAGTTATTTAATGGTGTTATTTTGAAGTGATCCTTTGCAGTGGTATCATTCTTTAACTCTTCTCACAAGAAAATGGTGATATAATTACTTCACTGCTCAAAAGGTTTACATCTGGAAAATAGTTACCAAATTCATTAATCAAATTATCTAGGTGACAAAGTATTTCTATCTTTAAAACTTCGGGAAGCATGTTATTTCCAATTACGCTATTTAAATTTTGAAACATTATCAAATTTCCATTATTGATTCTAGTCTTATACAGTTTGAGCTTTTCAATAAATGCCTTCGGTTTATCCGAGTGTGTGATGACATTAGCATTTTTGCCTTGAAGTTGGAAATTTAACTTGTTAAAATGACCCACAATGTCCACAAGATAAGCAGTTGTTATTTCAAAATTGTCAAATTCAAAATATTCTACCATTCCACTTTTCATTTGACATAAAAATTCTTTCACTTCGTTTCTAAGCTTGAAAAATCTTTCCAAAAAATATCCAGCAGAAAGCCATCGCACTGAAGTATAAAACAATAACTTATTGTGTTCAGCATCTAGGTCAGAACAAAATTTTGTAAAAAGTCGAGTGTTAAAAGCAGAAGATTTTATATGATTCACTAATTTGACCAATTGATAAAATACAGTTTTCAAACTACCTGGCAATGTTTTGGATGCCAAAGCCTGTCTATGAATAAAACAGTGTACACCAACTACATTTGGAGCAATCTCTTTTATCCTATTCTGCAATCCAGACTTACAACCCATAATGGCAGGAGCTCCATCAGTAGTAATTCCTAACAAATATTTCCATAGTAATTTATTGTCATTGAAAAACTGTTTCATAATTTCCATAATATCTGCTGCTTTTGTTGTTGTTTCAAGGAAAGAAGAGAACAAAAATTCTTCTTTGAATTTATTATTGTGAATATACCTACAAAATACAATTAATTATGCCATTGAACTTACATCTGTGGACTCATCCAACTGAATAGAAAAATATGGTGATTCTTTAATTTCATTAATAATATTTTCTTTAATATTTGATGAAATGTCAGTTATCCTTCGTTTGACTGTAGTATTTGATAAAGGTATATTATCTATCTTCTTTACAGCTTCTTCTCCAAACAATAATCTAACGATTTCTTTTGTACATAGAAGTATAACTTCTTCAGCCAATGTGTGACCTTTTTTCTTCTGTGCTATTATATATGAAACCTTATAAGATGCTTTTACTATATTCTGTTGAGTTTGGTGAATAATCCCAGTTTTATCCAACTTACACCCATTCAGTGATTCAAATTTTCTTTTGAAAAAATCAGAATCTTTTGTTCGAAGATCAGGATGGCACTTATTCAAGTGAATAGCAAGCTTTGAGGGTTTCATAGAGTCATTTCCTAGTACTTTATAACAAATAACACACTGTGTGTAGCAAATGGTTTCTTTTAGCATGTAGGTAAAACCATATTTCATATATTCATCTGAATATGACCTTTTTTTACTTTTAGACATCTAAAGAATTTAAAAAATAATATAAAATAATGTAATATATTAACTCGAGATTTGTATAATTCATTTGAGAGAAGTATATTCTCGACTATTCAAAGAAAATAATAAAAATTACTTTCTTTCAAACCAATTAGTTATGAAAAATATTTTTGCCATAAGATAAGATAATTTTATATAGCATTTAAAATTTACGGATGTAAGAATAATAATATTATAATAATATTAACCGTCAATGACTTGCGGACCACTATGAAACAATAAATACTTTATATTATAAAGTATTTATTATTTCATAGTGGTCCGCAAGTCATTGACGGTTAACGTCGAATTGGCTTACACAGATTTTGTGCAACATATGTTGCCTAGCATGAATTACATTTTGAATTTAAGAATTATTTTTTTCTTTAAGACAGAGAAAATATCAAAATTAAAATTCAATGACTCAAATTTATTTTGAATTTACGTTTACCTTGTGGTCCGTTTCAAAAGTTCATATGGACCCCGAGGGGGTCCATGGACCACCGGTTGGGAACCACTGCACTACACGGTGTTTTGTAATATTTAGCAGGTTTTATTTTGTTTTTTGATTTTGTATTCAATGGCTTATGATTGCCGTAGAGGCTTGAGACTTAAAGTACCATAGAGTTGTTTTTTTTTCCTTAGTATATATATATATATATATATATATATATATATATATATATATATATATATATATATATATATATATATATATATATATATATATATATATATATATATATATATATATATATATATATATATATATATATATATATATATATATATATATATATATATAAATTAGTAAAAACACTTATCAAATTTTTCTTTCTTCTACACAGTGTTTCTCCATCAGTAGGCTCATCAGGAAGAATTCTTCCTGATGAACCTACTGATGGAGAAACACTGTGTAGAAGAAAGAAAAAACTAGATAAGTGTTTTTACTTATTTATTATTGCTCTGTTCTTTAAGAACATTGAGCACTCTGTTGGTAAAATACACTAACATAATTTATATATATATATATATATATATATATATATATATATATATATATATATATATATATATATATATATATATATATATATATACAGCTTTGGCCAAAAGTTTGGAACACCCTTGCATTTTGGGCGTTTTAGCCATTTTTTGGCGGTTATAGACTATGCCGCAATGACTAATTTGCACTAATTAGTGTCAGTTGTTGAAATATAGAAGACAAGCTACAGAATGAGCGTTGTTTCCTATCTTACGCTTAAATACAAAGATATGTATAGCTTATACAATCAATCTACCATTGATTTCAGTATCAGCCGTTGTTCATTATGAGAGACACACAACCAATCATGTGTAAAGCTATAAATTTCTTATGCAGTGTCTGACTTGTTTACGTTCTTAGATTGATTCACGTGCATGTGTAGACGTCTGCTAACACGCTTTACAGGTTAGAAATTTCTATTTTTGAACTCTAAATACGACTTTATTTTACGTCCATATTTTGGAATTATTTCAAACTGGTAGAAATTATAAATTATATTTTAGAAGGAGAAAGGTTGATTTTTATGTTCAATTTACCTTGTTTTACTTATTAGGTCATTAGATATAAGTAAATATTAGCAATTCACGATTTTGTTCTGGGTGTGTTTGCAGATATTCCGACCCATAATTTTCTCATGGCACGTGGAAAGGAGTTGTCAGTCGCGAAACATGCGCAAATTATGGTGCTCCACCAGCAAAACTTCTCTAAAAAGAGAATTTCAGTCATTCTGGTGGTGTCCCGATCGGCAGTTATCAAAGGGATTGCTAGAGCAACAGAGTTGGGTACACTGGATTCACGCAAAAGATCTGGAAGACCACGTGTAACTTCATTATCAGCTGATCATCTCATTCGAAGGGCCTGTATTGCTCATCTAACGTGGTCCTCCTCAGCTATATCATGATCCATGTCGGACCCACCAAGTTCCCGAACAATCAGGAGGCGATTGGTAAACGATTTCAATCTCCGGTGCTACCGTGCTGCAAAAAAAGCCAAGTTGACTGCTAAAAACATCCAAGACCGATTGGCCGTCTGCAGGAAGTACCGGCACTGGGTGGCAGAAAACTGGAGGAACTTGATGCTTTCGGACGAAGCTACCTTCACTCAGTTTCAATCAAAGTCATGTCGTGTTAGGACACCACCAAATCAATGTTTCAATGCCAGATATGTAACACCAAAAAAAAAGATATGTAACACCAAAATGTTGCTGAGCAAGCACCGACGTCAGAAGCTGTTCTGAAGAGTCGAGGACAATATACAAAATACTAGCTGTGAATTTTTAATGACCTACTGACTGTAGATTAATTTCGTATTGTTATGGTAGTCAAAAATGCAAGGGTGTTCCAAACTTTTGGCCAAAGCTGTATATATATATATATATATATATATACATATATATATATATATATATATATATATATATATATATATATATATATATATATATATATATATATATATATATATATATATCAAGAGCGGATCCAGGCTGTAGCAAGTGTAGCAAATACTACAGTAAGTTTTTTTTTTTTTTTACAACATACATTTTTTTTTTTTTTTTAATGCAAAAGACTAAATTAAATAGTACTGTCTGTTGGTTTATTTATTTAACCTATTATGAAAATATCGAAATTTTTTTATGTTTATGAAAAATGGTGAAATGTGTTTATTGCTTCTTCGAGTTATTTATCATTGAAGAAGTCAAACGATTTAAAAACGTTTTAAAAAATTTATAGATTTCTCAGAGACAAAAAGAAGAAAACACGTTGGATAGAACGTTTACCTAATGCGAGTTTTAAAACGTCTAGCAACACTTTATTATAAGATCTGATAGACATCAAAACTACAAAAAGATTCAACTAAATCGCTCAATTTTCCTCTCAGATCGGTTTTTAGTTCATTCTAAAATTGCAAGGAACCTTCTACTACTTTTTTTTAATTTGGAAATTTCTACTAGGAAATTACTACTATTATTCTCTGTGACAAGGTGCATGTTACAAAAATGTTATTGTGTCAGGAAGTTGCTGTTTTTGGAAAATCAATGATATAAATTCTCTTTCAAAAATGATTATAATATAGATATAAATCAATGTAATAAACATCTTTCCATGTGACGCATTTCTGATCAAGATGCAAAGACTAGTATTTAAAGAATCTGCATGAATATCATAAATCTTCCAAAGTTAAAGGCTCAGCTCTAATTAAAAGTTATGATACAGTTTTATTAGACGATTCCCATAGGAATTGTCTAATAAAACTGTACAAAGGAACTTTCTACTTCTTTTTTTTTAGCTTCTACTAGGAACTATTGTTCCCTTTGACAAGGTGTATGTTACAAAAATGTTATTGTATCAGGAAGTTGCTGTTTTAGGAAAATCATTGATATAAATTCTCTTTCGAAAAGTATTTTAGATGTTAGAATAGCTTGTAATACAAGTTATATGTTTGATGGTCCTAAATTTCTTTTGAAAATGTTGTGATAACCTGTAAACATATAAATTTCTGATTTTTATGTGATCAAATTCGTTCAACTTTAAAATCAGTAAGAAAGTCAAATAGCAAAGCAAAGGCAATCAAATGTGATAAAAATCTAACATTTAATGAAAAACCTTGGTTAACTACAGGTAGAACTCTTTTGTTGTTTGACTTTTGTCCGCGTTATCAAAAACAAAATAATGGTCTCAAAAAGCAAAACCTTTTTTTTCTGATAATATTTACAATGTTCTTCTTAATCGACGTAAAACTTCTACTATCTCAAGTGTTAACAAGACTGGCGATTTTATTAAACTTGCTTTCACATAATGGATAACTTTTAATCTAAAAAGTGTGGGCATATATTTTAGGTTCAATAATGATCAAAAAGCTTCCTCAGAGATGTAAATGATAAACAAAGAACGTTTGTTTTGGATTTGGCGATACAGCATTATGTATGAAAAAAATCAGAAATTAGGCATAAAATATCAACGCATGTCACAAAGCATTTTGAAAATTACACGTGAAGAAATAATCTAGCTGATTAAAACGCTATTAAAAGAAACACTTTTGTTACAAATATATTATGTTAGGAAAATTTGTTACAGAACTACTTGAAACAGAATTTAGAAATTTAAGAAAAGTATCGTAAGACATATTTTATAAGTGTTCTTCGAAACCAAAGAAGTCTCTTGTTTACATTGACATGTATTTTGAAGTTATGATTTGCTTAACGAATATGAAATTTTGCCAGTATGCTTTATTTTTTTAAACTTTGGTCAATATCTAAAATCATTTGAAATAGGTGGATTAAAATGTCCTTTTGACAATATTGTTCAATGGCTTTTCTTCAATTTGATTAAAGATAAAGTTTATTTGACTTCCATGTTCAATACTTTTATGCTTTAATGAATTACTTAATTAAAATTGAGTGTTATCATCACAATATACTTTCCTATATTCATTTATAAAAAACTGAAAACTTTCTACACCCAAATCAAACAAAGAATTATGTTGTTTTAAACAAAGAACGACCATATTAAGTTAGTCTTGTTAGGTTGACATTTATTTATTGACACTTTTTTTTTTATTATTTGCTGACGTTTGTTGATTGTATCATTGCTCATTGTAATATGCCTGGAGTTTGCTGTTTTGGGATTTTAAAAGCATTCCTTATTTATTTAAAGCAATATATTTATATTGGAACGTTTATTTACTATTTTTTATTTGATTTGAAACCTGTTTCTTTTTTTCATTATTTGACAAAAAGTTTATTGTAATAAAGTAATGAAGTATATTATTATACTCGATCATTTAGCACCCATTCGGAAATATTCAATGCGACCTGGTAAACATGATGATAATTGGTTATCTTCAGATGCCAAGAATAAAAAAATCAGACGTCGTAAACTGGAGCGTTGTTATAAAAAAACTGGAAACTTATTAGATAAAAAACTATATCGAATTGCATGCCGCGAGTCATCAGCAGCAATTCATAAATCCAGATGTAATCATTATAAGGAAAAACTAAATTCAGCATATGGTAATCAGAAAGAAACATGGAATATTGCCAAGAAATTACTACATTCAAATAGTTCTAAAACTAAAAACACATTACCAGAAGCAAAATGCAATATAATAAGTCAATATTTCATAAACAAACTTGAAAGTATAAAAAATACTATTCAGGAAAGGCTTGCAAAAAATCCAAAATCCAAATTCATCTCAGAGTTACATCCCCCGGTAAATATTTTAACAACATTTGGTACAGTCACACCTACAGATGTGTCAAAAATAATCAAAGCTCTCAAACCTAAGACATCGCCACTTGATATTATTCCAACATACATCCTTAAATCTTGTTCAGAACTTTTCAGTCCAATTATAGCTCACCTTGCTAACCTCTCATTTAAATCTGGAATTTTCCCAGCCTCATATAAAGTTGCTCAAATAACACCAATTCCCAAAAAATCAGGACTAGCAGAATTTGACTTATCAAATCTACGCCCAATATCAAATCTCAATACAATTTCCAAAATTCTTGAAAAGCTTGCATTATCTCGTCTTCTTCCACACGTAACTTCATCTATTAACTTCAATCCTTTACAATCTGGTTTTAGATCGAATCACTCAACCGAAACAGCACTATTAAAGATATGCAATGACATCCTGCTAAACATTGATGGTGCTTTGAACACTATTCTCCTATCTCTTGACATATCTTCAGCATTTGATACAATTGATCACAGCCTGCTGATTTCCCGTATTAAAGATGAATTTGGTGTCACAGATATTGCACTAAAATGGCTGACATCATACTAGCACTTTCGAAAATCTTTTGTTTCTATTGGATCAACAAAATCTAGACTAATAGCAAGTTCAACAGGAGTACCACAGGGTAGTGTATTAGGCCCATTTCTATTTTCCATGTTTGTTTCACCTATATATCGTATTATAGCTAAACTCGGTACCAATCATCATCAATATGCTGATGATACCCAACTTTATACTGTCATCAACCCAGGCATAGATAGCATTATTAAAATCAATGTGTGTGCTGATGCAGTAACGAAGTGGTTTCTAGAAAATGGACTTCTGCTCAACCCAAATAAAACAGAAGCTGTTTTATTTGGATCTAGAAAACAAATTACCAAGCATAAAAATGATTCAAAAATTGTTATTTCTGGAACAACACTAACAACTATAAATTCAGTAAAAATCCTTGGCGTCACCCTAGATTCATCGCTCTCTATGGACAAGCACATAAACAACACTATTAAATCCTGCAATTACCATATTCGTGCACTTCGCCACATTCGTCCATGTCTGACTAAAGAAGCTGCAAATACAATTGCATGTGGCATTGTTAACACTCAGCTTGACTATTGTAACAGTCTTTTATCTGGTACTTATCAAAAAAATATTAAAAATCTCCAACGAATTCAAAATAGCTTATCTCGAATCGTTTTCCATTCTCCTATTCATTTAAATTCAGAAATATTGCTGAAATCACTTCATTGGTTACCAATAAATCAAAGAATAATCTATAAGATATCAGTTATCACATACAAAATTTTATTATATAAATCTCCTGCATATTTATTTGAACTCCTAGAAGTCCGAACTTCAAAACAAAAAACTAGATCATTAGACAGTTGTCATCTTACACGTCGTCAACAAAAAACTTCTCTGGGCTCAAATTCTTTTTGTATGACTGCACCTCGAATTTGGAATGGTTTATCTATGAACACACGAAACTCAACCTCTTTAGAAACATTTAAAAAAAGACTAAAATATGAACTTTTTATAAACGCTTTTTCAAACTCATAGCCAACTTGTTTTAGTGCTTCTGAATTACTTCATCACTATTGTGATTGTTGTAAATAATGGCACTTTAATCTCTAATTATTATTATTATTATTAAAAATATGAAAATATTTATAAATTGTTTTTATAGATTTATATAAATCAATGAAGTGTCTATTTTAATTTTCAGATATTTTATAAGGTAAGCCATTAAATAAAGTATGTGTTTTAAAACAAATTTTGATTAAATAAAAAAATTGAATTTTAAACAAACTTTGATTAAATTTGTCGTTTTCATTTTCAAATATTAACCTCCAATTTTTTTGCAGACTAAAACATTTTAACAGCCACAAATATTTTGTTAATTTAAATATATAGATAAATTTATATGATAATGTTTTGTGTATTATTTGGCATAAATACATTGACTGGCAATAGGAATACCAAGAACTAAATTTAAATACATCGACTGAGGATAAGGGTTCGGTCAGGGTTTTAGTCATTATTAAAAGTCATAAAAAACAAGTAAACTATAATTTCGTTAAAAAGTTTTAGTTTAACTTTAGTTTTACTAGATAGTTTTAACGTCGCGTAAATCAGGTAACGTTCTTCCACTCTAAACGGACGAAAGAAGAAAGCAGTGGTAGGGGACCTCATGTATCACTACAAGCCACTGTACATACAAGGCTGGCGCAAATGGTGTGTGATTCCCTCCCCCCATCCTCTATCAATGAATTTTATTTTATTATGACTGCAAATTTAGCTCTTTTAAACCGGCATATGGAGATTATATCGTACAGTCGGCAAACTTGAACTTTTCGTACGGTCGGCAAATGTGAAAAGCGAGGACCTTTTTTTGTTTTTAGACCAAAAAATATTTATAGCATTTTTGCTACAGTCAATAAAAATACTGGATTCGCCCCGGTATATATATTTTATATATATATATATATATTTTATATATATATATATATATTTTATATATATATATATATTTTATATATATATATATATATATATTTTATATATATATATATATATTTTATATATATTTTATATATATATATATATATATATATATATATATATATATATATATATATATATGTATATATTAATATTATTAATCATACAAAAAATTAAAGATAATAATACAAATAATTAAAAAATCCGCTTTGGCTAATTTATATTGATATTTATCTGTTATTTTGTAATGAAAGAATAATAAGTTTAACAAAGGGTGTCCAAGAAAAAATAAAAATTTGTAATACAACTATGTACACTATGGGAGTTCTCCATATTGGGTCTCAGCAGTCGTTTTTATTAGAACTGCATCGTTTTCAAATGTTTTTAAAAATAATGTAATGGATTATAAATCCACAATAATGGAATGCAAAAATCTGGTAAAAAAATATTTTTAAAATTTAAACCTTCTTTCAGTCTTGTTTGGTGGCATGCTTAGACACTTTTTGTCAGTTGCCTAAAACCATCATCATTGTTTCTTGAAGCCGCTCTCCTGAATGTTTTCTGCCTATAAAATTCTGCACTAAAGTATGTTTCTTTGAGTCCTATCATAAACAATTGCTTTTTAATGAAAGCTAGACACAAATGTCTTATAAGAACTGTTTTTAAAAATTCCTTTCAAGTTTGACAAGTCTTCTTTCTTCAGTGAGAGAAAACCATCTTTAGTTATACAATGACGAAGAAAAAAAGGATAAGAATCATGAAAAACAAAGTCAGACAAATTTAAGAGAGAACTTATATTTAAAAAAAGTTCTGGTTGTTCTTCGTTTAAGTGATTTATTTCTGGAACATCGTATATCAGTTGTACAAGAATATCCATCCTCTTTTCCTCCTTTAAGCACTTGTCAGCAAAGGAAACACAATGAGGAGTGAAATACACTGAGGAGTGAAAATGTGTGTCTGAGATTACAAAGATTAGGATCTTTATCAATTTTTTCAACCTTATGAAGTAAAGTGGATCTGTGGTTATATCTTGAATGATTTGTGATTACATCTTGAATGCTTAGAGATTATTGGCTGGAGCCTGAGCTGCTAGGCGGGCTCTTTAAGAAGAAAAAAAGAGAGAAATATCACTATGTATTTTTTTGCATTTTGTAACATCTTAATCTCAACGACACTAATGTGTTTGTTGTAATTTCTTTCTGTTGTAATCTTCTTTGCTAACAGATATAATGAGTCAGCCATGAACTTTGTTTTATGGTGTGTACTAGATTGTAGAAACTTGAAGTTTGGCAAACTGCTTTAAGATTAAAAAAAAAAAAAAGAAAGTTGAAAAAACGCTTGTAATTACTGCTGTCAAACATATTTGTTTCATGAGCGATTTTGCTGACCTTTTGGTTTCAAGATTGTGAAAGAGGGTCCTAGGAGCGAACTCAGGTCTGTTCCAATCTAATTCTAAATGTTATCTAATGTATTTACATCCTTTTTAATTTTATACCAAAAACCTTGATGTTTTATTGTGTAAAGGTTAACTGAGTTCCTTGGTTTTTTCTTGTAGGTCTGTCATGACATAGTGAACATGCTGTTTCAATAAAATATTAAATATAATATAAATTAAAGTTTAAATCCTAAAAAATATCATTTTTATCTCTGCTCTTTTTTTACAAGTTCTGCTCTCTTACTATAAGTGCGCCATTCTTAGAATAGAGACAACAAAATTGCTGTTTCAGCTCTCGCTTTAACTTGATACCTAAGTTAAGGCAGACTATTTCATTTTTTAAACTATGCAACAGGTAAATTTTTTTTTAAAACTTTTTATACATAAAGTTATTTAAGTTTTCATGAATGGAATCCACTTATCTAAACTTACCTAAAACATCATTCAGACTGAGTTAAAAGTTTCCAATAATGCTGGAAATAGCTGGAAACTATTTCAGCAGGCTGAAATAGTTTCCAGCTATTTCAGCTGCTGAAAAGCAGGCTGAAATAGCTGGAAAAGGCTGTAGGACCTTGAACATAAAAAGCAGGTTTCTCATCCAATCTTCACCTTCAGTTACTTTTTCAGTAAATGTTTTTGTCATTACTGTAGGATATCTTAATTGTGACTACTTTCAAACAAGAATAAAAACATCGGCTTTGTCTAAGAACTCTTTAGTGTGTTGGTTGATGGATTGTTTTTTTTCTTATTTCCACCTGGAAAAAAGAAAAGATGATAGGTAGAATATAGATGAGAAGCCAGGGTTCTCATCCATCTTATCATCTTTATAATTTTATAATACTGAGTATACAGAGCAATGACTCTATTCCTAAATTAAAAAAATTTGTAAAAAAATTACATGTATTGTAATTGTAATTAAATACACGATAAAAATTTAAGTATTTTATTGAATAAAATAGTTTTCATGATGAAAGATTCATTTAACATTATTAACATACATAATTAATCTTTCGCTACTGACAAAGTTTTCATCAAAGCCTGCTTTGTTCAAAATGTTACCTAGCTCCATTTTGATGTATAGATTTGAGAGATTGTTTCTGCTATCATCATAACGCATACCACTACTGGGTCTAAGATTGCCTGTACTCTTCAAAAGATATACAATATTGGATGATAATACTTTGATTGCTGTTGTATGACTCCTGATTTGAATTAGAAATTGTAATCTTATAGTATAATAGTTAAGTTAAACAGATGGACTTTTTTTATTGCTGCAATAAAAAAGGTCTTAGAATTGAAAACAAAATGTAACACAAATTGAACACAAGTTGTCATTAAGCAATTCCATGTATATTATTGATATTAAAATAAAGTAGCAGTATATAATAATAACATCTAATATGCTAATACAAGTAATAGATATCTTAAGATTTGATAAATTTTGTAAAATTAAATAAATAACAAAAAAAAAAAGTTGTAAAAATAGCAATTGGGATGCTTATTTAAATTAAATTTAAGAGTCAATTTTTTTCACACTTAAATGTCCTTATTTCCAATCTTGTATGGTTTGAACTGATTACCATAATCCTATTTTCATATTAATATATGACACTTTTATGGATGAGTTAAAGTACTTTTTACAACCAGATGCCGTTTCTGGCTTTACAGATCATGACATTGTATTATTTTTTGTCATATATTTTTAAAACAGCACGAGCATCCCTTTAACTTAAAATCTCCTAATGTTAAATCTACAATTGTTTCTGCTTTCTTTCCTGATTTATTCAAATTTAAAGGCAAACTTTTTTTATTTAAAATTTTTAAGATTTAAGATATTTATAAAACTTGAAGAGCCAGACTAAAAGTTATGATTAAAATTTAAGTTTAAACCAAAAAAATGAAAAAACTGTGATACTATCAACAGTATGTTTGTAGTTGGGATAAAAAAGTTGTCTCTAATTTTGATTAATGATTCAATTCCTAACAAGTTTAATAAAGTATAAAAAATCAGGAAAACATAGAGTTATTTTCAGGCTAGAGAGTAGCCATTTGAACCATTTCACACCTGCCATTAAGATTTATACCCGACTACGGCAAGTAACTTTATTATGGTACTATATGAAATGTTCCATGAGAGAATTGATCAACTATAAATAACTAATAAAGAAAACTATAATTGCTATTATAATTTAATCAATTTTTTGAACTAACTCAAATTTTACAAACTCAATAGCTGGGTCTGATAACTGTAATGTTTTTGATCAGTTTGTAGCTTTTAGTAAAGTAAACTTTTATACAAGGCCGGATTAAGACATTTTTAGGCCTGGGGGTGCAAATATATGAAAAGCTAATTTAGCGGTCACTTTCGAACATTTTTTTTGCTTATTGTGTTGATATTACCACGTGAGAATTTTTTTATTTTTATGTAGTGACATTTTGATAGAAATTGATCCTTTACTGCCTCAGCAACATCTGGAAAGGCACAACATTTAGGTTTGTAATGTTTAACAAAAATTACAATACTTTCTTCTTTATATTGTTTTGTGCTCGTAAAAATTTAACGTTTATACGTGAATACTTTGTCTTGCTTTGAAAAATTGATTCAGATTTTATCACACGACATTTTATTGGTTGTTACCGTTCTTATTTTACATTTTCTCATGTTAAATGCAGTATAATGCTTTTTTGGGGGAATTTTCTGTACCTCCTGTTGCAAATAGTTACTTATACAATTAATCTTATACAACTCGATATACACAAGTGATCAATGATCAAATTTTCTGCGTAACAAAAGTTACCATATAATTTTATGGTAACTTTTTTTAAATGAAACTTTAATATAATACAACATCTCTATTTATTTATTCACAATGCCTTCCAAGCTCCTAAGAAATTGATCTTTAAAATATACGAAAAAAGAAGTTATCTGGTTCTCTAAAAAAAAAAATTTCAATTAAATTTGTCTAGTTAGAACAGATTAACTTCCTTGTTTTTTCCTAATGCGCTTCCTTTTTTGGCTGTTCTTGTAGTCCACTTCAGGAAGTATATCCTTTGAAAGTTTCTTAATCCTTTCAAATTCTTGTCGCATATTGAATAGCTTGTCTGCTAGTAGTATATAAAGGACCGTTCATGTTTTAGATTGATATCCTCTTTTTGAAGGGCCTGCTTGTTCTTTGAAAATTCTGTAAATTTTCCTCCCATATGTTAAGCATGAATACAAAATCCGAATCTTTCACTTTGTTAGCCATGTTTTCTGCCTCTCGTCTTGCGTCATGTTTTTGAGTTTCATAATCAAAATAATCATTCTTCAAAGCAGACAGAATTTTTTGAAAAGACATTAAAACAGCATTAGTTGCAACATCATGTGCTTTGCATCTAGTATCTGAAAGTGATTTCACATCCAAGACGTACTTTAAGAATTTTCCAACGACCTATTGGTGCAAGGAAAAACGTATAGAGTTGTATTATGTAGAAAAAGTTAACTGCTAAATAACAACATTTAATTGCACTACGACCAACTAAACTCAAAGGATATGCTGCGCAAGGGACATTGATGGAAAGTTAATTTTTTTCCACATTCTTTTGCTGCATTATTTTGTAACGTCGTGAAATATTAGCCTCATTGTCATACACCTGACTCTAGTACTTACTAAAATTTACTTTGCAGACATCACAAAATTAAATTAAAACTTGATTACTATTGTTCGGTTGACCATTCTTAATTTACCACACAAGATAACTAAATGTACACACAGGTAACTGATTGACATGTGAGAGATCTGGTGTTGAATCATCAGAAAGACTGAAGTAGCTAGGGGGATTGATTTCGTTGATAATGCTTGAATAAACCTTTTAAACCATTAGCTCAATAAGTTCATTGTAAATTGTCTTTGAAAAATAGAAAGAGTTTTCTTTGCGAAAATTACCATGCATAAAAATATAACTGCTAAAAATGGAATCAAGCACATGTAGTTACAGTCCTCATTTATCTGTCTATCAAATGCGTGCTGTAATCCTTGATCCTGCCTGGTGGTAAGGTATGTTAGCAGATTGATTGTAAATGTTGACAATATTTCATCAGTCACTGAATCCACCCTCAACAAACTGAGAGGAAGAAGGTTTAGGAGAAAAAACTTTACAAGCAAACCAAGATAGAGTCATTTAACAATTAGATATACTAGAGGCAAACTAATATACTTCAGGCAAACATTAGAACCATATCATTCAGAAAATGCATTGCATATTCTGAATGATATGTATTATATTGGTCATATTTCATATTTCAGATTATATCACATTTTCAGTCATATCTCATCACTTTAATTTTTACGAATATATTAACTTATATACATCAACTTTATATTTTTATATTAATTTTATATTTGAATAAAGTAAAATATGTTAACCTAAAATGTTAAGCATTTTTTAATTTAATATATTTTCCAGTGCTCAAGATTGTTTTCAAAGTTTGATGAAGTTGTTATCACAAGCTTAGTTGATGAAGTTGTTATCACAAGTAAAACTCTGCAGCTTTTTTTCAAAACGCCTTAAGCTAAAAAAATATTCAAAGTTGACCTTTTTACAAAACAAACTAGTTTATATGCCGACAAATGTTATTGAATATATATAATGAAGAAATTCATAAAATCATTAGTTTTAAACAACGTTTTAACGACGAGTTTTACGACGAGTTTCTGTGAATTTTTTCACAGAAACTCGTCTTAAATAGTATCTAAAGGTGTTTCGAAAAAGTTGAAGATGTTGATGTCACGAATGAGTTATAACTGCTTGAACATATTTTATAGATGGACGAAATAATATAATACATAAAAATATTTCATTTTTAAAGATGAATAAATAATGACGAACTATTTAATGTAGTATAATGACTACCCCCAACAATCTTTGAAAAGTTTCCTTTTATAAACTTGAAAGATTGTACTAAGTTTCAGTTATTTCTTTGAGATACTTTTGACCACAGTTTACTTATGGTTAAAATTGCTAATGACTTTGATTTGCTAGCAGATGCTCATATGCAATGTTGAACATGGTTGTCAACAAGCCAACAGCTTAATGCGGCTAATCTGCTTCAGCAGAACTATTAAAAAACAAAAACTGTTGTTGATTTTTGATTTATAAAAAAAGGAAACGCGTTTTCATAACTGAAAAGATATTTTATAAGTTAGATCAGCAACACTACGAGTGAGTAGTGCATGCTGGATTTTAATGTCATTACTCATAAATATTTTATAACACGCAAATGTTTCATCTCAGAATGTGATACAAGTGATTCTTTTTGTTTAACTACCGAAAGAATCACTTGTATCTCATTCTGAAATGAAACACTGCATTTGCTTTTTCAAATGTAATTTTGTTGTACATTAGCTCAATAGCAACTTTTTCCTTCTGTGTTAAAAAATTTTTATTTGATCTGTTTTTGTTATTTTGATAACAAAGGCCATACTATTCATTAAAGCAACTGCAAGTTGATAATCTAAAAATATTTCCGAGGATTGCAATGACCAAGAGAGCTTGTAATCTAAAAATAAAATATCTAGCAATAGTTCAGATCTGCAATTTTTGAGCTATTACTGGATGAGGTGATTAGTTAATGACTGCAAACTCAAAAGTTGCACAATAGCTTTTGAGATCAAGATCTAAATGTCTACAAGGTATTATAATGAACTTCTGCAGATTTATTCTTCCTCAATTTTGACAAGTCATTAATTGTAACTTTATCTTTAACATTAACACTTTTGAAGATCTAGATTTTGCAAATCTTATAGGATCCTGAATCATTAAATTTTCTTTTTTAAGTCTTTTATAAAGTTTAAAAACATTTCCTGGTTAATCCCGATTTTAACATTCTTAAAATTTATTCAAAAATATGATTTAACCTCTGAAATTTCAATGCTATCTTCAGCGAGGTAGACAAATTCTTATATTTATATGTATATACACTACCGTTCATAATTATTCGGTTAACATTTTTAAAAAATGCTATTTTTTGTTTAATTATTATTTATATTTATTTTTGCACTATTAGATAACTTAGAAAACAAAAGTGTTTTGATTAAAATGCTTTGATGAAAATTATAAAAATAATAAAAAGGCTAAAGTGGGTCAAGCTAATAAAAAGATGGACCATCAATGACTGTATACGTGGACCGACGTGCCAAAGTTTTAAATCTTTGGTTTCAAGAGAAGATTGTTTGTCTGATAAAAAATCGTTGAATGTATGATAAAATAGTGTGTGTTATTGACTGGAAAACGTAGTTGATGTAGTGTTAAGGTGTGTGGCTGTTTTGCTTGAAATGCTACAAGCGATGTTTATTTTTTAGAAGAATATGACTAAAAGCTTAAATCCAAAACATATTCTTCAAAATATTTTATAAGTTATTTAACTGAGTTCGAGAATGATCAAATATTTAATAAAACGGTTTAGCCTCCCCAATCATAAGATCTCTCTCCTATTGGAATTTTATGGAATTAATTTATATATATATATATATATATATATATATATATATATATATATATATATAATATATATATATATATATATATATATATATATATATAATTAGGTAATTTTTTTATCAACATGTGTCAACTTTATTATGATCAATCTTACCCGGTATAACCAAAAAAAAAACAATTAATAAAAGTTTCAACAAAACAAAACAACGAGATTCCTTCTGTTAAACTAATTAAAAGTAAGATTAAAGCGGAAAACATCATTTTGACTTTTAGGTCAAAAGAATACGTTAAAAGCATTGAAAATTTAGAATTTTACCGTTTACACAGTTACACGCTTGCTGACGTTGATTTCTAGCAGAACAAGATGGTTTGCAGTCACACTTTCCACATGGGTTTATTACTGCACTGCAACTTAGAGAACAATTCGGCTAAAATATGCAAAAAACAATTAATAAAAACTTCTTTGATGCTAATTTTAAAATGGATTGTACATTTACCGGTTTTGTTAAAATATAAAGAAATCCTTCTGCTTGCTTTGTTTTCGGAAAATTATCTTCAAAAAATCGACAAGTTAATGTAATGTTATTCTCAATTTTGACGTCTATTGATTTACATTTCTCTTTTTTGTTATAGCAAGAATTAATACATTCCTTGTAATCCAAGTGAGTTTCAATGATATTTGAAGTGCCGTCTATTTTTCTATTTTTATAAACAGTGAAGGAATATTTCGATGACTTACGAGCAGGGTAAGAGTATTGCATCATTACATTTGTTAGAGAAGCAATAAAAAGTAAACCACAAAAGCAGTTCTTCTTATAGTTCGGCTTCATATCTTGACAACATTTTAAAGACTATATATAGAGATATTTTAAAAAACTAAATTAAAAAAAAAACGGTTATATTAATCAAAAAATCAAATTAATTAAATTAACAACTTATAAGTATACAATTAACTTTTTTTTTTTTTTTAAAAAAAAAAAAAAGTTTTTGTTTTTGCACAAAAACAAAAACTTTTTTACACAAACATGTTATAATATTTTTATTTAAATCATATTTAACAAGCTTATAAAATATTTTCACTAAATATACACATTTTTTATAATATCCGAGAATAAATTGTTATCTGCAACTATAGTTGCATTGAGTCGCCTTGATCTGGTTATTTCATAGATAAAACCCACACAAAGGATATAATGTGTTTAGCGCTGCGCAGTCTTAGTATATACCGGGACAACGGCCACCCTATTCATAAGCGATATGAGCCGCTGAATAAAGTGGCATTTATGTGGCAGCAAATTCTTGCAAAATAAAATAAATAGATAAAAGTTTTATTGAAAATGGTGAAAAATATTTTTTGTATTTTGTGCTATTAACATCACTATTTATGATTCCACTTATCATGCCTCGGTTCAGACAAAATTTAATAAATTAATTTTTGTTAAAAACTGTATTTTACTTTTTTATTTAAGAATTTAAAATTTGTTGGTACCGTTAAAGCGTTTGTTATTCATAGATAAATACTAATTGATAAAAAAGCACTTCTCAATGTTTTACTTTCAATTTGTTTTATAGTCTGAAAATAAAATTCAGCGAACATCAGTTCGATAGAGCTGTACGACGAGCTATTTGATTTGTCAAGATAATCCTGCAAAAAACTCAATCAAAAATTTATTGCCGCAAAACTCAAGCCCCATTGTTAAATTAGATTAAATATGTTGATTAAGTTTGTTTGCTTGTTTTCCAAATATTTATATAGCATTGCAAATTTATCCACAGAGTACAGAGAAGCTTTTTGAAGCCCAAACAAAAATATATCTTTTTTCTATATTGTCTCAGGATCTTTGAGATAGTTTAGCTACATTATTGATAAAGGAAATGATTTCAGTGTGTTACAACGAGTTGCAAAAGATTGAAAAGTTTTTCTTGAAACTATTAAATACTTTATGTTCTTTACAAACATTTAAAAAAAAAGTTTGTTTTTTTATTATTAAACTTTTTTTGCTTTAAAAGATATCTTAAATAACTCTTAACTTTTATAAAGTTGTCAAAACTAGAAAATTTGTGTTGAAGATTTGCAATAACATTATAAAATTTACATTTTCTAATTTTGGCCAGCACTGTCTACAATAATATAGTTACTTTCAATAATACCCACAAGGTTTCTTCTAATTCAAAATAATAGTTTTAAACAGTATAATGTTTATACACACAATTAAAAAAATTTACCATTAAAATCTAAAACATCCTACGATTTCTATTTCACAAAAGCCTCCTGTAACGGATTTTTATTCTCATTTTCACTGTTGCTCGTGTTACTTATCTTGGAAGCGAAGTAAACTTCTGAAACATGTTTCAAAAATCCATTGTTTTCAACTGTAACTACTTGTCTACTAAGTTTATACAAAGGTACAAGTATTGAGACGGAAAATAATGAAGAAAAAAAATTAAAATGATTAAATAAAAAAATGCCTAACAAAAGCATATAAAATTCAAAAGATTCAAACTGGGTTCATAATAAATTGGCGATTTGATGCGTTAGTTTATACTCAGGCCAAGTCTAATTTTTTATACTTTGCGCCATCAAAATAAAGAAATTTAGATAAGTATTTTTACTAATTTATTATTAAATTAGTAAAAACAATTATCTAAATTACTTTTACAGCCGAATTCACCTTCACCAGATTCAGCATCCGTGCAAGGCAAATCGTGGACGGTTTATTAACTACCACAAATTTAATGCTTCATATTTGAAGTTTAAAAATATAAATAACTTTAAAAGTATAAATAACATAAGTAAGCGTCATCTTTTTGACAATACTTAATATTTGTTTTAGTTTTCCAACAATGTGACTGTTCCTTGAGTATCAAATATATCAATTTTATTGAGTTTATGCTTTAAAAAAGTATCCAATAAGGGAAAGGATTATAACAATCACAATAAACTACTTTTTCTATATTTAAAACTAAAAATCTGATAGTTGAAGCATTTCCTTAGAGCCTGCAGACAATGTTTATTTTGGTCTTGTAAGTAACGGCTCAATGTCCCGTAAGTAACGGCTCATTGCATAGTCTTTACAGTAGAGAGCTGATCCAAAACACTTTGATATTTAAAAAATTCAAAATGCAACGAACTATATATAAAACTATCTTTTAATAGATAGAAAATTTTATGGCAGGTATTTCGAACATTTACATAACTTATTGACAATCTTTATTTTCATTTTAAACCAAAAAAAAATTAATAGCTAAAACTAATGCAAAAAGACAGAGTAAATGGAGTCGATTGAATCCTATTTTAGCAAGGGAAAAAAATAAAGAATATGTTAAGAAACAACGAGAGAAAAAAAAAGGAAGAATGCAGAAAGTTGCCAAAAGATAAAAAAGATAAACCTGATACAGAAAGAAAGATAAAGGAAAGGGAAAAAACAGCTAAGTGGAGAAAAGAAACTTCAAATAAAATTAATGAAACTATTTGCTACAGGCAGTCATATAATACATGTTTTTCTCTGTCAAGAGCTGCAAATAAAGTAAAAACAATGTTATCTAATAGCCCCTCAAAACAAAAAGCAGTTATTCTAATATTAGCTGTTAAACTAAATTGCAAAATTGTAAAAAGTTCTATTGAGTATAGAGGAGCAACTTTCTTAAATGAAGAAATCAAGCATTTGTATTAAAATTTTATGAAAATGATGATACTAGCCGTATGTCTCCTGGAATAAAAGATAAAGTTGCTATCAGAAATAATAGCATACTTAAAAAAGACACATGCAAATGAGCCTAAAGGAGGCTCATGCCTTGTTTATAGCAGAAAATGAAAATATCAAGATAAGTAGAAGTAAATTTGCAAGTTTGAAGCCATTACATGTTCTCCTTAGTTGACCAACACCAGCTAATTTATGCACGTGCATCTATCATCAAAATGTAATTCTTTCACCGAAAAAGCTGTCTGTTTGCAGTGCAAATACACCTGTTTATTCTAACAAATTTGCAGACTCTTGCCTTGAATGCCCGGATGACCCAGCATATTAATTTAGTGAGTGTCAGCATAAAGAATTTGGTTTCAAAAAAAAGTATCGATTACAGTGTGATAGTGATACTTCGGAAAAAATTGTTGAGTGGAAACAATGGCAAAATGATAATGGAAGGATGAAGCAGTTACTTCAAAGCACTTCAGTAGTGCACTTGTACGATTATCTGTGCCGAGCTTTTTAACTCGCAATTTTATTAAAAAACAATAGAACAAAAGTTTAGAATCTGACAAAACAGCACAAAAGAGGTAAATGGAATTGAATGCGTAATCCATTTGTATCACAAATTGATTACGCAGAAAATTACAAATGTTTTTCTCAAGATGAGGTCCAAAATGCACACTGGAATCAACAGCAGGTAACTATCTTTACTTCTGTGACTTAGTTTCAAAACTTACATGTAATAAAATCTCATACCACACGTGTTTAGCAACAATAAATTCGAAAGTTATCATTTCGTTAAAAGCTGCTTTGCAGTCGCTTAGAGTTTCCGAATCATCCGTTTTATTTTTCAAGTCATTCACACATTCGATAACATTATCAAATTGCAACAGTATAGCTTTTACTGCTCCTATTCTACTCTCCCACCGAGTCTCAGAAAGAGGTTATAGTATTAGTTTCAATTTAGATTTTGTAAGTTCCCAACGCTTGCTTGACTTCGAGAAGAGTGCATAGATTTTATAAATAAAGCCAAAAAATGTTTTAGCTGTTGTAGAAGAATTAGCTGCATCTGTTAAAAGTAAATTCCAGCTATTAATCCGCACAGTGTGAAAAATGCTCTTGAATTAATGTTGAGTATTCTAGTTCTGACTCTTTTATTAATGCCTACCACATTTTTGCCATTATCATTTCCCTGTCCTCGACAATTTTGTATATCCAGACCATTTCTCTCTAGTTCTTGTAACATGGAGTTTGCTAAATATTCTCCTTTAGTCAACGTAACGGCAATAAAACCAACAAAATGTTCCTCTATCGCTAAAGTTGAGGAATTGCTCAATTTTAATTTTATTGACATTTGTTCAATACGGCTTGCATATCTGGTACAATCGAGCAAAAAGGCATAGTATTTTGCTTGCTTAACAATGTGTATAATTTCGTCAATAACTATTTCAGACATCAATATAATTAATTCATTTTGAATGTCGTGGCTCAGATAATTTTGAACAATTTGCTTTTCATTAATTCGTTGCAAGTGCTCCATTAGCGTCAGATCATATTTGGATAACAACTTAAATAAGTCTATAAAGTTACCACTGTTTCTGCTATAGTCCAGGTTAAGTAATTCGCAATGACCTCTAAATGCCAAATTGTGTGAGGCTAAAAAGTTTATTATATCAATCAATCTTTCAAACAAATTATACCAATATTTTTGAGATTTTCTAATCAATCCTTTGCTTTCCTAATGTACTGTTTTTCTGTTTTTGATTCTTTTATAAAATTCTATCCATTTAACCATGTACTCTATGTGTCCTTGATTTTTTTCATGTCTTTGCTATATCCGACTCAGATCTTTCCAGTTACAACATCCTTCGTTCGCCATCTGAGTCTGTGCATGCAAAAAAAGTCTACAAGGAAAGCAATAAACTTTATCTTTTGACAATGAGTAAACTAACCATCTGCTGTGTTGAGTTTCGCCGTTAATCAGATTTCGCGTAAAACAAAATTAAGAAAAATGTCTCTTATTTGCGTCTTTGGGGTAACTTTCATCAGATTTCTCTATATTTTGATGGAAACTGTTTTGAATTAAGTCATAACGCTGAGAGCCGGTTATAGGAAAAGTCAGTTTTCACCCATCTAAGTTTACAAATGAATCACTCAAATGAATTGCTTGCTCTTAATCTACTGAGTCGCATATTTTATCACTTGCCAAATCTTTATTGCGTTCAAACTCTTGGGTCACAGCTGATACATTCGACTTTGAAGCTGGTTCTGTTTCAGAAACCAAAGAAACTTGGCCAAGAGATTCATCAGAGGACTCTGGAGCAGTAACAGTTGAAAGGAGTTTTTTAAGAAATTTCATCATACTGGAATTCTTTTTCTTTTTGACGCACCAAATTCCCAAGTTCTTCCTATATCTTTGACTCTCGTTGGTTTTCCAGACATGATTTTGAACTTGTGTTTGGACTAATGAAAAAAATTATAGTTAGGTACTTGCATGAATTTTAAGTTTTGATTTTAATCATCATCCGGTTCACATTTTCTATATGGCGGAAAATATTACGATCAAACAGATGGTGTTGCTATGGGTTCTCCTTTAGCCCCTATCTTAGCTAATATTTCTGTCGGATTTCATGAACAAACATGGGTCAATAACTGCTCCTTTACAGCACCATTTTTTTATAAACGGTATGTATAAACGGTATGACATAATTGTTATTTTGAATTCTGAATATGAAGCTCAAGAACTTTTTAAACACCTCAATAAACAAAAAAAAAAAATGAAATTTACTATGAAAAAAGAACAAGATAACCAGATTGCTATTTTAGATGTACTTATTAAAAAAATCCAATTCGTTTTCGACTTCAGTTTATCACAAAAAAACGTATACAGGTCTTTTACGAAATTTTTTTAGTTTTTTTGCCTCTTGCTACAAATTTGGACTTGTTCGTTGTTTGATTGATCGTACATTTAAAATTAATAATACTTGGGTTGATTTTGATAAATATATTAAGAATCTATTATTAGTTTTACAAAATAATAGATTTCCACAAAAAATTATTGACTCTGAAATTAAATCCTATATTGATAAGAAAATGAACCCATCTGTTTCTAACATTGTTAATAGCTTAAATATAAAATACTTTAAGCTTCCATTAGATTTAAGCATAATTAGAGTACATTGGAATGTACTCTAATTATACTAAAATGAAAGTTTCAAAAATTGTTCAAAAATATTGCTAATATAAATATAAATAGGATGTTCTAATAAAATTAATTTTCACTACTAATAAAATACAAGATTGTTTTTGCTTAAAAGAGTCAAGTTTAGCTGCAATGCTAATTATATTAGAGAAACTTCCAGACATTTGGCAACTAGAATAAATGAGCACCTTAAAAGTGATAAACAATCTCATATAATTAAACACTTAAATTTATCTATTAATTGCAAAAATCTGGCTAACTGTGATTCTTTTGAGATTTTTGATAATCCCCCAACCAAACACAAATTAAAGATAAAAGAAGCCCTTCACATTAAAATGGAAAAGTCCCTCACTTAATAAACAAACTTTACATTATGCTATAAACTTATCTATTTAATTTTACTGTCAGTTCATTTTTTTTGTTTTGACGGTTGGTTATTTTGATTGGTTATTTACCGAGTTATTTTGTAATAAATATATCGGTTTATTATGTAAAATTTTTGTCCGTTAATATTTCTCTGTAAAGACTTCTACTTTTAATATTTATTTTTTTTGTAAAATAATCTTTTTTATTGTAAAATAATCTTTTCATAAAAAACATATATGTTATATATATATATATATATATATATATATATATATATATATATATATATATATATATATATATATATATATATATATATATATATATATATATATAAGAAAAAAGTTTAAAAGTTTTCCCTAGCAGAGCCTTAAGTTAAATAAAAAATTAAAATATCTGATTAAATTTAATGAAAATCGCCACGTAAAATTACTTAAGATTACTTCTTTTAATAATTACTTCTTTTTTAAAAATAAATTTAGTGTTGCGTAATTTATAGACGATCCCTAACGCAAATTTTCTAAAAATCAGAGGTAAGACGGGCAAAAACTGAAAAAATTCAAAACGCTGTTTTTTATTTATTATTATTATTACCATAACAATTGTTATAATGAGATCAGGTTTCGAATATTCAAAAAAAGAATAAAAACAAAAAGTTATGAAAACATTGAACAAATTTTAAGAAATAAAAAAAAAAACAATTAAAAAATTATACTTATCTATAAAAAGTTTTCAAACGGTTGTTTTAGGGAGTAATTTATGCGAAATGTATATATTTTCTGAAAGTAAATTTTACATTGAATTAAAGAAAGCATTTTTACTATATGAGCTTCCATTATAAGTCCCTATTATTATTTAATGTCAAGCTGGTTCTCAATAGAAGTAAAATTTTATAAAAGTTTCAAAAATAAACAATTAGTTGTTTAAAAAAATTCAATAAATTAATATAACAACTTTTTAAAAAGTCATTTAAAAAACCCGTTAAAAACTTTTTTGAAAACTTTTTTGCAATAAAATCTAAAATAATAATATATAATCATAGATATAGATAAGTATTAAATAAAATACAAATAAAAAAAGAGTTTATATTACATAATAAATCACTCACAAACAAATATTTAGTGAGAAGAAGATTTTTTTAATTTCGTGTGTTCGTTCTATATAGTTTATGCTGATAATCATTATCTACCTATAAATACATATATACTTTTTCCACAATATTTTCTCTGACATTTCCATGCATATAAAATTTTCATTAAACGGCTGCCGCTGTTGCAGCTCATTTATAATTATATATTAGTTATAAGGATGTTGTTACTGATTCATTTTAAAAATTTGATTTTAAATAATTGACAAAAAATCAACCGTTTGCTGCTAGGCTGTTTTTATATTTATTTAGCAACTTAAGTGTTGATGCAAAGTTACAATTTTACTTTAATGACATGGTTAAGGTGTAAAGATTTCAAACAACGAATTAAAAACTAAAAAACTTTGCTTTTATATAGTGAACGACAGAAATCAAATTTTTTTTCCAAAATCAAAATTACCGAGAGTTTGCTTTTACGCAAAATTTACTTAAAAGTAAAACTATATCCAAAATTTCAGTGAAACCTTTAGAAACTTATGCGAAAATTTAAAAAGAATTTTAAAAAGTTTCTAAATCTTTTAATCTTTATTAACTTAATACAAAACACCGTAAAATAGCCGTTGCATATATTTTTACGATCAGTATCCAATAAATTTGTTTAAAAAATGTTGAACATATGCTGACTTTATATAGTTAAAAAAAATTTATATAAAAAAACAGCTTTTATTAAAAAAAAATGTTTCCGGTAGTTAAAAATGGCTTTTAAACTTTCTTAGAAGCCCTTCTTCGTTGGTACGAGTTGTTGGGATGCATTTTATTTAATAATTTCAAGCTTGCACGTAAAAATACCTTTAAAACTGTAAAAGCAGCTCATATCTTAAAAACCAATAACGTTACTAAAAACATTGAATACCTTCAGAAAACTAATCCTTATAAATTTTGGAGCAACATGCAAAGTAATTCTTTGGATATTGTTCCAAAATTAACTTCAAGCATTTCTATTTTTACTGTTAATAAAAAACAAGATACAAAAGAAATTGTAGAAGAATTTCGACAAAACTTTAATATGACTCTCAACAATTCAAATGCAACAGTTACGAACACCGTCATATTCCACTACTCATAAATGAGACTAATGAAATGCTCTTATCAATTTCCGACATCAAAACTTGTATTCTTAAACTTATGTTTAATAAATCGCGTGATTCTTGTATTAGTGCTTACATCTTAAATACTCTTTTAACAAAATTATCTTTTTTTTATTTCTGTTTTAGCATGTTTCTCAAAATTTTCAAAGTGTATGTTTTACATAATAAATAACAATTTAATTGAGAACAATATATTTAACAAGCAATTAAGGTTTCAAAAAAACCATTTATCGGATCATGCATTAAGTAGTCTAACAAAAAATTATTGTATGATGGGTTCAATAATGGCTGCTATACATTACATTGCAGTTGACAATATTTTTAAATTTAGGGGCAATAAAGAAAAGGGGCGCAAGCAATTTGTCTCTTAATAATAAAACTTTTCAACATTCTGTTGTAATACCTACATCTCATGCATATAGCAATATAGCATGTTTTAAAGGGTTCTTTAAATTTACCTTTAAGTTTCAAATATTTTGTATTCGTTGCTCTATTGTTCATATTATAACTCTTTTCAAATTAAAAAAGTAAAAAAAAACTTTAAACATATGGCTAATAAAAGTTGATAGGGGCGGTTTGTTTATCTATCGCCCTATGCATTGCTACGTTGTACATGGCATGCACATTGGTAAAGTATTATAAATAAAATAAATTGAATAGTGTTTAGAATGTTTCTAAATTAGTTGTGTTACTCAACGGATTGGTTGTACCAATTCCTATTTTTCTCGTATTTCACGTAAGTTTTTATCGTAATTTATTATTCAAAATTGTTTTTTATAAATGTTAAAATTGGTCTTTAAACATGATATTTCAAATACGTACGCCATACTTAATGATTTTGAAAAACAGTTTTTATATAATATAAGACCCTAAAAAACAAAATACTCAAAATTTACAAAGTCAAAATAGGTAAAAAACCAACAGAAAAAGAATTATTGGTAGTGACAAGATTAGCAAGAGATAAAAGTACAGTCAAAACCACTTGAAGTTGAAATAGTAACCAGGGCCGCCGAAAGAAAGGGGCAAATAGGGGCATACGTGCCTCGGGCACCATGATATTAGGGGCGCCCGGGAATAACGATAAAAAAAGTAAAATTAGATTTTATTTACAAAAAAATAAAAGAAAAAATTGTTTTTATTGACGAGGTATAAAATAAATTTACTTGGTGATGTGCATGACAAGGTACTTTTATTTATATTACCAAAGAATTACAGTTTAAAAAATTTATCTCTTTACTTTGGTTGGTAGGGATCAACCAAAAAAAAACCAAATTAAAAAAAACTTTATTTGCCAAGATTTAACTACTCCGTAAGGAGTGTTAAAATCTCAACGCGAATCAAATGTCAGGCCTACCCTTAAAAAAAAAGCAAAGTCATGACTTAAAACTTCAAGCTGGTGTCTCTCACCTATACCGTGAAAGGTGACAGAGAGAGTTATCATTGATTGGATTTTAAAACACTGTGCACAATCTATTATCAAAGTCTCAACATAGATTTGTACATCCGTAACATTTTAACGTAAGCAGTAATGTACTAGCTGTACATTAAACCGCACCTAGAGATTTGTATTTGTAAACTTCTTTACTCAAACGTGTCCAACACCACGCAATAGTGTTAATTAAACATTTTATTTACGATCAAAAACTATAAATACTCGGCTAAACTACACTCGAAGAACGCAGTGACTTTATATTGCAATACAAAATTGCTTATCATTTACAATTGAAATTAAGACTGTGAAAAGTGTTTCTTTAAGATTTTCAAGTAAAAATTAAAGCTTGTAAAATAAAATACAACTTTGTGGAAGATATTTCGCATCCTAATAGTTTGAAGGAGTCTTCATTTTACATTCGTGGAAACACATTAGGCTTTTACAATTAAATATACTCAAAAGACCTATTGCTTATTTTACAACCTATACGCATTCTAATTCGAATGCATATAGGAGTTTTTACGAGCTTAATTCGAATTCAATTCGAATTTAGCTGGTAAAAAAGCAAGAAAAGAGCGTATTTAATTTCATAGAGTTTGTTTATTAACCCTAATCAGTAAATGTGCCGCACAAGTGTTATCAATCCAGATGCTTTTCTTGAAAATATAGATGTTAATAAACAGTATTAGAAATAAAAAAAGTCGTTAACTTGTATAATTGTACATGCTTTTAATTTAAAAATATGCATACTTACAGGGCGCCTAATTGCTGCTATGTCCTGGGCGTCACGAAAGCTCTTTGCGGCCCTGGTAGTGTTGAACTACCAGTAAACTTAACAGTAGAGACAGTGCCTAGTGAAGTTGTTCAGATAACAGTTTTTTTTCCATAGAAAAAAAACGATTTTTTATCTTCCCTTCCAATCTTTCCTTTAGTTGTTTAAGACTCTAATCTTATTACTTGAATATAAAAACTTTTATTCAAGCAGTGACATGAAAGATCTTTTTCAGCATTTAATGAAGAATTATTGAAGATCCATGAGGGGATAACAAGTAACAAAATTTAACTAAATGTAGAAAAAACTAAACTTATATTATTTTACAAACCTAATAAGGTTGATTAAATTCCTTTAACGTTAGCCATTTTCTTTGTAAGTCACTAAAATGCAATCAATCATTAACTTTCTTGCAATGATGTTAGAAGAAAATATATCGTGAAAAATTCATATTAAATCTATTGAGAATAAATCTCAACAAGTGCTAATGTTTATTTATATCTTATTTATTTAACATTTGTAATATTTGAAAAAATTTGAAAAAATTTTTAGATTTTGCTTTTAATTAAGTTTGCAAAGCGTAAATAGCAACTTTCAAACGTTTATTTTTTGTATTTTTTTAAATTATGCTAACAATAATGTCACAGTACAATTATATGTCGTATATATCGTGTTACAATTAAAATAGTTACAACATTTATCAACATAATCAAAATAAGTAAAAAATACACACACATATACATATATAAATATAAACATATATACACATACTAATGTAAAGATGCGCACATAAACTGCTAACACCGAAACATAACCTAGCTCAACTGCTCAAAACTGCTTAGCTATATTTTTAAATCAAAAATATTTTAACGTTATCATTTCAGAATTTACCTGCCAGAATAAACTAAGAAGATAATTATAAAATCATACTTGGTTCCAAGTATGTTTTTATATCTCATCAATCAATAGAAATTATCAAAAAAGTAATACGAATAATACATGTTTGAAATCGACTCAAAGTTGATTGAGTCGAAATATGCGATTAATTTATTTTTTTGAAAGAAATTGTAATAAAAATTTTAAATTAATTTGTATTCGCTTTTTTATTTTATTTCATTTAATTAATAATGAAGTAAAACAAGATAAAAGCAGGACCGCTCCGAACTGGATAATTTATTCGAACATCCCAATTATTTAAGGACCGCTTTAAATACTTGCCAAGAATGAAAACGTCTATACAATCATATTCACAATATGATTGTATAAATGACATTTAGATTTTGGAGTACAAAAATTAATTTCGCCAACAGGGGCCCCGAGCCAGCTTGAAACGGCCCTGTATGAAAGTATTTATGCACTTCCGCGGTGCTCTGTGATAAGACCGTTAGGACTTCTTGGGGCACCTAAAAAAAAAAAATTATGAAAATCAAAAGCATAGAGAAAAGAACAACAACAACAAAAAATTAATGAAATTCATAACCGAAAGTTTAATTAGGTATAAATATTACTAACATGCTATGAATAAGATAAAACTTTAATAGACAACAAAAAGCAGTATGTAATAGTTATGATGTAATAGTAGATACTATTGTTATTAAATGAACAAATTTAAAAATTAAAAAGATTACATCGAATAAAAGGATTTTAAGATAATTACTCAATTAAATCGACTTCAAGTCGATTAGTAGAAAATCTATAGTCTAAAATCTAAATTAAATATTAAATCGACTATTCGATTTTTTAAAGTCGAATAGTATCGACTTTTTGTCAATTTAGCCATTTAGTCCATAACAACAATAAAATATATGTTTTTATTCAAAAAACGTCGTGCAAATAATTGAAGAAAATTAAAATACATAAATATTTTGCGCTATTTTTATTGAACATTAAAATACTTAACAGAAATTAATCGTAGCAAAAATTAATTGAAACAGGATTTAAATGTATCACAACAAAATTAATCACAACAAAAACTGATCACACAAAAAATAGTATATGAGTTGTACGAAAATGCAGTTTAAATAAACTGATGTCAATTTCTTATATAACACTATTAATTTTCAATAAGTTTTAATAGTAATAAACATAAACATTAAAAACAAATAAAAAAACAGTTGGTTTTTATTTTAAAGCCTGTCCCTTGATTTCTTTCGTACGTAAAGAGAAATATATGGCAACCAAATTTTCAGTTGATCCATACGATATGTTGTATAACGAAGTTGGAAATGCACTTACATCGCAATCAGTTGTCCACCACATGCTACAATTTTTAAATGCCGTGTCATTTGCATTGAACCGATCTGGTTTAAGTGCTTATAATTGGTAAAAGATTTAATTAAGTTAAAAAAAAAATCTGTTAAATTTAATTTTTGTTCAAAACAACAACAAAATTTTGCTGTGGAAACATAGTTTTCACAGCAAAATATGGTAACAGTAATATGTTGTTCGGTTACAAAATTTCCAAGGAAAAAATTACTATGACAACAGAAACATCAAAATCAACAAAAGATTGGTAAACAACAAAAAAACAAACAAGTTAAAGCCTAATTGTAATATGCAGTAAAAGTAGGAGAAACAAAGAGAAAGTATAACTTTGAACTCAGAGCCTCTTGGGTCGTACTTTTCAAAATTAAACACATAGTCATCTTCACTTGAGCCAATTATTACGTTATAATACATCGTACTTAATATTATACTTTCTTCAAAAACGTAACCAACTCTCATATCAGTAAAAAATGTGTTAGCTATTTGATAAATCTTTTTTAAACCAATCCATTGTTGGTTAACCAGGCCAAAACCGTTTTCGTAAGCATCGTAGCTTTTACTCCAAAAACTTGATACCCAATTGCCTTAGCGAGTCATCATTGAAATCCAGAGTCCTTTAAAATGCGTTATTTTTAAACTTTCTTTTTTTAATAAAATCATTCTTTTTATAATAAAACATTTTTTTAAATAAAAACATTTTAGATGACTAACTTTTGAGTTATAAAAGGAAAATATACTAAAATAAAGTGATAATGAAAAATGAAGCAATAATGTAACATTACATTATCACAATATTATAAGTAAGGCCTTTTGTTAACCGCACCTTTTTGTTATGTGATGATTTTTATATATTCATATATATTTATTCATTAAGATTTTAATTTACTTAAAAGATTGTATAAAAAAAAAAAGGTACAAAAAAGTAGGTAAAAAAAAGAGGGTTCAAAAAAATGTATTTTAATGTATTTGATTTATTTGCAGGTATTTTAATGTAAAAATAATTTTTTTTAAAACATTAGCAACATTTTTATATTTATTAAAAAAAAAAAAATTAAGTGTTCATTTTTACCGTTGTTGTCATATTATAAGGAATGATATTGACATGAGATCACAGTTTTGCACTGTTTTAATAAAAATAACTTTATTGTATTAAGAATTTATATCTTACAATCAATTTTTTTTAGGTTTTTGTTCTTTATAAAAGTAAGAAACAAGTATAATTTAGCTTTTCAAGAACTTATTATCAAAGATTATAAGACCGGAGTGAAAATGAAAATTAAATGAACGTATTATCAAAGATTATAAGAATAGAGTGAAAATAAAATTGCCATCATATACTCTATTAACAAGTTATTTGTATGCCGAATAATCAAATGATTTAATAAAATCATTCCCATTAGAAACAGAGCATAAGGGCAGAAGACCACGCAAAACATGTTGTTTCAGTAGTAGAAAAAATATGTCACATCAAAAAGAATCCTTTTGACAGTGCTAATGATACCATTCAAAAACTGAAACTTCCAAAAATACAGTTTGATGATTACAACTTTTAAGATGATTACAACTTTTAGGACTTCAGAACTGCGAAAATGCCTATCTTTTCTCCAAAGAATCAAAAAGCTAGAGCCTAATTTGCAAATACTCATGGACACTGAACTTTTAATGATTGGAAAAGTACAATTTGAAAGGTTTTGATGGCATATAGACCTGAAGGTATACAGGTATGTAGACCTGAAGGTAAACATTTAGATCCTAAATACACAAGTGGATAGGTCAAGTATGGTATTAAAATAGGCGCAATGGTTTATAGTCGTCTTTCTATTTAGCAGAGTTAGACCCGTCTATCCAATAAATGACAGAATGGATTGATTTGTTTATTGTTATATTCATAAATCTATTGAAGCCACGTGGAATGGCACCAGAAAAAAAGTTTGATTAACTCCAGGAGTTTAACTGGAAAGATGTGCCATGATCCTAAAAAGTAAAGGATATGCAATTAACTATTAATTTTAGTACTTTTCTTTAGTAGTTATTAAATATTTTCAAAGATCATATTAATATACCAATACATGCAAAGCAACATTTTTATTTATCATCAGGTAGTTGTTTTATGTACAAATATTTTTCTTACACGTTTTATGTAAAAATATTATTCTTGGTCCAACATCTTTTTAGATCTATAAATCAACACTTACTCTAAAATAGTTTTACTTCCTTTTTACTTTAGGCTTGTATGGCCACGTAATCTCGAAAATAGTCATTAGACTTTTTTTTAGTTATGAAAATTTATAAACTATATTTTAAAAACAAAAATTTCAAATTAAAAAAAATTTCAAATTAAAAAAAATTTCCTAGGGGTGATTAAGTTGCAAAGCTTTGGCTTCAATAAAACCAAAAGATGCCAAAAACAACTCTTAAGGTGGCTCATATAGAAAAAAAGAATTTCTTAATGTAATAAATTGCAACGGTTCATGTATATTTTTATTTATTTTTGATGATATAAGAAACTCAAATTTCATTAAAAAAACTGTAGATGAATTATATTTTAGGCAACTTTCAACAAAATAAGAGGGAAAAACGCAAATTTGAAAAAATTCAAAACAATGTTTCTTGATTAATTTTGGTTTAAACTCAAAAACCTTTTGGTTATAGCTTCATTACATTATTTTCATTCATTTCTACTAAAAGAATAAAAAAATAGTTAAAATATCAAAAACGGGACGCAATACTTAAAAAAATCACAAATTTTTACGTAATAAAAAACGGGTGTTGTGTTATAAAAATTGATAAAACTATTCTTAGTTGATCATTTTAGTACATCTGAAATCATAATGATTAAGGAACATACACTAAAAATTTCAGCCAAAAAGCTTTTCCTAATATCGAGATATCATGTTTTGAAGTTCAAAAAAAGAATAAAATTAAAAAGCTATGAAAATCATGACCAAAGTTTTCCGATAAATAGAAATTATTAGCAAAAAAATGAAACTGACCAATAAAAAAGTTTAAGTAAGGTAATATTAGTAAGTATTTTATGCAAAATGTATATATTTTCTGAAAGAATTATAAATTTCGAATCAAATGGTATATTAAAAAAAATTTTAAATTTTTTTTTTTAATTGAGTATTTATTCTATATGAGCCACCTTTATGTCAGGGCCGTACCAAGCCAATTTTGCGCTTTGGGCAAGAAAAGAAAATTGCGCCCCCTCTTCTCCTCCCTTCCCCCTCCCCCTCCTTAAAAAAAAAGAAGAAACATAAACGAAAAAAATGATTTTGTTGATCACAAAATTTATCACATCAAGTTATAAGTAAAATTTGTCATTAAGGTTGCACAAACTTTAGTTGAATGCCACTTTTCTGGCTTTTCTTGAGGAAAATTCGCTAATGACATCATCAAAATCAATGTTGTTTGCCACTTCATTTTGAATTAGATTTTTCAAAGTTGTCCATCATTGCGGCAGCTTGATATTTAAAGCTTGCCATTTCTGACTGGAAATCGGAAGAATCTAAATCTGCCTTGTCAATTTGAGATAAATTTGCAGCTTTTTTCTTGAGTTCATCCACTGAACTTTTAGAGAGTGAATGCCCACTGAGGTAGCCAAAATCAGAGGATACAGCAGAGATCAGCCTCAAACCGCCACTTTATTTGTGTAATAATGCTGTCAAACACAAGGTTGCACTGAGATCCGAATTCTGTTTTTGCTGTGAGAAGGTGAGAGTCATCTTCAGCTTCATAAAGTGCTATTCGCTTCACTTTGCGCTTCCTCTTAATTGGAAAGCCACCATCAATTCCGCTCTGGTTAGCTTTTTCTGTCGCATCTTTGATAATATTGTCCACCCCAACATCTCAAAAATTCTGAATGAAAGGCTTCAACCATTTCATTTTTTTTACGGCAATGTCAATTGAAATGGATTTTGACTGAAGCAGTTTGTTTTCCCGGTCAATTAGAGAAAGAATTTGATACCAGCAACAAACACAAAAAACTGAAATCAATATGAATGAGAAGTTCTTTTGCACTGCTAACTGTGACAGCATTTGTCATGGGATTGTGGATAATGGATTCCAAAACTTGAAGAACATCTTTGATTTGTCTGTGCAATAGTGTAATTGCTTCTTTTTTGGTAGACCATCTTGTGTCACTATTTCCCTTTAATGAGATGGTCAACGTTTTCATCAGTTTTTCCCATCTTGACGTGAAGCTTGAAAAAAAGTTAAAGATGGCTTGAACCTTTCCAAAAACGTAATCATGAGTGGGGAAACCTCAGCAGCATGAACACCAACAAGATTTAAAGTGTGAGCTGCGCATGGAACAAATCTTGCTGACTCATTAAGAGAATGGATGTGAGCTTTGACGCCATTGTATTTTCCAGACATATTGGCTCCATTGTCATAGCCTTGGCCCTGGCAATCGGAAATGCTTAGACCATCCTTCTCCAATTTTTCACTTATTTCTGTTGCAAGACCTTTTCCGGTTTTTTGGTGAGATTCAATGAAGTCCACAAAGCTTCCCTTAATTGTGCAGGTTTCATCACTGATGTGGACACACCTGATGATCTGAGTCATCTGCTCTTTGTGGGAGGTATCTGGAGTGCAGTCAAACAGAACAGAGTAGTATTTAGCTTCTTTGATGTTTGATAAAATTTCTATCCTGACTTTCTGCCCAAGTAACTCAATCAGCTCATTTTGAATTCAAGGAGAAAAGTAGGATGTTGTGGTTTTTTTTGCTTTAACGGACGCAATGTGTTCAGCCACTAAAGGATAATAATGGCTAATCAACTCAATTAAGCTCAGAAAAATGCCACTGTTTTGTTGACCAATGTCTTCTGTTGTTCCCCGAAGGGCAAGATTGTTCTTGGCACAGAAAAAAATTGCATCAACAATCACTTTTAAGATATCTCTCCACTTTTTCATCTCTCCACTAATAACTCTCTACAGATCAGAATTTAGGGTCTTTCCTTCCTTGAGGTTTTTTTCAAGAGTTTTCCGATCAGAATAGCATCTTTGGTGTTCATTGTTGTTTTCATGCTATGGAATTCTTGGGTTTAGTTTTTTCCAGTCACAAAACCCTTTAGAAATTTCTAAGAAATTGTTGGTTTTTGTTGTTAAAAATAACAAACAGCAAAAACAAAATGAAGAATCTTTTTTATTGCTGTACTGCAGCCAAGTGCGAACAGATTTTTTACCGTTGGGATGAATTTTTTCATACCATTTTGAGCTAAAGTGTCGCATTCTGTTGTCAAAATCACACAGCATGTTTGGGAAAAATTCTCTTCTGTCTTGCTCTGACCTATACTCAATCAAAAAGCATCTTGTTTTGTCCGTTATTTTAGGCCATGTTGCTGGATCCCTATGTTGAAAATTTTCTTCCGAGGCCACTGGAATTTCTGAGATTTCTGAATGAAGTTCATCCTCGTCCATTTCAGCTGGGCCTGAAAGCTAGGCATTTTCATCTTCCCTGGTTGGTTCTGAATCAGTTGTGCAAAATTTTTCTTGACTTTGGCTGATGAAAATCTCCTCTTCAATTAATTCCAAATGATGATCTGAACTCAATTAAAGTCAATTATAGGATCTGTTGAATTGTCATTAATTTCAATACAAATATCCTCTGAAATAATTTGTTTCTCCACTGAGTTTGTTACCAACCACTTTTAAAACAGTTTTGTAGTTTCTCGTCACTTTCTTGGCGCTGTTTTCTTTTCTTCTTAAATTCAGCACCAGATAACTTTTGGGTTTGACTCATAATAGAATTATAATGCTCAAAAGTTATCAAAGGTATATTAGTGTTATAGGGCGCTTTTTTGTTCAGTATATGAGCTTTAATATTTAAGAGTTTGTGTCAAGAGGTGGAATTTTAATTAATTTTCTGTTCAACAGCAGCGACGCCGTGAAAATTAGTTTCATAAACTGATTATTGTTTTTTTAATTTAAAGTTTGCGCCCTCCCAATTTTGGCGCCTCAGGCCGCGGCCCGGCCGGCCCCGCCCTTGGTACGGCTCTGCTTAATGTACTTATACAATTTAAATAATTCTTTTATAGAAAGATTTTTTTGGCCTTGTTCAACAAAGTGAATTGTGAATTTAACTGGGTATGGTTTATGATTAAAAGAAATACCTACCATCATTTAAAAAAAATTCTTAAATAAAGCAGAACTTTTTAATTTATAAAACAGGCAAAACAAAATGAAAAAAAAATAAAAAAAGAAAGAAGGTAAAAAAGACTTTTTAAAGTAAATTCTAATAAACAAAACAATAAAAATAATCAATAAAAAAATAAGAAACAGCTTTTGTTTCTTAAAAGTAAAAAGGGCAGTTTCATTTATTTTAGAAGCTAAACAATATATGTTATGATCCCCTATAACAATGTTATTGGGGATCATAACATTTCAACATCTCATTATGTAACAAAGAAAGATTAAACTTTTTTTTAACATAATATAATATTAACAGTAACAAGATTTAACAATGCAACATGTTACATAGTATTTATAAGCAAAAAATTTAATATTAAGATTTGAAAATTTATATATATATATACATATATATATATGTATATATATATATATATATATATATATATATATATATATATATATATATATATATATATATATATATATATATATATATATATATATACATATATATATATATATATGTACATATATATACATATATATATATATATATGTATATATATATATATATATATATGTACATATATATACATATATATATGTATATATATGTACATATATATACATATATATATATATATATATATATATATATGTATATATATATATATATATATATATATATATATATATATATATTTAATAAATTTTAAATCTAGCACAAAATGATATACAAAAATTTGCATGCATATTTCATTAATTTCGCTAACATTGTTAGTGCAAAACATATATGTATACTTAATGTTGTAAAACTACGCCAAGTAGTACAGCAGTTAATTTGTCACTAAAGAAACTAGCATCACTTAATTGTCCTTTTTAGCAACACTGGTAGTGTTTTTAAACCTTGGTTGGCCTTCAAAAACTACAAAGTAATTTTGGCCTACAATAGTTACAAATTGAAAAAATACAAATATTAAGTCCTTGTCCTTGAAACCTGCCGCCTTGTCTTTGTAACATGTAGCCTTGACTTTGCTATTATTCGTATTGATAATAACTCTGACTACCCCAAAAGTTACTGGAAATAAAGGAGAATGTTGTCAAGTACAACTTTAATACTGTGATTAAAAAAGAATGAGTGAAAAAATAATAAAATAAACTGAATGATAAAATATGAGATTTATTTATCTGAGAATAATGGATCTTAGCATTAGATAATAGTAATAAAAAGATTTTTGTTTGCCAGAGTTTTTGTGGAACAAAAATGATGAACAAAACTATTATTAACAGAAATAGCAGCTGCATAAAAGGTAGAAAGTTATGGGGTAAAGTAAAGCAAAGTAAAGTGAACCTTATGTAAAAGAGCTAAGAGATAAAGTTTTAGTAAAACCATAGCATGATAAACCACCTAAATGCAAAAAATTAGAAACTGAGCACAAATCAAGCTACTCCGTGTGATTAGCATTAAAATTACCAATAACAACATCATTGGCTGATATTTAAAGAAAAAGGGTTAATCATTTTGATTAGAAATAACGCAAAAGAGTGGAGTCTTGGTATAAAGAAGAAAAATAATGAACAAAGAAAAAGACAATAGAGAGAAGAGGTGAAAAGTGAAAGCACATAAAAGAATGGTCAGAGGATTTTGCAACAAATAGGTGAATTGATGTGTAAATATATGCCCAGATTAAGTTTGTGTCTAATAGAGTGTTTGCAAATCAAAGGTTAATAGCCATCAATACTGAGATCCAAAGATAAAACAGCCAAACTCAAGGTAGTCTCACAACGAGCAGGTAAAATGAATATTTCGAAACATGAAATATATAATGGATAATATATCAAAATCAAATATTGAAAAGGTATTTTGGAATGAAAACTATTCAAAGCATTCTTCTCAAGGTCGGACATCTTTTGGTTTATCATGAACTTTTGGTTTATCATGAACTTTTGGTTTATCATGAACTGTTTATCTTTGATAAGCTGCTGAATTTGGGACCTTCAAACACACATACCTTGATCTTATCAACTTAAACTCTGTGAAACTGCAAGATAATTTACTATAAACAGTCACTATAAGTTCGCAATTTTTTTAAAGTTGCATCATGAAAACTAGTTTTATGTACAGAGGTGAGAACATAATTTTCTTCCAGTCAACTAGTAGCTCATATAGAATGTTGGGAAATCCAGATTTAATATATGATGTTGGAGGCTGATTTGTCTTCAATGCTTCACCTAAGCTCTGCTATCGCACATACAGAGAAAGCAGGTATACTTTGTGTACAAACTTTGCTGAAAAAGAAGAAAGCTCACTATTTTAAGGTCAACGCAGATGATGTAGTTGTGTTTGTTGTATTGCAATAACTGAATGGCTACATTTGCATTTCCATGTTCTTAATGAAGAATGACCGAACGCCCAATAAAGCTGCACCCTACAAATTGCCATCGTGTAGGACACACTTCAACCACTGCTTCAAAATACCAACAAAAAACAGCTATCCATATGGATTGAAAATTGAAAATTCTAATTACTTCAGAAACTGCAGAAAACACTAAGCTGAAATTGCAGAAAACACTAAGCTGCTGCAACTTTTAAAGTACTTTAAAAATAAACTTTCTCTGGTTCAATAATATGATAATTACCTTCTTTTTCAAGTTTTTCTCATTCATTCTTGAGGAAAAAAGGGTTTTTAAAGCTTTTTTTGAAAGGCATGTTAAATTATTCAACTCATAATGATTAAATTCCACATGAAGTGAATACTCAAGAATTTCAAAAAAATCTACATCATTGTTGTCATTGCATTCTTTAACATCACTCATTAGTCTAATAGCTGAATATAGATCAGGATATTGGATTTTACATTTATTTTTCTTGTTAAATCCTGATCTTTTCACTAAACAAAAACAGTCTGTGCAATAATCTTCTTGCTCTCACTAAACCATGGGGATACCAAATACCAACTTATCACATTTTCCTTTGGGTCATAACACATGTTGGTGGACATTTTCTAGACAACTTTTATAAAATGCATATATTTTTGTATAATTATTATGCTGAATGCTTCTAAGCTGTAGAAAAAACATATATATATATATTTTTTGTTTTTAAATTTTCCAAAATTTTTTTTTAATTTGATAATATTTTTTGTAGTACTAATAAGCATGGAATAGATGTTAATTTTAAGACCTCTCTTTTGATTGCATAATTTAATAAAATCAAGTATTATCTTTCAAATTAGCTATTGCAACAGTATTTTACACGATATTTATAAAATGATTTCAAATGACGGCCTATTAGAAGTACTTTTTTAGTTAAAATTTCACTTATATAGTCGAATACCTTTACAGTCCAAAGCGGTCCAGTAATTTGAGACTTGAAATAAATTATTCAATATGTATATTATCAATATAAATTTAGTTTATAATCCACAAATATCCACCAGGTTTCTATTAATGATAATTATAAGTTGAATGATGTATCCGATTTTATGTGGCGAATACATTATATGTATTTTATTCTAATTGGTTATGTAATTATTGGGTCTCAGCAAGACTAGATTAGTGTTACAAACTTATTTTAATATTTATACATCTTAAAATACCTATTTTGTAAATAAAATTCATATTTTTATATACTTAAAACATGAAAAGTACTGATATTTATTCATATAATACAAGAAAACTTAAACTTAGCTAATCCTAATATTTTGAATGCAGTTGTAAATGGCATAAACTTAACTGCAAATAATAACTTGTCTAGTTTTATAAAGCAACTTTGACAAAGGTATATATATACAAAAGATCTAAAATTCGTTTTGAAGAGAATAACAAACAATGGCTACAAAATGAAACCATATCAGTTCAACTTGTAATTGATAATAAGAAAGTTCTACTAACTGCTTCCATTGATAAAGAAAACTCATATCCAACTGTAGTATCTGGCAGGTGAATTTAAGTTTAACTGTAGTATCTGGCAGGTGATACTTTAAGTTGTTAAACAAAGAAAAGAAGATTGATGCCATTAGTTGGATCATATTCATCTTAAGAACTATTGTTTGCATCAGGTTGTAGTTTGCACCAGCATGGTAAAGAAAAAGAAGCTAAAGCTGTTTTACAATAATCAGAATATTTGAGTTTTGGTTCAAAAAATAGTTTAAATCAAAATTTTTATATTATTGTATATACAAAATAGTTTAAGCTTTGGGTTCCTTTTATATTTAAGTTCATTAAATAGTTTTTAATCAAACTGCCACCAAAACCAAAAATGAAACTAATGTCACCAGTGAAACCGAAATTCTCAAATTAGTAAATGGTTCTTAAATATTTTTTATATAAAGAATTATTAGTATTGTCCAGTAAAAGTGAATCCTAGCCCACTGTACATAAGCATTAACTCTCAATACATTTGCATCCAAAGTATACAAGCATACTTACAAAGTATGCTTGAATACTTTGTAAGGGGCTACTTTGTCTTGATCTCCAAGTTTTACTTTAAAATATGCAAAATGTGCTTGTTTTACAAATGTAGTGATGTTTTTCCTCTGACTTAGAATCATGAAACAATTAATAAAAAAATACAGCTAAAGGAGTCAAGGTTGTTCAGACATCTGAAACATAAAGAAGTAAGAGCACACATAATCAGAAAGAAGTGAAATATTTATACAACTATGTATGTAAATCACTAAGATGAAATAGTTACAAGATTTAAACACTGAAAAAAAAAAAAAAAAGCATGCAGTAAAGCATAGGTTTAGCATATTGATTGTACTGGCCTATTGGAAGCTATAAACACCCCTCACCATACTGTCTCAACTATAACTGCCATTCAGAAATAGTGTGGATCGGCTTGGTCAGAAGGAGAGGGTTCAACATGCTAACTGTTGGCTTCTGAGCGAGTAGAAAGTATTGTTTGTCAACAGACAGCTAGTTAACTTACTTAATGTAAACAAGGCTTTATTACAGATAAACAATGGAACTTTCCTTTTAGACAACACTTGACATGCTGGAAAAAAATGATGGCAAATTTAGAACTCGCAAGCCATTTTAATTAAAATTAAATCAACAGAAAATAGTTCCAAATTGAGAGTGCAATTATTTTATAAAAAACAAAGAAAAATATTACTATTAAGAAATCTTGTAAAGATGCTCTTTTTTTTCTTTTTTTAAATGTCATTTTATGCGATAAAATCATAAAATAAAAAAAAATATAAAATAATAATCTTTTTATTAAGTGATAATTATTTTAAAAACTTTTTTAATGTAATTTTGCTACATTTTCACTTCAGACCTAACACAACATAGTTTTAAAAAACTTTTTTTTTTAATATTAGGAACCTGTCTAATGTTCCTCGAACATTAAACATGTCCCTAATATTTTAGACAAAAAAGGGGTTGCTACAACCAACCCCTAAAAATACTTTTAGGAGTTATCTGATCAGCTCTCTCTAAATCTCTAAGCAATCTCTAAAATACTTCAATCTCTAAAAATACTTTTTAGAGCAATCTCTAAAAATAGTTTTTATTCAAAAAAGTTAATAAATAAGTGATATTAGTTTTAGTTTGACTACACTTGAAACACTGTCTATTGTTAATAACTATTTGGTTAATTCAAATCAAATGCGTTTTGATGGCGGAGAATTGACACTAACTGAATATAACTAATTCATTAAACATCATTGTGATAAGCTATCACTCAGAACTTCAAATAATGCTGTCAAACCATGCAATGCCAACTTAGTCAGACACTATTGATCAATGGTATTTAATAAAATTATATGTTTACATTTAAATAAATTTTTGATAAATTGTATTTAATAAAAAAAACCAAATTTTAAAAGGTAAAATTCAATTTGTTTTCTATGTTTGCATATTGTCCCTTTTTTATAAACTGCTTAAACAATAGCATTTTAATGAATTATTTTGTAACTTTTTTTAATTATTTAATCAATTTACACAAGTAGGAAACTTTAAAAAAAATTTAAACAAGTAGAACTTGTTTGCACACGTTTTTGTACGATACGCATGGATTTGCAACTAAGCCTTTCCACATTTTTAATTTCGATGTTGTCCAAATGTTCTTTAACTTAGGATACCAAATGGTGCTACCCATGGTCTCATGCACCTCGGCTGAATGGGAGGTCCTGCCTATGCTGGCTGGTTTGAAAAGACATTGGTTTCACATAGCTGCAAGCTTAAAGGCTCTCAAGTCTTCTTTCTAGACAGACGTGCCTCACATGTAATGCTTGAACTAATTCACATAATTAATTTTATTAACCATATATATATGTATATATATAATTAATTAGTAAAAAACACTTATCTAACTTTTATCTTCGACTTGAAGTTTCACCATTGCTGGATCATCAGGAAGAGTTACTAAATTTAAAAAAAAAATAATAAAAAATCTAAATTAATTTCTAAATGTAGGCACGAAAATAAATACCTCTTAAAAAATTATAAAAACAAATGACCAAATTAAACTATCCCCATTCCAAAGAAAATTGTTTCATAATTACTTTCTGTAACTTCCCGTTAACAAAAAAAAAATAGTAATTAAAAATATTTTTTATAATAATTTATAACTTCCTGTAAAATATTTTTTTCTATAAATTGAATTTTTTTTGAGATTTAGTAACTCTTCCTGATGATCCAGCAATGGTGAAACTTCAAGTCGAAGATAAAAGTTAGATAAGTGTTTTTTACTAATTAATTATTGCTCTGTTCTTTAAGAACATTGAGCACTCTATTTGTAAAATACACTAACATAATTTACATATTTATATAAATGCATATATATTTATATATATATGTATATATATATATATATATATATATATATATATATATATATATATATAAATATATATACATATATATATTTTTATATATATAAATATATATATATGTATATATATATATATAAATATATATAAATATATATATATATATATATATATATATATATATACATATATATATATATATATATGTATATATATATATATATATATATATATATATATATATATATATATATATATATATATATATATATATAGAAATATATACAAATGTATATATATATATATATATGTATATATATATATATATATAAATATATATATATATATACATATATATATATATATATATATATATATATGTATATATATATATATATATATATGTATATATAATATATATATATATACATACATATATATATATATATGTGTATATATATAAATATATATATATATATATATATTTATATATATAAAAATATATATATGTATATATATATGTATATATATATATATATATATATATATATATATATATACATATATATATAATATATATATGCATTTATATAAATATATATGTATATATATATATATATATATATATATATATATATACATATATATATATATATATATATTTATATATATAAAAATATATATATGTATATATATATGTATATATATATATATATATATATATATATATATATATATACATATATATATAATATATATATGCATTTATATAAATATATATGTATATATATATATATATATATATATATATATATACTATATATATATATATATATATATATATATATATATATATATATATATATATATATATATATATATATATATATATATATATATTAGGGTGATAACTTTTATACAACATCGTTTCCCTTTATCACAATTTGATGAGCTTTTCGTTTAAGATTAAATAAAATATTACATTCAAGGTAATTTGATAAAAAAACCTCACGCGCAAAATGATTTTAAGAATTTTATTTATTAGCCTTTTGGCATATATAGCAGGTACAAAATTGAACAGAAGCTGTAGAATCACATGCATACAACATTATATAGGATCATCAAACGCACAAGCAAGTCAAATATTCACGCTAATGTCATAAGAGAGGATGAATCTCAGTGGGAGGTTGTCCTTGTTGCGGTAGGAGTCGCGCAATTCTTGCATAACTTTGATGGCACGCTCGCAGCACTGGTGCTTCGGGCAATGCTGATTGGAGAGTCATCTGTTTTCCTGTAGGTTTTCAAGCAATTGATAGCTTTTGGGTAGTCATTCAGAGCTTCAGATAGTTCTTCAAAATCTTCAACGCGGAACTATTGACTGCTGAACCAATGGTCAGTCCATGAGTAAGAAATGAATGAACAGATTTTACGCAACCAGATCCGGATTTCTGGCATCAGAATAAACGCAAGAAGGGCTATAATGGCACGAGAGTTCCAGTTTGTATTGCTGATGTTTAGGATCTGTTTGAAATTCTTGAAGGAGATCTTATTCCTCTCAGTTAAGTGACGGAAGACACGAGTAAGGTGGTAGAGAAACTTCATGTCATCTCTCCACCCGCCTGTTTCCTTAATCTCATTTTCACCGTTGCTGAAGGCTGTTTTTAATTTATCGTATTTGCTCATCAAATCCTGCACAAAGAAATACTTGAAGTTTGGTGATTTAGTCGACCCATGGAGCTCATCATCCATGACAACGCGAACTGCCGCGCGACGACCTTAACTTTTTTTAAACAGAAAGAGGGTTTAAAAAATATGTTTTTATTAAGAACATAATTAAAAATTTTAATTTTATTTTCAACATAAATCATTTTATTAAATTTAAAATTATCAACAAAAAAAAATAGTTAGTTTTATAGCTATTTTGCCACGCCCCCGTTAAATATTTTAAATCGATTGCGCAGCAATGAGAGAATTTAGATAACCATCAAAATAGTATTATACTCTCAATAATATTGAAAGAGTCAGCTCGGACTAACTAACTAATGAACGAGCCATTGTAGATGTAAGTTTTTCTTATTTCCTATTTAACTTTTATAAATTTCTGAAATATCTATGAATCTTCTATTATCATAATCATAAATGATATTGCTATTAAATATACTTTTATTTGCAATTAGTATGCATTTTTTAATTCTTTAATCTGTTTTAAAAGGTTCGAAAGTTTAATTTTTTAATGTGTGGTAACCTAATGAAACATGTTCTGTTTTATAGGTGATGTATTGAAATTGTATCTTTACGGGATGTTAATTTTACAGAAGTTGACCTTAAATAGTATTTTGTAGTTGGTTAATCTACCAAGTGTTAATTGATGATGCGGATTTAGTTAAATTGTTTTGTGAATAAGACATTTTTTAAAATATTTTGTTTTGTTATTATATGTATAAATAAATTGATTTCCAGTTAATACCTGTGGTGTACTTTTTTCTTTTTTTAATTCGATTAAATTTTTTAAATTAATCAGATAACATTTTTTATCTGTACTGAAACCACAATCAGTATTGATTTGTATTTTATCTTTGTGAACTGAAGCTTTTTGTCTATTCAAATATCTAACATGTAAACTTCAAGTTATGTAAATGATATGTAATAAATAAAAATTAATTCGCGAACAAATTTTAATTGCACCTTCTAACACCGCGTGCAATCCTGTCCGCTGTCTTTATGCTATCTTTCTAAATCGAATACTTCTATCTTTCACTCTAACATATCTTCTTTCTTCCTAAAATCATTTTACTCTTGGTCCGTAGAGCGGGTTATGACGCTCCTTTTCGAGCCGAACTTGTCTTTGCGGTCCTTGGTAATGTGGCCTCTATATGGCAATTAGCCGGAGGAGGATAAACCACAGTACCAGTTATGTAAATGATATCAAATTTTACAGATTTGCGGTTACTTAAAAATTTAATTGCGGTAATCTCCTTAATTTTGATTTATAGCATATATATGCCCTTGTACAAAACTTATTAAGTCTTACGTTTATGAAATAGTTTTAAAAAAATGATAAGAATGCCAAAGTGGTCGAAGTGCTTTGTGAGGTTTTAAATCCTTTCGCTTACACGCTTAATTTCTAGAATACAATGGGAAACATTTTTAAAGGCCTATAGTTATTATATGCATAACATATATAAGTATATTATGTACTATAACAAACGAAATGGACAGAATTTTAAAAAAGTTTTTTAAAATTTCTAAAAGCATGAAAACACTATTTAATTGGTACCGTGAAAAAAACGTAACGCTTTTACCAACACTTAGCCAACTGTTGGCTAAGTGTTGGGCCGTTAATGGTACATTAACGGCCCAACAGTAATAAAACAGTTGGCTAACATTGAATTTAATAATATAGTTGGTAATCATAGCTAATCATATAGTTGGTACCATTACTGGCCCAACTATATGATTTTTTTCGCGATTTTAAATTCTTTTTTGCACTTTAATTGAAAGTGCAAATGTTATAAGTGTTTACAAATATTTTTACAACTTGAGGTGATGGTGAAAAATGAATTGCATATTTGAAATCAAAATGAGAAATGCTATACAAAAAATAAATTGTTTGCTTGGCACCAGAAAAATTTTTTTTTTTGTTGACCTGTGTAATAATACAGTAATAATCATTGTAATAATAGCAGTAGTAATAACAATAACAACTACAACTATAATAATAACAGTAGAAACTTACAACTGTAACAATAATAAAAAGAATTAGCAGTAAACAACCCTTAATAGGGGTTATGAGTAATTAAATCATTAATAACAAAAACACATTATTAACTTGATATATTATTTTAAAAATTAAATACAAATTTATCTATAAATAATATTTTAACTTTGAATCCCTATCAGCAATATAATTGCTTATAGTTAACGACATAAAGACCGCATTAACATCAGTTAAGTTATTTTAAAATCTGTCACAACACACGTACCAGAAAATGAAAGTCAAGTAAAGCCTGCAAAAACCTTAAAAAAAAAATTAAAAAAAAGTTACAACTTTTAATTAAAAAAGTATTATTTGCTATATTGTTAGTAGAATTAGGATAATAATATAACAGAAAATATAAAGAATAGAAAATAGCTATAACAGCCTAGGTCTATCAACACAAAACACAGCAACAATAGCGCATAGCATAAAATATTTGTAAGCGCACAATACTGTCTCCCGAGTAATTAAAAAAGTTTTATTAATTCTCACTCTCATCTAAGAGAGAGAGAGAGAGGGAGAGCAAAAAAGTGTTTGCAAAGCAGCATATTAAAAAAGTAAAAAAACACGCAATAAATAGTAGTAACTGGTTTTATTATGTTACCAGTAAACAAAATTATTTTTACCTTTGTTTTAATTTCCAGCATTTCTTAATTAAGCTCCAGCTTCTCTCTAACTGTTGACTAATATTTAATAGAGTAAATTTCACATCATATTAAACTTAAAAAATTAAAACCATGTTTCAACAGTAAGCAAACTAATCAAGTGATGACAAAGGCAACTAAAAAAAAAAAGTTTTTTATTTCAAATATAATTATGTTTGAAATTGTAAAAAAATGTAAAATCATTTAAATTCAAAACTGTTATGAACTGTTACTATAAATAGTAAAATTCATACTTTGCTTTGTTCTAAATTGTCTAAAGTAAAATCAAATTAACAGACATTAACACTGCTTGACACCATGGCCTACTATAAATACACGGCCGGGTTTGTTGGTTTTTACGGAAATAATTAGGAGGCCAGTTTTTTTTTTTGTAATTATTGAGTTTTCATAGAAAATGCTGGAATAATAAAAATATAAATTATTAAAACAAATAAACAACTGTTTAAAATTCTTTTTTATTTAAAGTAATATAAACATTCATAAAATCACAATAAATTTTAAAATACTGTGAAATTAACAACAAGAAATAGATTAGTCATTATGCTTTCTTTTTGTTCTCTTTGATTTAAAAGCAACAATCTCGTCTTTCCTTTTTCCACCATTGATAATTATTTGCTTGTTGTTAAAGTATATCTTTATAATTACATTATTAATAAATATTATAGCATTATTAAAATGCTGAGGACACATGAAGAACCCTCCTCTTCCAAGATTCAGGAGCTTTCTTGCAGCATATCTGATATTATCAGCATTTAAAAATAAATATTCTTGAGCTAAATCTAGTTTAGCAAATATATATGATGCAAGATGTTTTCCAGGTAATTGAAGCCCCCCTCTAAAGAGCAAATTTGTATACTCAACACAAATGGTGACCTTCTCATAATTTAATAACGCTTCACATTCAGAACAAACAAATTTTTTAAAGATTTTTTTCATAATAAATCATGCAATGTAGGTTGCCACCTCCTTGCTGTCATCGTCTAAATCAATCTCTTCAAAATCATTTTCAAAATCGATTTCACATGAAAGATCTGGACTTGTCTCTGGTTTAAGATTTAAATCCCAGTAATTTATATCTTCTTTCATTAGAAATTTAATTTGAAGTATTTTCTCAGAAGATTCAACTTCACGTAAACCAACAAGAAAACGACCTCCACTCATTTGTCTATATTTTGAAAATCAACGTTCTACAGGGTCGCTTTGGAAACGACTTGTTAAAATGTAGGTATAACCTTCATTGAGTAAATCATCACACAAATCAGCAGAACTTTTTAATGTTTTTATCGTAGCATTTGCTGTTTGCTTGCTAAGAGTAAACTTTCCACACTCCTTTAACTGTTTTATTTGCCATTTATTAATCCACTTCGAAAAACAACGTAAGAATTCAGGTTTTTTATCTTCCTTCACAACTGCATAACCAACTATTAATAAGGCGTAAAAATTCAGCTGCAGATAAATCTTGTGGAAAATAACTTTTAATGGCAGCTGACGTTGTTTCATGAAAAACATTCAAAGCAAGAGGAACACTTTGCATATCATTTCCTGGATGTAAAGTTTGAAATGTGAGTTTATGTGCCTTACGTAAATTAGCACTAAGTTTTTCATCTTTTTCGTAAGTTTTATGGAGAAGATGCCAAGATATTTCACCAGCAGTAACTGAAATAGGATCATAAAGTCCATCGAAATGGAAAACAGGGAATATAAATCACTTAGAATTAAGTAGATTATTTAGAATACTTTTTAAGAGATGAACACTATCATACATAAGATAAATTTTTTTTTCTTCGTACAAAATAAAATGATCTTCTACAGATTTACCAGTTCCGAAGCATTTAATCAACTGTCCATATCCTGATACATTTGTCGAATGATTGTCTGCAACTATTGAACGTACATTAAATCCTGCTAATTTCAAAACAGACAAACTTTCTTTAATTTCAAAGAAAACTGTATCTCCATTTATTTTTGTTTGTGGACAAGACTTTATGACATAAGGGATAGATTTTTTTAAACTCACAACCATAAAAACAAGGATACTTTTGAAAAAGTTACCATTTTTATCCAAACCAACATATTTACCGCTACTATACTCACTACATTTCAGTAAATACATTTCATCCAACATTAAAATACAGAATGGGTCTACTTTTCCTTCCTCCAAAAGTAACTTAATAGCTTTTAAGGGTTCAATTCCTCCAGCTGCTAACTTTTTTAAAACTGACAATGACGGTAAAGGTATTTTTTCTTGTAATTGAATGTATGCTTGCTTTGAAATATAGCGTTGTAATAATGAAAATTGAAGAACTTCACATGAATATGGTTTCCTGCCTATCGGTTTTATAATATTGGATACTATGAATTTCATCTAAAAAATTTTTTTTTTTTTTCTGCAACAAAAATACGCATATATGATGCAAGGTTTTCTAATATGCTAATATTTTTAAGTAAATATTGGTTTTGCTTAAACCACTTTGGAAGAGGAATTTGACATCCATTGTGATGCAACTTTACATGCAAAGTAGAATCGACTTGTATTGATTCAATACAGGGAGCATTATCAATAGATGCCACATTAAAAATACTATAATATAAAACATGGGAGTCATATTTTTGAAAAATAAAGCCAACAGGACTTGAAGATGAATTTAACATTTCTAGGTCTTTGATAGAATCTTTTTCCATAAAAATATCTGATTCATCTTAAATGCTTGTGACACATCTAGTTGGAGATTTTCTTGATGGACCTGGAATAGATAATAACAGAGAAGGTGGAATTTTTTTTATTGCATCATTTGAATAAATAGTTGGTATCGGATGAAGATCATAAATAAGAGTCATTCTAACACCGTGTTTTAGAAATTTTGGATCAAAGTGTGCACTACAAACACCTGAATGTTCTGTAGGAAACCAATTTTTTCTATTAACAAACTTAATCCATTTTTTTCGTAACTCAGGTTTTTTAAGAGCATCAGGAAACGCAAAAACACTATTTTCTTTGTTATAAACTGTTGTTTCTGAAGTCAATTTTAGAGTATTCACATTTATATTTGATGATTAACTTTTGTATCCACTGCAACAGTATATCACTGCACACTTGTTTGGCATTGTATTACGAATTCTAGGTTTGATAATAAAAGTAATTCTTATACTTTTGAAGCACAATAAAAATAATCATATCTCAAAAGCGACAAGCTGTTATAAATGTGTCTTATTTAAATATTGTTACTTGATTAACATCTTATTTAAAACATCAAAATTAATAAGTTCCTCATAACTAAACTCATAATAAAATTCATATATAATAAAAAAATATTATATATAACAAGAAATACAAAGCCTTCTGTTTAAAGATATCGTTTATTACAGCAAATAAAACTGACCTCCTAATTTTTTCCGTAAAAACCAACAAACCCGGCCGTGTATTTATAATAGGCCATGTTGACACTTAATTCTGGCAAGTAAGCTTTCTGCTCGCTGAGTGGAAAACTTACTTGCCAGAATTTTTATTTCTAACATTTCCACAACGATTAATTTTATCTGGCGGACGTGTAATCAGCGCACCCCCCCCCCCCCCTAAATTCGGTAAACACCGACAATTTACGAGTGTGATTTAGAATTTAGTTTACTTGCGGTACGGAGTTATTTACAAGTACAATTTAGTTTGTAATGCTTACTTAAAGTACGGAAGGAAAAAAACCGACAAAAGCAAAACACTCTTTTATTAACTTTATATACTTTAATAAAATATAGCGAAATAGAACATTAAAAAAAAGTTATATAATAAACTTACAACAACAAAAAAAGTTGCATTTCTTTATCACAAAGATGCGAGATAAAACAACTTATTTACAAAAAAGAACTTGTTTACAAAATATTTTTTAATATTATTACTAGTAGTATTTTAAAACTTGCTTAAAACTAAAAAGAAATATTTACTATAAAATAAAATTTTTTCAAAATTATATATATATATATATATATATATATATATATATATATCTAACTTTATAATTCTGCTTAAATATCATTTATTTAAAAATAACAAACCACTATCAAAGATAGTATAAAAACCTACAAATAGGTATCCTCTCGAATAAAATAATTTCAGTAAATAAAATAAAACAGCTTATTTTATTAGAGAGGATACTTGTCATGTATATGTTGTAAAAAAATTGTAAAGTTTTGCCAAAGGTTTTCAGTTTTAAATGCGAAATACTTTCTGTATATTGCTTCATCAAGTCGACTCCACTTCAAATCACCTTGTGACCTGCAAACAAATTTCAATCTTCGCTTTATTCGACTCCAAAAAACCTCAACATGGTTTGATGTTGCTTGCGTTACAGGATCAACAAAGTTGGTTGTGTGATTTACTGTGAGATGGTTAAAACCTATGTTATTCAAATTAATGTAGGCAGCCCATTGATCTGAATGAATTGTAGACCCAACAGCCACCCATCTTTGAATTAATGGAACCAATGTTGCAGCAGATCTATCCTCCACACATGTTAAATATCCCTTTTTAGTCATTAGATCATATGCTCCAAATATCCAGTGTTGTTTGACGACATGCCCTACATTATTCTTCCTTTTAAACATTAACGATTCATCAATTTCAACAATATGGCCAGGACCACCTAACTGATTTCTATTAGGAACATCAATTATTTTAAAGGAACATGTCTCTAAAGTATTGATACCACTGAATTGATGTACTTTTGCAAATACCAACTATATCGCTGGCTGTTGTGACAGGCACCTCCGCAATCCATAAAAACATAAGTTGAAGAATACTACTTATATCTAGTGACGAACAAATTTGAAGAAAGCCACTTCTAATTGTCTTTGTCTTCTTGCATTTACAACACCTGCAAATATGTTTGTCCTAAATGAAAAGTAAATTTGATAAATCTTATTCTGATATTGACTACAAATAATAAAAACTCAAAGCTTAAAAAAGCTTATTTTGTCTTAAACTAAGCACACAAAAAAAATCAAAACTAAGCTTAATGAAAGTTTATTAATGTTTTTGTGATAGTAAACATTCCCTAAGTTTAAATATGGATTAACAAAGCTAATATAAAGATTACTCAAGTTCAAAAAAAGATTAGCAAAGCTAATAAAATATTGCTCAAGCCTAAATAAAGATAAACAAAGCTTAAATAGTATTTAAGCTTTGTTGTTTCTTTATTTAAAATATTTAGATAATTAAACAAAGCTTAAATATTATTCTAGCTTTAATCTTTACTAAAAATAAAGATTAACAAAGATTAATATAAACTAATACAAACATAATAAAAGCTAATATAAACATTACCACAGCTTAACTAAAGATAATTTTTTAAAGGCTTCATTAATTATTTTTCGCAATTTAAGCATGAGTTAATATTTAAAAACATTTACCTGTCAGCGATTATACTTTTGAACATTCATAGTATGTCCGCATTCACAAAATTTTTGAATATCCATTAATCTGTAGGGCTGGAGAAATCTTATTAAATTTTCTTCATTTATTAGTTCAATAAAATGTGTAAGAGGAGATCTTTAAAGCGTTGAGATCTTTAATGCGTTGAGAAGTTAACATGGAGTGATAAAAAAACGTGATTTCGGAATTTCCAAAATCCGAAACTATTTTCCACCAATCATTTTATTTTTTATTAACCAATAGATTTTAAAACAAATCACACTCGTAAATTGTCGGTAGTTACCGAATTTAGGGGGGTGCGCCGATTACACGTCCGCCTTTCATTTTGCCTAGACCTATCTCTTTTACTTAAATACAACTATTTTCAAGTTGCGTATCAATATTTACATTAATAACTTCTTTGAGTCTAATATTATCCACTTCAATTTCACTATTATCATTAAAAATATTGCCAGTAACCAAATACGCCATGGCCTAGGGGCCCTGCAAAAAAAGGGGCCCCAAAATCGAATTGCAACAAAGTTAAATTTTAATTTTTGGAAAGTGCATACATTTTCATAAGAAAATAATTATGTAAAAAATTTTACTTTTTTATTTTTCTAAATATTTTCATGATTAAAAAAAAAAAAAATATTTTAAGACGAAAATTAAACAAAAAGCATTTTGCAATATTTTGTTCATTAGTATAAATAATAACTTTAACGAACAATCAACTCAACAATTTTATTTAACATTTGACATTTTTTTAATAACATTACGTTTTTTTATTAAAAGTTCAACCAAGAACCTTCTAAAATATTATTTCCTAGAATTACTTGGTTCAATTTATCAAACCAAGAAAATAACAATAATTATGGCTGTTTTTCTAATTAATTAAGGTTTACAAAAGTAGTAAACATTATTTATTTGCAAAACAGCCTGATTAATTTTCCAGATTGATATTAAAAACGGTATTTAATAAATTTGTTTTTTTATAATTTGTGCATAATGTTTTAAAACATTCTATTTAAAATAAAATAAATGCGTTTATTTTAAGAAAAATTGTGCACGCTTTTAAGTAAAATATCTTAGTAATTGAAGAAAGTAATTGTTTTAAATTTTAAATTCCATTAAACTTAAGCGATATTTCGGACGCTTTTAAGTAAAGTATATATATAGTATAAATAAAAATAAGTGCGCTGGGAAAAAAGTAATTATAAATTTTTAACGTTGGTTTTCCTGTTTATTTTTAACAAACTTTCGCTTATTTATGTCGGCTATTTTACTTAATTTTAATAATAAAAAATAGTGGAGTGTTATCTATTAGTAAAATATGTGCTCGTAAGCATTAGCAATTAAATTAATTAAATGTGTTCATTTTCTGAACCTTTCAACAGATACGGGAAGAAGCTATAAATGTGGAGCTGCAAAAAAAATATATATAGATATATAAAGAAACATCGAAAACTTGATAGTTTTTTATTAAAGCAGAATGTCATGGTAATTCACCAACTTCAGCTAATCTTACAAACTGTGGCATAAGTAAAGAGGTAAAATATTGGATTTTGTAGAGGACTCAATTAATGAAACTCAAACTTTAAACAAGCAGTTGGAACTCAATAAGGAGAGAGTATGTTTCCCTATCGATTTGGCATTGAATAGGAAAAGGTTCAGGATTTTGGGAAATTCTTTCAGCTGAGGATATACAATTTTGGATAAAGAACGGTCCGTTAAAATGTCAAAATGCAGAATATGACTTTAAATCCTCTAAAATGATGTATCAAGATTGCGATCAATATTGCTCAAAAAGCTTGTTAATGGGGAAAAAAGTAAATGGTGAAACATTTAATAGAGAAATGGCTTATATATTCCCCAGCATTAGGTTGTGTATTCTGTTTTGTCTGCAAGCTTTTTGAACCCTCAAAATGTGCTTTAGCTTCAACAGGATATAAAGATTGGAAAAATTCAGGGGCATTAATTCAGGGGCATGAACACTCATCAGACCACAGAAAAGCTTCCTTAGCATACTTTCACAGAAAAAATAACTAGGTTTTTTTAAATGATCAACTTCTTAACGAAATTCGCAAAGAAAAAAAACTACTGGAGAGGTTGTAAGAAGAGTTATATCTGTAATTTGCACATTGATCGAAAGAAACTTAGCTTTTAGAGGTTCAAATGAAAAATTTGAGTCTCAGAGCAACGGGAATTTTATTAGTCTGCTTGAGTTGATTGCTCAGTTTGATCCTTTATTGGCCAAACACATAAAAAATTATGGTGACAGTGGTTCTGGAAAAACAAACTACCTCTCAAAGAATACATGTAATGAATTAACTGTATTGATGGCAAGAAAAGTTTTGCAATCAATCAGCGACAATGTTTTAAAATCTAAGTATTATGGATTACCAGTAGATTCAACACCTGATGCGAGTCACAAAGATCAACTATGTGTGATCTTGAGGTACATTGATCAAATTTATAATGAGCCTATTGAAAGATTTGTCAACTTCATTCACATTGATAATCACACCAAGGAAAATTTAGCAAATGCAACCGTGGACTTTTTAAACGTAAAATTGAACTTGGAAATCAGCAACTGCAGAAGCCAGTCTTATGATAACTCAAGCAATATGGCTTGAAAATATAAAGGAATGAAAACTAGAATTTTGGAGTTCAATAAGGTGGCAAAATTCTTACCATGTTCAGGTCATTCTCTTAGCTTGATAGGAGAGGCTGCTGTAGATTGCTGCATTGAGGGAATCAATTTTTTTGGTTTGGTTCAAGAACTTTACAATTTTTTCTATGCTTCTACAAAGTTGTGGCGTGTTTTGAAACAGTTTGCAAGTAGTTCATTGAAATCACTATCGAATACTTGGTGGAGCATTCATGCTGACTCGGTCAAAACCATTCACCAAGGCTACAATAAATTAATGGAAGGATTGGTCAAAATCAATGAGTGTGAAAGTTTTGAAACATAAAACAAGAGCTGCGGCTGAAAATTTACTATCGAAAATGGAAACTTTTGAATTTGCTTTACAAAAAATGATATGGGATCAAATTTTGCAACAAATGAATTCTGTTTCCAAATCATTGCAAAGTGCAACTATTACTCTAGATACATGAGCTGAACTTTATTCATCTCTTGGAGATTATCTTCTTGGATTAACTAACACATTCGATTTAATAGAACAAGATGCAAAATTACTGTTACCAGACATATTGATTATTTATAAAAGAGACACCGTAACAAAAAAGCGCTACTAGGTAAAAACTGATTAGAAGAACCTTAGTTTAGTCCACGTGAAGAGTTTAAGACAAACACTTTTTTAAAAACTATCAATAATCTTACTACAAATTTAAAAGAAAGAGCTCAATGCTATCAGGAACAGAATGACAAATTTGTATTTTTAATAGACAGGAGATTCAACAAGGATAAGCTGAAGACATGCGTTAATCGTCTGGTGGAAGACTACACGGAAAATATTGATGATAATTTATATGCAGAAATTGAACATCTACATCTGTTTTTGAAAGAACATTTTAATACTCAAGTTCCTGAATTGTCCTATTTGTTTTTGTATAAACTTATAAAGGAAAAACAAATGGAGGCTACATTTCTAAATACTGAAATCATTCTTAGGATTTTCAAATGTTTCATGATATCCAACAGCTCTGGAAAAAGGTCATTTTCAAAATTAAAATTAACAAAAAATGGTTTGCGATCAACTATGTCACAAAAAATGTTAAACAATTTTGCATTATTGTCAAGCAACGCAGACAAAATGAAGTCAATTATTATAGATTCATTGAATAAAGATTTCGTTACTGAAAAATACAGAAAAAAGATTATGTAGATTTTAAAAAAAATACTTAAAAAATTGAAATAAAACTTTTAATTATGTTAAACTAAGATTATATTTTTTAAACTAACATATTACAATTTTTACATATGGGGCCGCAGACTTTTTTTTGTCCTAGGGCCTCTAAAACTGTAAATCCGGCTCTGCCAGTAACATTACTATTGTTAAAGCTGAATAATAAAAAAACGTAAAAGAATCTTACAAACTGTGATCTTTTCTAATCTAAGACTACATTTGAACTGGATGGGGATATGCACCCCCTCCCCCCTCCGCTTCCACCAAAAGTTCCCTAATCCGTCACTTTTTAACTTGCCTCCAGTTTGTACTCCAGTCGCATGTAAGATATACGATGTCACTGAATTTTCAAAGATTACTTACAGGAGTTTGAAATCATTACCAGAAGTGGTATTAATCGATTGGTTAAACAAATTTTAGTTTTGACAGCTGATGGTGGCCATGATGAGAACCCAAGATACCAAAAAGTAACAAAGGTTGTAGTACACTACTTTATTCAGCATGATTTTGATGCTATATTTTTGCTACAAACGCTCCTGGAAGAAGTGCATTTAATAGAGTTGAAAAAAATTGCCACTACTTAGTAAAGAACTTGCTAGATTGATATTAGCGCATGACCACTATGGTAGCCATCTGAACGAGAGAGCTTCATGTACTCTGCCACTGTTGGAAAACTATTGTCAACAATTTTCCAACAGTGGCAGAGTACATTAAGCCCACAGAGTTTGAGTTACAAGAACAACCCTTCTCCTCAGAAATGGTATGATAGTCTGATACAAACGAGCCAATATCTTACGCATATTGTAAAAGGAAACGACAATAAGTGCTGTTTGAAACCAAGAAGTTCCTATTTCAGTGTGATAATAGACAGATTTCTTCAAGTTATTCAAACAAGCAAAGGTCTTAAAATTCCAGAATGAATAACGGACCCAGCATGCCATCAATTTCCATCTCTGTTTGCAGCACAACATGTAAAAGTTGACGACATCCATCTCCGCTCTTCAAATCCGTATCAGTCAATTCCATATAGTGAGTACAGTCAACTAATGCTTTTCCCCAGGATACTGGTGTCAACGCCTTGCCAGTTTATTCCATATAGGAATATTTGTATTCACCATCGGAAAATAATTTTTGCTATTTTTTTTAATTTCAGCAATGTTTCGTATTTTATTTATTATAATTGGTTCAAATAAGATTCAATTACTGTAAATATTTAAATTTGTTATAAATATTACTGTAAATATTTAAATTTGTTATAAATATTCAAACTTGTATTTAATTGTTAAAATCATTTAAGGTTGATTTTATTCAATAATTTCATTTAGAATGCGGTATAGCTGCGAGATAATAGTTACTTTATAGTAGTAATATAAAAAATTTTTAGTTACTATTATACTTTAACTATAATAAATTACAATTGAACATTTTGAAAATATTTTTTGAAATTATACCTTTGTGATTATAAAATGCAATATTATAAATCACTCGAGAATAATCGATAATATTTTAATAATAATAAAGAAAATAATTATTTCCTTTATTATAGCTGCCCATTGTAGTTTTCCCATTAAACATACATACATGACAATAATTTGAAAAATATTTTATATTTAGTTAACTACCGAAATAATACAATATTTATCCAAGAGAAGGAGGGGGAAAGGTAGCACCTTGTTACGTAATATTCTAGAGGGAGTCTGAACTTTTGTGACGTCTTGTAACGAGAGGGATGGGGTCAAAAATTGCACTAAGTTGCAATTAAAAATTGCATTTATTCTTATGAGCTATTTTCTGATTTATCCCGTGAAGAGTTTAAAAGAGCCTTCAAATCTCTTCAAAAAAATAAAGCAATAGGAGCTGATGAAATGAATAAAAACATAATAATAGAGCGTTATGAACAGTTGAAAGTTATTCTATTTTAAGTTTTTAAAACATCTATCGATCAAGGAGTTTTTCCTGATCGATTAAAAATTGCCAAAACTATTCCAATTTTTGAAGGTGACAAAACTAATATTAGTAATTACCCCCTATCATCGTCCTTTCTACCTTCTCAAAAATTTTAGAAAAAATTGTGTGCTATAGAATGTTCAGTTATTTCAATAACAATAATCTGTTATATAAAAATCAATTCGGTTTAAAAAAAATGCAATTGTTCAGTTTGTACGCAAAATCTCCAATTCTTTTGAAAATTCTCAATTTACATTAGGCATTTTTATTGACCTATATAAAGCGTTTAATACAGAGGATCACGATATTTTGCTCCATAGACTTAAACATTACGGAATAAATTGTTAGAAAGATCCTGTAGTGTTCCACAAGGTTCTCTTTTAGAGCCACTTTTGCTTTTGATTTACGTAAATGACTTTTATAAAGCCTCAAATCTTTTAAGTATCATGTTTGCAGATGATCCTAATTTGTTTCTCTCTAATAATAATATTTACCAACTCTTTTCGATTATGAATAAAGTATTAAAGTGGTTCCTATGTAACAAATTAACCCTAAACATAAACTAAACAAAATGGACTCTCTTTCATCCCCTCTTCAAAATACTTTCCTTACCCACAAATATGCCGCAAAGTTTTTATTGATCAAGTAGAAATAAAACGAAATTTAACAATAAAATTTTTAGGTGTTTTTCTTGACGAGAACATCACATGGAAAAATTACATTTTACAAACTACATTTTAATTACATTTGCGCTAAAGTGTCTAAAAATATTGTAATCTTATACAAGGTCAGAATATATTTAAACAAAAAAAGTTTAACACAACTTTATTACTCATTTGTTCACATTTACATAAATTATGCAATTACTGGCTGGGGTAGTACAAGCAAAAGTAAGTTAAAACATCTTTATCGCCATCAGAAACACGATATGCGTTTAATGAATTTTGCAGATCGATTCTCACATACTAGAATATTTTTTGAGGAAATGAGAATACTTAATGTATACGAATTAAATGTATTTAATGTTTTATGTTTCATTTATATGTGGAAAAATAATTTATGTCTTTCAATTTTTAAAGAAGTATATATTTTAAAACCCATAAACAAATTCATCTTAAGAAATAATAATTTAACGAACTTACAAACAGCTTATTCAATATGGTTACGAGATTGAGAGAAAGTTATTTAATAGACAAAAAATTGACCAACCATTATAAAAGTCAATGGTAACTTGCAAAAGCTTTGGTACAGAAGTTGTCCAAATCTTTCTCTGATAAAAGATAGATAACTTATATTTTTTTAACTGTCATAGTTGAATAACATTTAATTTTAAAATACCTTACTTATTTTAGGTGCCAGTTCTGGAAAAAGAATATTAAAAAAAAAGAAATCTAATATTACTACATCAATTCTTAAAGTGATGCTTTCATTAATACAAGAAGACCTCCACTTTGATTAGAAATGTCTAGACGGTAAGGAGTTTTATAAACTTTTAATAAGAACTGATTCGTTAAAAAGACTTGGTTCCCAAATCATAAAAACATTAACAGTTTTATTGATAAAGGAAGAAATGTCCGTAAATTTATTACGTCAAGAGTTTATTTTAATTAATGCTATACTTATATTATTTGGCAATTTTAACTTTAGTTTATCCAAAACAGACTGATGGCTATTTTCTTTATTGGAGTTATGCAAGGGTGCTTGGTGTATACAAGAGTGTTTGGTGATCGTTTAGGGAAGTAAGATATGTCAAAAAGACTTAAGATATGTAATAAATTTTTTTTAAATTCTTTTGTGGGGCTAATCTAACCAATCCTCGGGGATTGGGTAGGTTAAACTCACAAAAACCATTAAAAAAATTCTCAAAATTACTAAAATAGTTTGATTATTCATTTCAAATTGTATTACCCATATCTTCTGACAAGACATCTGGGAATTGATGAGTTTTGAAAGCCGGTGAATAATTTTGGTGGTTACTTTTTGATGAATGTTTGTTTTACAACTGCATTTGTAAAAAATAAGATAAAATATTTAATAGTACTATTACTAGTATTAACGGGTGATGAAATGAGAATTTTCATATCGGGCTATAAGAAAAACAAACGTTTATAAAATGAAAATTGTATTTGCTTTAATTGAAGGTACATCACTTATCTTTAAGAAAAATCTAATAAATGAAATCACTTATCTTTAAGAAATCACTCATCTTTAAGAAAAAAATAATTATTGAACATTCGCATATGGTTCATCATCAGCAGTTTGACGTAGTTTTGTCATGATGTTGGAACAGGAGCATTGTACAGGATTTATATTGATTTGACAAATGCATCTTTTGATACGGTTAATTCTTAGCTCTCTAGTTGTTTTTGTATACTAACGAACTCAAATATCCAAAGAAATCTTCAAACGGGCGACACTGAGGCAAGTTTGTCGGATTACGTTTTTTTGGTACATATGGGATGGTTTGACTTTTCCAAGAAGACTTGTGTTTTTTTGGCATAATGCAATTATGCATTATCCGGCCAAATCAAGTAATTGCCATGGCTTGGAAATTTCCCTCTTAGATATGACAATGTACAACATCACTTTATGCTCAAACTTGTGTTTATATTTGTATTTTACTTTTGTAGGTGTTGTAGAACTTTTATCTGCATAATATCGATCATTTCCTGGAACTTGCGTTTTGGAGAGGAAAAAGTAACTTTCGTTATTCAAAATAAATCATTATACAGAATAATTTCGAGTCATTCAGCAGCATTAAGGTTTCACGGTTAATATTTGTTGCTCAGTGTATTCCGGTGCTCTTGTTTTTTTTTCGGCAGACTATTCCTTGTTTCTTTAACAATTTGGATATAAGGCTGCGTACACTTGAACTTTTCAGCAGCATCTTGTTGACTTATTAAATCATTGTTGTTGAAAGCACTGCGAAGCAAACGAAGTCCCTTTTTGTTCATTATTATAGCTGGTCTTCCACTACCACTTTTACAACTGGTTCTTAAGGATATTAAAATACGGTAAATAGTTGAAACTCGAACATTTTCGGTTTTAAAATGATTCACAGTAAACTTTTTTCCAACATTTTTGTGCATTTGATAGAACTGTACAATGCGCTCGCGTAGTACATCTTATTTTAACGGCATTTTAAACACAACTGAATTAGCTGATGCAAAACAAAACATAGGATAAGTTTGCAAACTAAGAGAGTATAGTTTCACATAGGAGTACTTTTTAACTTTTGCGGTTTGATTTCAGAGGGTTAGAATTATTCTCATTTTTTAGTTACCACCCGTTATTAGGGTGAGAACTATTGGGTCTATAGATAAGTAGATATAGAACAGTACTCACCCTGACATAATATCAAAATTGCTAGGTCTGCAATTATCTTTGCTTCAGTCTATTTTGATCAAATCTACAGTGCCATAATGTTCTTACCTATTTTTAACATGTTCTTTATTTTTTCTAAGTTCAGAATAACTTTTCCTGCTTTTTGAACTCTTCAAGGAGGACTTGCCTTTCTTGCGTTTAGCGGCTGACACTTTTCCAATCTGTACAGCTTTTTCATCTTTCACATTTAGTTAAACCTGTAAGATCCGAAGGCTCCATTATTATTGTGAATCAGTTAAAAACTTTCAGGCTCAGAATTTTGTTTATCGCACTGAGAAATTCACGATAGATAGGTTACATCAAAGTGTTGATGTCTTCTTAATAACATGGTTAACGGAGCAAAAATTAATTTAAACCAGATATAAATCTCAACAGCCTTTATGCAGAAAGGATTCTCGAGAACAGGATTGTTATTTATACTAATAGATTATACATATTCTGTTCTAATAAAATATAAGATGAGCTCAATAAATATTTCATAAATGTAGGGTTTGTTTTGCAAACTTGCCTCAGAAACGTAAGATTCGTGGTTCAAATCCCACCTCTGGGCAAGTCTTGCGACATCGGTTGGGAAGGAGGCGTGAACTTCCTATTAAATGCTCTTCCGCGGTGCTCTGTGATAAGACCGTAAGGACTTCTTGGGGCACATAAAAAAAAAAAAAAAAAAAAAAAAAAAAAATAGAGTTACACAAGCATCTGGCTCATTAAAAATAAGTCTAAATCAGCAGAAGACGCAATAGCATATAATAGTGAATTTTACATCTTATAAATTTGATGCAGCTTTTTTTCTTAAATAAAAAAGAAATAGCAGGGTCTGAAAAAATATTCAGTAACATACTTATTTTGAACAAGAAAATAGCCTAACAAAGCCTTTGTTACTTTAAATTACAAAATATTTCATGATATACTTAAACTGACAGAATATGCGCGCTTTATAAAAACAATGATTGCTCCGAAGTATTTAACTATAGGTCTAAATTGGTATAGGCCTAAATTGGTGCTTAATCCAAAGCAATTTAGATTTCAGAAAAATCATTCACTGTATATTCAATATTTTTTTGTCTTTTATATCTATTTATTTAACCATATAAAGGTGAAATTTACAAATATACATCATATATTTGCATTAATAGGTGCAACTATACAATTATATTGCTAAATAATTAGTAATATAATAAAGCAATAATAATTGATGTAAATAATGTTTTTTAAATAAAAAACTCGAACAAATTTGTTTTAATTTGATTTCTTTTATAATATACACAAAGCTAATAACAAAAAGGTATTTAGATAAGATCTTTTTAAATGATTGGTTCCAATTAGAAATACACTGTTGTTTTATGGAAAGCTTGCCATAATTGATTTTTTCTCCAATCATCAAGATCAAGACCATTACATTTAGGCTTAAGTCCAAGAGCAAGACCTAAGACTCTAAATCAAAGACTTTATAAAGAAAAAAGTCTAACACCAAGATTAAAAGCTTCAAAGCAAAGACTTTAAAATATCAAGACATCAAAATATAAAATGATCATGCTTTAGACAATTTTTCAATATAAAATAATCCTGCATTAGATAATTTTTTACCTTGGAATATGAATGAATATTTTTCATAATTAAATAACTAATAGTTTTGACAAAAAAAGTTTACTCAAATAGTTTATCATTTAGGACATTTGATACCATTGGTTGATGTATTCTCTTAAAAAAGCCAAAACATTACGCAGTAAATAATTAAGTATACTAATGGATAAAAAGCTATCTAATTCATAAAAAACGTAACGTACAAATTAAGAAATCCAACCATTCAGTGTGGATTTTCAATTTGTGTATATGATTTAAAAAATGTTCCAGTAAAACTAAATTCTACCATATTTGTACAAGTACAAAGTCAAGGCAGTACAAATTTTTTTTTATCTAACAAAAATGCAAAACAACTATAAGTAAACATAAATATTGAATCAAAGAAAGTTAACAATTAATTTAGGTCCAAAAAAATTTCTCTAAACGTCGAAAAACACAAAATATTTTGTTCCATAAAACAAAAAAAAAACAAAAAAAAATCAAGTAGAACCCCTTCCTCTAAAAATAACAGACCTTGTTATAAATAATAAACAATTAAAAAGCAAGACACTATAAAGGTCTAAAGAGTTCTTGTTGATGAAGATTAATCATGGCCCCCAAACATAAATATATACAACCAAAAATTGGTAAAAAACTTTGGCATGTACTGAGGAGTCTACTAATTCCACTGGCATCCTGCTAGATCACAATATAATTTTTTGCGACAACTCTAACGAAAATTTATTTGTCCCATCAACAACATTTATGTTGCGCCTACTGCTAGACTCGAAAAAACTCTTTTCTAACGGCCCAATTGCAAGCTTATTTATCCTCTAGACAAGTTTTTTTGAGTAGATTTTTTACAATACTTACTAATATTGTAAGATATCAATTTTCTCCGGATTGTAAAGCCTTTTTTTGTGATATAAAAATTTAAACTCATGGTTAAACTTGTACCAATCACTACATAAACAGTTGAAGAGCACTTTAGTATATTATTTTCTAGTAGCGGTATATATCTTCCATTATTGTCACACGCATTCGTTTGGAAATTGAGGGCCAATTTTATTTCAAAAACTATGTGTAAATTTCTGTGTAACATTAGACTGAGAGCCTCGTCGTAACTGTTTACTTCATTAGGCCGCAACCTTTCAGCTCTTCTTCAATATCAGCCTAACAATATCTTTAAGTGTTATGAGACGGCTTTGTTTACCACTTGCCCTAGTTATCAAAGGGCCTCTGCCAAAGATTTATGATCGTTAGACATCCTCTGATTTCATCGCAGTATGCAAACTTTTAAAGGAACTTTGTGAAAAAATAAAATTTGCTATTTAGTTCTATTTTATTTGACTCAAGAGTTATTAGATTCAGAGTAAAATAAATTACTATAAAATATTCTGCCACACCATTGTTAAAACAAAAAAATATTCAGCCAATCTCTGATTATGTCCCGTTACCTAAACGTACACTGTCTCATAGACCTAAACTATTGCTCATACCGATTCTGGTTCCAAGACCAAAACCTGAACTAGTAAATAATAACGTGTAGAACCTCTTCGAGATTTTAAATGGGTTAAAGATCTTGAACAAGAGCTTTTGTAGACATAATTGGTACTAAAAGTAGCCATTGTCATATATTATCATGCCAAATTCTCAGTACTGCTAATAGAGTGCGACCTGCCGAGTTAAATATGCTGCGTGAACGGGCATAGCTCACCGTTAAGCTTGCAATAGTAGCAATGTAATAAATAATTTAGATGGTTGGGGAAAAACCCATAATCATTGATGGTTGATAATGGTTGAAGAGAAACCCACAACCATTGGCTCAGTTTGCTTATCAAGCTAACCGTTAAATAGTTCCAGACGGCCGGACTAATGACTTAAAGTCGGAATGTGAGATGTGATAGACGTTAAGCAAACGCAACGTGAAAGAATTTAGTTAACACTGGGTTGCCCAAAAGGACGTTTCATCAACACTTTAGACGCCCGCAAGGCACAAAACAACATTCGGACATATGCCAACATCTTAGCACTTCGTTTTTTCTTCACACTGTCATTAGCGTTCTTGATATTTGGGCTTAATGTTATAACTGTGGTTACGAACGGCCACATCGTAACTTATCTATCGTAAGCAAGCTACGAGACCTGCAGCGTTTGTCTGAAGATAAGCAATATTGAATCTTTTACCATCCACTTTGGCTAAATAAATTGCCCCGGTTAGCTTCATCGTCAGCCTAAAGCTGTATAAGCCAAGTGATTAGTAGAGCTTGAAGTGTACTTAGCCAGTTTGTATTAAAAAGCACCTAGAAAAGGGTTAAGCTGCATTCTAACCGACGGAAGGAGTAAGTGAATTAAACAAAAGCAGTAAATTAGCTATCTGGGCATAACCTCCAGCCAAAAACCTTGAGCTATTTTTGACAAAATAGTGGCAATAGGTACATCCTGCATTGAGTTTGACGTCTCAAGGGTATGCATAAGCTTCTTAGCCCAAATCAAACATGTGCCGGTGTTCAGCGTGTTTAAAGACTAATAGCGTGTGTATATAAACCGCATCAATAAATGATCAACAAAATAAAACGTATTTTACGATAAAAGTTTTAAACAAATTACATAGAATGAAATTTTGAGTTTATGTTTGAAAATAGGAAAAGTGTAAGGCATATCAATATTGAAGAAGTTTTATTCCGAAGATTTGGTGCTCAACACTATCTTATATATACTATATATATATATATATATATATATATATATATATATATATATATATATATATATATATATATATATATATATATATATATATATATATATATATATACAGGGAAGATTGGGGCACCTTGATCTTTTTGCGCTACATCATCTATTTATAATAAATATAATTAATATAAAATTATTTTTTTTTGCAAAACAACAACGAAAATAAATAGCCGGAAGTCTACGCGGATAGCAACTTATGACGTCACGCAGATATAATTATAAATAGATGATGTAGCGCAAAAAGATCAAGCTGCCCCAATCTTCCCTATATATATATATATATATATATATATATATATATATATATATATATATATATATATATATATATATATATATATATATATATATATATATATATATATATATACTCTTTAACAAAGCAAGATAGGCAAAGATTGTATAAACCTAACTGATATTCTAAACCATAACCAAAAAGATGTTTGCGGCGGCATAGTTTTATCTATTCGAAACAATGGCGGGCCTGACTTTGTTGACAATATTGCATTACCTCTGCATTCGCTCAGCATTAGGCACAATAAAGATCAGTCCAACACCCTTACTAAGGTAAGTCTTATTGAACAATACAACGATATTCTGTGCCACTTTCTCAGATATCTATTTGCCATAAAAAACAGCCTTGTCTGAGTTGATGCGCTCTTAAACCTAGTCGATGACCAAAACTCGTGCCTTTAAACAATATGCAATACCTTGTGAGTTGTTGAAAAGAGTTGTTGCAGCTTGTCGATATGACGCATGTTTACTATTAAGAAGAGTTTTTTTATTAACTTTGTTTTTAAACTTAAAACTTTATCGTTTTCCAAAGTGGCATTGAAACAGTAAAATTTATAAGTGGAGTTCATCTTTTTTAAATACTCTAAATATTTAAAAACTAAAAATTTTAGTTTCGAGTTGCAGAGCGGTAAATAGCATTTTTAAACTGCTCAAGTACCTTAATAAATCAACAACATTTAAACGTTGTCATAACAAAATATACCTGCCCAGTTATCACACTAAAAACTAAATAAATCAACAACATTTAAACATTGTCATATCAAAATATACCTGCCCAGTTATCACACTAAAAACTAAATAAATCAACAACATTTAAACGTTGTCATATCAAAATATACCTGCCCAGTTATCACACTAAAAACTAAATAAATCAACAACATTTAAACGTTGTCATATCAAAATATACCTGCCCAGTTATCACACTAAAAACTAAATAAATCAACAACATTTAAACGTTGTCATATCAAAATATACCTGCCCAGTTATCACACTAAAAACTAAATAAATCAACAACATTTAAACGTTGTCATATCAAAATATACCTGCCCAGTTATCACACTAAAAACTAAGCTAATTGTGCAAATAATGGAAAAAATAAAATACACAAAAAATCATAACAAACATATTAAAACACGTAATATTTTTAAGAGTAAGTTGATCACATTTGAAAGTCGAACAACCAGTTAACTCAGACTTTCGTTATCACAAACTGTTTTCTTTTGTCCCCTGAAAGCAAGAACAATTGCTTTCATTTGCTTAAGTTGAACATTTGTTTAGTCGAACGTTTTCCTTTGTCACTCGGGGTTCGATTTACCGGGATTATGCTGTATTTAACTATAAGGTCGAGGTTGTTTCTACGTAACAGATATTAATTGTAGGTGAAATTAATTGTAATAAAAACTAATTATAACAGAAATTAAACACAATAGTAATTAATCCGTACAAAATTGCAGCTTAAATAAAATGACGTCAATTTCTTATATATCACTATTGATTTTCAGATAAGTTTTAATAGTAATAAATATAAATTTTAACAAAAAATGAAAAAAAAAAAAAAATCAAATTTTATTTAAAAGGCTTTTCCTTGATTTCTTTCGTAAGTAAAGAGAAATATATGGCAACCAAACTTTCAGTTGATCCATAAGATATATTATATAACGAAGTTGGAGATGCACTTTTATCGCAATTAGTCGTCCACCACATACTACAACTTTTGAATGTTGTGCCATTTGCGTTTAATCGATCTGGTTCAAATGCTTAATATTGGTAAAAAAATTATTAAAGTTAAAAAAATTCTGTTAAATTTAGTTTTAGTTTAAAACAACAACTCAGTTGTTTTGAACTAAAACTATTTGGAAATTTTGCTGCCAGCATATTTTGCTGTCAAAACATAGTTTCTTTAGAACTTTGTCGCTCAGCTGCAAAATTTCCTCGTAAAAAATTACTATAACAAAAAAAATATATATATAAAAAAACCACAAAAAATTAGTAAACGAATGAAAACCAACTTAAAACGTAATTTTAATATGAACTTAAGACAAGCAAAGTAAAATTATAAATTTAAACTCACAGCCTCTTGGGTCGTACTTTTCGTAACTAAATACGTAGTTATCTTCACTTGAGCCTATTATTACGTTATAATACATCGTACTTAATGTTATACTTTCTTCAAAAACGTAATCAACTCTCATATCAGTAAAATATGTGTTAGTTATTTGATAAATCTTTTTTAAACCAATCCATTGTTGGTTGACCAAGCCAAAACCGTTTTCGTAAGCATCGTAGCTTCTACTCCAAAAACTTGATTCCCAGTTGGCAAAGCGAGTCATCATTGGAATCCAGACTCCTTTAAAAAGACTTATTTTTAAACTTTTTTTTTAAATAAAAATATTTTATAATATTGATTTATATGTAAAAAGCGTAAACTATACTTAAGTTATAATGAAAAAACCAGATTCATGTAAAAAGAATAATACACATAGTAATGTAACATTACTATGTGTATTATTTTTTTTTACATGAACCTATGCTTATTACATATAAATCAATATTATAAAATATTTTAATTTAAAAAAAAAATTTGAAAATAAGACGCAGTTTATATTAAGACCTATACACATTGTTATGTGTATAGGTCTTAATATAAACTGCGACTTTTTACTTATTTGAGGTGATTCTTAAACAATCGAAAAAGTGACATTTTTTTTATTAGGTTTTTAATTTACTTTAATGAATGTACAAAAAATCAAAGAGTACAAGAAAGAGAGTTTGAAAAGAGGTTACAAACAGATAGTATGAGAAATAAAGATTTTTTGAGGTGGAAAATTTTTTCCCCCTACAATGGGATTTACAATTACTCTTGAGTAAAAACTCCTTTTTTTTTAACTTCTACTTGTGAATGTTATCAGTAGGGTATGTGTTTTTTTTTAAATATAAAATGCTGTTTCTACTAAAGGCTATACTAAAAACAAATATATTAAAAAAATATATATGCAATTAAGCCTACATTCTTATTACAAGTAAAAAAATTCGTTTGAAAAAACTCACTAGCTGTGCACTTGATAAATAAATCGTAAAACCTTAAGCAGTTCTCACAAATAATTCAAAACAAACAATTCTCACAAATAATTCAAAACAAACAGTTCTCACAAATAATTCAAAGGTATTATGTTTTTAGTGCTAAAATTTTCTTGAAAAAATTATAAAAAATATCGAAAATAAAAAAACGTTCTTCTGCCTTTTTATTTAACTCTTTATTTAAACCCTTCTTTAAAGCTTTCATTCCTTTTCGTTTTGCTTTTGTGTTATCTGACGGTAATTTTTGAATTTTGGATGTTGTATTGGTTTATTTTCTAAGAAGTAATCTTAAAACAGACACCTGTCTGTATTTCAAGTTCCTCAAATACTTTAGAGCAAGCCCAAATTAACCAAATTTTTTTGTTAAATCAAAAAAATTTAAATTTTCACGCTTAACTCAAGAACTTACCACTCAACAAAGACTTGGAACATTTCATTTGTTCTCCGGAGTTTTTGAAGATTGGAACAGAAGATGCTAAATTCCAGCAGGCAGGAAAACAAGACTCAGTCAAGCACTTATTAAATACTTTAGAGAGAATTTAGAGAGAATTGAAAAGAGTTCTGGAGAACAATTTTGTAAGACATTACAATTTTGTTGTCTGGACCACTAGCCATAGAAGATTTTAATTAAGATATGACTTTAGAAACGAGAACTGTTGTGATTTGAATGTCTAACAATGGGTTAACTTGTTTATGTGGAATGGAAGGAAGAGAATATCCATAAGATTTAAGAGTCGAATTAGAATAAAAGTTCTTTGCAAATAGTTCAGCCATATTCTTGGGAGAGGTAATAAGATCAGTTCCATGAATGAGAGATGGTATGTTAGACCTACCCTTGTTAATGAACCTGTCGAAGATTTTCCAAAAGTCTAGCTTCTGAGATAAGATGTTAGATTTAGTGAACTGGAATAATGGAGCTTAGTATTAGATAACACCTTTATACATGGATTTGTTGCAACAATAAATAGCTGTTTGTTCTCAAGAGAGTTGTTTTTTTAAAAAGGATGAAAAAAATGATAACGATTATATATAGTAGCTGCACAAGAAGGTGAAAACCATGGAGTAGAATGAGACTTGACTTAGAACCAATGAGAAGGAATAAAAGTTTTTATTTCTGTCTGAATCCAAGAGGTTATGTAGGAGGTGCATTTTTCAGCTGAGAGGGGAAAGACATCAGCCCAAGAACCGCCACAAAGAAAATCACAAAAAGAATCCCAGTCAGCTTTAGGGAAGTAGCAAGTATAGCAACAATAGGGTGAGTCCAAAAAGGAAGTACAAGAAAGATTTAAAGAGATCATTGACTGGTCAGAACCACCTAAGAGAGAAAAAAGAGAAAAATAATTTGATCAGAAATTACATTTAAAATAGTGCAGTCTTAGTAAAAAAGAGAACCATAAAGAACAAAGAGAAAGGTGATAGAGTAAAATGGGGCTGAGCGGAAGCACATGATAGAACGGTCAAAGGTATCGAACCTGATTTCACAACAAATAGGTGAATTGATGCGTATGCATACCCCAAGTCGAGCATGTAACTATTAGAGTCTTTGCAAATCAAAGGATAGTACTCATCAACACCAAAATCTAAAGAAGTTATACTAGAATTTAAATTGGTCTCACTAAAAGCAAGCAAGCCTGTCAAATTTTGCAAGAGGTAAGATTCAACTGATGAAAGGTTGCTTTGCAGTCACCACCTTTACTCCATCTATGAATGAGTCAAGTTCTCTTCAAACTTAAATCATGCCAAAAGTAACCCAAAATATTAAACATAAAAAACGATCCCCACGATGGTTTTTTATGTTTAATATTTTAAATTATGCCAAAAGTAACCCAAAATATTAAACATAAAAAACCATCGTGGGGATCGTTTTTTATGTTTAATATTTTGGGTTACTTTTGGCATAATTTAAGTTTGAAGAGAACTTGACTCATTCTTAGATAGAGCACAGCCTCCAAAGCAAGAAGCTACGTAATTGTCTCAGTCTTGTTAATTAACCCTAAGTTGTAACATAGGGCTCCTTGTGCAATTTAAACAATGTGCACCAAAAGCATTAGTAGGGACATCATCCATGCCCAACATGGTACTGTTAATACTCTGATATTTTGCAGCTCTTGATAGAATCAGCCTCTCTGAGAGCTACTACATAGTTCGGGAAACTCTACTACCATCTGTCCTCAAAACCATTAAACTGAGTTTTAGAGCTGTACCCTCATTAGGAAATATCAGGAAGAGTTACATAACCACTATTGAGGAAGCACACGCAAAAATATATTAGAAGAGTCAAGAAGATCCAGCATTCATCAACCTAGGCAGGAAATAATTTACCATAATATGCCCCAAGACAGGGGAATTTGAGCTGGATGCAGTTAACATCTACCCAAGATGAGTATTTTTATTAAGGCACCATCTGTAGCTTTTACTCAATAAAGAGCCCCAAGGAAGGGGATTTTTAAGTCAGAGTTTGTTTCTCCTAACCTATGCCAAAATACAAAAATACTATAGATTAAGGTCAGCATAGTTTTTAACAAAATACAAGAGATTAAGGTGAGCATAAGTTTATATTTGAAGTAACTAGTTAGCTAATGAGGTCACATAGCATAAAATAGATTTAAACATTTATAAAGCGCATTTAAACATTTAAACAGAACACAAACATACATAAAGTAACTTACGGGTGAGTAAACACCGCGCCAGAAGTTCAGACAGAACACAAACATACATGTATAAAGAAACTTATGGGTGGACCAACATCGTACCAGAGGTTCAGACAGAACACAAACATACATATAAACATATGTAACATATATAACAGAACACAAACATACATATAAACATATGTAACATATATAACAGAACACAAACATACATATAAACATATATAAACATACATATAAACATATATAACACAACATACATATAAACTTCTAGGATTAACTCTTACTTTCGATCTTTCTTGGAAACCATTTATCAAATCTGTTGCAAAATTAGGATCTGCTAAAGTTGCATCTCTTTATCAAGCTCGACACTTTCTTACTTCGGATTCTATTCTCTATCTCTATAAATCTCAAATCTGGCCTTGTATGGAATACTGTTGCTATATCTGGGGCAGATCTTCTAATAATGCCCTTTCTCTTTTAGACAAGGTGCAAAAACACACTGTAAATATAGTTGGACCTGCTCTTGCACCCAACCTCTAACCATTATCACACCATTGTAATGTTGCTTCTCTTTCTCTTTTCTACAAATACTATAATGGGCACTGCTCTAAAGAGCTAGCGCCTCTTGTATCATCTACTAAAATTCATTATCGTGTTATTCGTCATTCAATTAAGTGTCATCCTTTTTCTGTGACTGTTCATAAGTACTCCAAAAACTCTTATTTGTCTAGTTTCTTTCCTCGAACATTAGTTCTTCAGAATTCGCTTCCTTCATCTTGCTTACCTGAATCATATAATTTGCAATCCTTTAAGTCGTGTGTCTATCGTTATCTTGCTTTACAATCTTCATCTTTTCCCTTCCAAATTTAATTAGTGGTTGCTTGCAGCCTTGTTGGAAGCAAAAATGTTTAAAAAAAACATAAACATAAACAAACAGAACACAAACATACATAAATAAAAAGAAAATAACTTACGGGTGAATAAACATCAGAGGTTTAAACAGAACACAAACACACATAAAGTAACTTATGAGTGTGTAAACACCGTGCCAGAGGTTTTTACACACTCATAAAAACCTCTAAAAGAACACAAATATTCATGTAAAGTAGATTACAGGAAGCAAACTCATTCCAGCCTTAGCTTAGAAAGGAAACCCACCACTAAAGCAGGGCATGGAACAGGTTGCATAGGATTACATGTTACCAGTAGCAGGGTGATCATAAAAACCATACACCTGACACCTTATAAAACATTAATTAAACATTAACTTCAATTTAATCAAATTCAATGAACTCAATTTAATTATTTTTACATTATTATACATTAATTTCAACTCACTTAAACATTAATTTCCAAAGGTTTTTTTAGAAATACTAAAAGGTAAAACACAATTTTACATTTACTACTAAAGTAAATATTTTTTTTTAAATTTCTTTCTATTAACAAAAATATGAGAATTTCGCACATTTTTGTAATAACATTGAATGATAGCAATTGAAAGCAGATGCCAATCTTAGCAATCATAGCAACAATAGCAACCAAAAGCAAGCGCCAATCTTATATACATAATTGCTGTTTCCACAAGAGAGTGTTTTTGAGCTTTTAGAGCCAGAAAATAATATAAATCTTATGTTTGGATGCTAAATCCATCATAGGTAATTTTTGGTATGGCTGGTTTGGTTAGATATGGTTCGAGGATGGAAATTTTTACCCTGGTTTCTAATAAAATGACTAAAATATGCAGATACAGTACATACATAATTGCTGTTTTCACGAGAAAATGTTTTTGTTTCTGGAGCATGTCTGAGCTAGCTATTAGAACCAGAAGATAATATAAATCCATAAACTTTTAACATATGTTATATGTTAAATCTATCATAGGTAATTTGAAGTATGGCTGGGTTGGCTGTATATGGTTTGGGAATAGAATTTTTTTACATTGGTTTCTAGTAATACTTGACTCTATTATACTGGAACATTTAATACTTTCTTTGACAACCATTGGTATGTGATTGTATTGATGTATATGTATGTATATATGTATATAATCATATGTGTATAAATATATATATATGTGAAAATGTTAGTTCTTTAGGTCATTCACTAGTTCTTAGAAATTTTAATCAAGTCTTTTAATATACTGGTTTTATTTAGTGTTAATTTTGCGCTTCATTTAGTGTTATTTTTTTGGCTCCTTTTTGTAAAGGAGCCATTTTTATCATTAACTTTTTATCATGAACATTTTTATCATAAACATAAACATTTTTATCATAAATAATTTTTATCATAAACTGGCTCCACTAAAAGGTAATTTGCAGACTAATTATTTTTATGGTAATAATATAATGTGATATATATATATATATATATATATATATATATATATATATATATATATATATATATATATATATATATATATATATATATATATATATATATATATATATATATATATATATATATTAGGGTGGTCCTTAAAACAACTTTTTTAAAAAAAATCTGCTCCCACCCCTTAAATGTGTTCTATATAATACGAAAACACTAGGTTTAAATTTTTTTTGAAAAAAACATATTTATAGAGGTCCCCCAAGACCCTTTAATATTTAACGGGTCCCTAATATTTTCAAAAAAAAAGTTTCTCAAAAATAGGTCAACCTGGTACTCAAATGAAGCGCAATTATATAAAAATTTCAAAAATATTATTCATTTTGAAAAATAAATTTGAAGTTTAAACTTATTTATCACAATTATCATGAAAAATTCACTTATTTCATTTTTTGCTAAAAAACAAGATTTTTACGTAGTAAAACCTAAAATAACTTTATTATTTCAAAATGAATGTTATTTTTGAAATTTTTATATAATTTCGCTTCATTTGAGTACCAGGTTGACCTATTTTCGAGAAACTTTTTTTTTTTTTAAATATTAGGGACCCATTAAATATTAAAGGGTTTTGGGGGACCTCTAAAAATATTTTTTATTCAACAAAATTTTAAACCTAGTGTTTTTGTATTATATAGAACACATTTAAAGGGTGGGAGCAGATTTTTTTCAAAAAAATTGTTTTTAGGGCCACCCTAATATATATATATATATATATATATATATATATATATATATATATATATATATATATATATATATATATATATATATATATATATATATATATATATATATATAATGATGTATATAATTGATATTTATACAATGTCATTTGGATTTTTACCTTTACTTTTAACTCATATCTAGACTTGTTAATGACCATATTCTCTTATGTATCTTATTTTCTACTATCTGTTACTTTTTGCGTCTGAGAGCAACAATATATCAACCCATCAAATGAACAAAGAGTTTGTCCACCAACTTTGATGAAAAGTTTATTCCTACCATCAAGTCGTGTAAAAAGCAATAAGTATAAACATTTGATTGAAGTAGAAAAAGAAAAACTTACAAACTTATTTAATGAGAAACTAATAACTAATTTTTCACAATAGGTTTTGTCAAATGTTGAACAACAAACCCTAAACAAAGGTATTTCATTTATTGCGAATTACATTCATGGTAATTTATTGAAGTAGTGGAGAAATTTAATCTATTAAATTTAAGAATGTTTTTTGGAAAAGATGACAAAAATCTGCAAGACCCATTCCGCAAGAAATCACAATGAACACATCCAAATACGAATAACCAAAACATAAATAGAAATTTTTTACAGATTGATCGAGACGTTGAGAAAATTATGAAAAAATCCAAACCCTAAGTTAGGAACAATTTTTTACCAGTAGAGTCTATAACATTGGAGAAACTACATAATAATAAAGAAATCACATTTAAAAGAGCAGATAAAGGTGGTGGGGTTTGTATTCTAGATAAGATACAGTATGAGAATAAAATATAACATCTATTAAATGATGCTAATACTTATAAACTCCTGCCGCAAAATTCAATGCCAAGAATACTAAATGGTGTAAATACTCTAATAGACTACAGGGTTGTCCACTACATAATCGACAAAACAACAGCAAATTTTTTAAGACCTGATACACCCTGTTGCTTATTAAATATAATAACTATCTTTTTACTTTCTTTTTTCCATGCTTTATATAAGGTTACTTTCTATATATATATGTTTGTGTGCCACAAAATTTGAAATAAATTTTTGAAAGCTTTTTTCTCAACCAATTTTGCTCAAATTTTGCACACTTAATCATTTTCGATGACAATACAAGGAAATGGAAAAATTTGACCAAAAAAAGTTAAGTTAACAAAAATTTAATTTGTATTTCCCCATAAGAACACTGAATTAATAAAAAAAAAATTTAAAAACGTAACAGTAATTTTTCCTTCTACAAAAGATAACAAAAAAAGAACTTCTAGGCCCAATAGAATTCTGCTTGCATAAAGCATGGATTTGAAAAAAAAAATTTTTTTTGATTTACTAGTTTTTTATATAGTGAATTTTTTTGTATTATATCTTAGTGTGTATTTACACTAAACTTTTTTTACATTATATATTATTGTTTATAACTGTTAGATTAATTGGATATACTTTTTTTACATGGGTGTCTCTATATCTCAATTCTTTTCTAAAAATTATTGGTGTTGCCTAAATTTGGGAGGGGTGTGAGTGATTGACTTTTCTGTAGTGAAGTCCGAATGTATGTATATATGTGTGTGCATGTGTGTGTGTTTATACATATTTATAAACTTTGTCTTTGTTTTGTTTATACAAAATAAGGTTTTATTTCATTGTTATTAATTTTGTTGTTGATTTTATTATATTTTAAATGTTTATTATTCTTTATCAACATCAATATCTATAGCTTGATTGGTAAGACCCTTGGCCTGTTAAACCAAAAGTTCCTGGCTCAATTTCCGTTCTGAGCATATGACGTTAAGCTTCGTATTTTAAGTTCTATTTTTTTAAACCTTGCGCATTGATCATGATTTTCCATTATGAGTCTGAGTTTATAATTTCTATGACATACACGATGTCTAAATTATAATAATTATTTTTTTACTATATGCTTTACTTTAAAGTTTGTTTTGTTTTGAACATCTGTCCAAAATATCTTTTTAATTTAATTTTTTTATCCTATGTCTTTCCCTAATTTTTCCTTATTTCACTTGGGCTTGACATCTCGGTCTAGTCCTTCGATGCATATTTTTGTATTTTTTTTAAATTTTATAAAAAATTTCTTTCTATTATCAAAAATATGAGAAATTCTCAAATTTTTGTAATAGCATTGAATGATAGCAATTAAAAGCAGGTGCCAATCTTAGCAATGATGGCAATAATAGCAACCAGAAGCAAGTGTCAAATTTTTGGCACCTCCTTCTAATTACTATCATTCTATTAAGTATTTTAAAACCTATAAATAAAAAATATTTGTCACTATTTCTAGAATGTTTATTTAGTTCTTATTCTTAAAGTGATATTTTAACCATTTACATTAACACAACATTTTTTGCAAAATTTTCTAAACCTTTTCCAAATAAAAAATAAAAAATTTCATTAGAAACTTTTCTTTTTTTTTTGTTACATCAAAAGTTTCCCATATATAATCTTTTAAAGAATATAATATTATCTTATATAATATTATCTATTTTACTATAATCTTACTAAGATTTTGAAACAAATTCAAAAAACAAATTGGAAAGTTAAAAAAAAAATAAACAAGAAAGCTGTTTGCATTTTTCAACTTATAATTATAAAATACTTAAAAAGCTGGATGGATTAGAAAAACAAAATATAAATTACTTCAAGGCCTTTAGGCTAATAACAAAACAAAACAAAAAAAAAAGATGAGAACATTGTAGCCAAAACCAATGTTAGACAAAATTATACCTTCATAAATTTGTCGATATTATAAAAAGTATAAAAAAAATTAAAAGTATAAACAATTGCTTAATAACAAGTGTGAAGTAACAGTTGCATAGTTCAAGTTAAGCACTATATTTTTTTAAAATAAAAATTTTCTTTATCAAAATAAAATAGTAAAATTAACCCTGATAACTAATAATAAATATCCTCACCACTAAATCCAGTTATAATTTTAAGATCTTTAATGAAGCCATCTTGTGCAATATACCATGGATCTGCAATATAGACTTTAACATTTGAAAATGATTGTGGTTTTTTATTTATAACGCTATGAACAAGTAACTCATTTAAATATATTGTATACATATAAACTCCATTTGTTTGAAACTGTGATATTTGTAAACTTGACCACTGATTTAGTGGCAGAGGCTGGGTTGTAAAAGTATAATCTTTATTTCCATTAACAACTGCAGAAATATATAACCTCCCCGAGCCGTCACTATGAAACCATACAGCTGGGCATCTATCACCATATTGACCGTAATCCTCTCCAATTGTTAAATGAATAACACTTTTCCATCCTTTTGAATATGAACTGGGTTTTAATTTAAAAGAAACTGAATAGGTTTTTTCTAATAAGGATAGTGTTGCATTCAAGTAAACTTTAATCAACTTCTGCTCAACAGGGTCTACAGTTTCTGTTTTAAAAAAAAATTCAAACTATTATCCAAACAAAGAGAAAAAAGGCTGTTATTTGAGAACCTATCTTTACATATAGTAATAGTTAACTTAGGTTAACATAAAATATTTTTAAAAATTATTTTATTTCTGATGTAAAAATATATAACCTAATTTAACTTTACATATAAAACCAAATTGTAAATCACAAGGAACGTCATTCCAACCAACTGAATTTGCTATCACACAGTCTTCATTTTCTTTATCATTGTTGGGCTCATTTTGTATCCAATTATAGATTAGAGCAGGTGTTTTATCTGACCACTCAAATATGTTTTCATTTATCTGATCATTTAGACCTGATTAAAAAATAATATGTAAGATATAAAAGGTTATGAAATTCTAGCAATTACAAACGTCTGAGACAAATATATTCACTATCACAGACTAGAGAAACAATAATGTTCCATCTACAGACAAGTATAAAATCAACATATATCATGTACAGTTTAGAGTGAAAGTTACTAGTAAAAATACTTATGTACTACACCTATCCAGAAATTTTGATTTTTAATTGTGTCATCTTGAAGCTGATTTTTAACAAACAAATTTTCTGCTTCATCTGCTACACTTAACAAGTCACCTCCATAATTACGACACACTGAATAAGAATCTTGCCATTTTTTTGTAGTTAAACTGTTGAAAAAGTAACAATGGTTTTGATTATATATCCAATCATCCGCACATTTATCACTAAAATCTAAAAAATTTTTTTCGTTATAATTACTTAGAAACAGTGAAAACTTTTATGTTAGTAAATAAAAAACTAAGTATAAATTACATTAATAACCCATTCATTTATCAATTTACCCTTCAGTGAGAACTCTTCAGAATGATTTTTAAACTTTATAGAATGATTTTTATATGTTTTTTTTACTATAATTTTTTTAAATTTGATTAATAGTAAAATTTATTATTGTTACATTTATAATAATTTATCAATAACAAAAAAAGGTTTGTAGAATAAAATTTTTGCTTTTTGCAATTTGTTATCATATGACAAATGACATGAGGGATAGAAAGTGACCAGGGCCCTGGCCCTGACTAAAAATGTATTTTTTTGCAAACCCAGCTCCTTTATTAAAAATTAGACATTTTGCCTAGGCAAAATTATAAGATTTAGCAGGGGTTGATAGCTGGGGCTAGTAAAAAAATTATAATACTTTATATATTATGATTTTATACTTACATATACTATTTATTAAATATATTTTTAAACTCTAATTTACTTCCAACAAGGTTGCAAGCAACCACTATTAAGTTATGAGTTACTTTAATATTTATTCTATTTATAATATTTATATTCTTGTGACAATTCGCTTTATAACAATGGGGGTACAAATTATTTTTGCTTTATAACAATGGGGGTACAAATTATGAGCATCTTAAAAAAAGTAAATAAAAAGTATAAAATGTTGAGAAAAGTAAGATTTTTACTTTAAAGACAAACATTTTAATAATTATAACCCAAATAATGCATCTAATAGTCCAAATCACATTTTACAAGACCAGACAATGTATCATTTTAAATTTCATTCTTGAGCGTCACTTAATAATGGCTTATATCGAATTAGAGTCTCCTAGTATTATATTGGCATAAATTTCTTAAAAATTGACTGAATTAAAAAATTTTAATATTCAAGAATATTATAAAAATGATTTTTTTGGAATTTTTTTTGACACAATGAAGTACTATTCTACAGTTTTAGGGACTCCCATAAATGCTGTATCAAGTTATGCAAGTTACTTGGTAAATGAAAACTATTTTTATAAATTTTTATTATTAAAATAACTATAAAGTTTAAAAAATAAGTTCCTTTTTTATATAGGCTTAATAGGCTTAAAAGTTCAAAAAAAAAGTTCTTTTTTTACTTTTTTCAATTTTTATTGTGAAATTTTAAAAATAAAGAGAGCAAGCACGCAGCATCATCTGGTTTAAATCTCCATTTAGTAAAAACATATATATATATATATATATATATATATATATATATATATATATATATATATATATATATATATATATATATATATATATATATATATATATATATATATAAATATACATACAACAGGGTGTTTGCTAGCCCAATGGTGCCGCGTATAACGTGGAATTCCCAATGGGCTTAAAATTCTTAAAACTCAATGACTTTTTTTTTTTAGAGTAGTTTTTGAGTTTCTAGAAAATTCCCAACGTTTTCTAGAACAACAACGATAAAAATTCCCAATACGGCAAAAACGCGGTATAAAATTTATTTCTGGCTAACGTCCTGTACATACATATACACACACATATATAATGTTAAGAGAGAAAAAATATGTAAAATAGAAACTTTAGAATAAAATCTGTACTTAGGATAAGTAAAAGCTTCAAATAGAAAATTATTACAACAATAAAATTTATAAAATAATGAAAGCAAAATCAGATACTCACATTCATTTTCATTTACAATTTTAAGATCTTTAATAGAACCATCTGCTGCATTATACCAAGGATTTGAAACATAAACATAAACATTTGAAAAAGTTTGAGGCATTGTATTTGTGGTGCTATAAATAACACTTTCATTTATATATATTTTATATTTATATAATCCATTTTGTTTAACTTGTGAAATTTTAATATTTGACCACACATTTAGTGGTAGTATATCCGTGTATACTTGAAAGTTTACATATCCATTCACTGCAGAATAAATGTACAATCTTCCGGATAGAGTCCATACACTAGAAATTCTGTCACCATAACTCCCAGAGTTGCTCCCAATGGTTAAATGAATAACATTTTTTTCATATTGTGTTATTGATCTGAGATATAGCTTAAAAGAAACAGAGTATGTCTTTTCTAAAGATGTCAATGTTGCAAGCAAATTATTGCTGGTCAATATACGCTCATTGACTAAAAACAAAAGAAAAATATGCAAAACATAAACATAAATATTGTCTTCTACATTTAGCAAAAATTTTATAAATAAAAAACTCTTAAATTAACATTCTAAAAACTGTTGCTGACATTTTTTGCATAACAACACTTTTGACTTGAATTTTCTTGATTTATCACCACAAAAATAGATTTAAAAAGACTCAACACAATGCTTAGAGTGCTTGTTAAATTTATGTATAAGGTTTCAAAATCAAACCCCAAAATGCCATTTGTACCAAAAAAAAAAGTAATTATTATAATTTCCAGTACAATAGAGTCAAGTATTACTAGAAACCAGTGTAAAAATTCTATCCCTGAACCATATGAACCTCAAAAAATTTATCCCTTGTTTATCTTCAGACTAACAAAACTTTTATTATCTTCAAAATGTATAAAATAAAAAGTTAACTTAGTTTTAAATACTTTTTAATTTAACTTTGCATTGGTTAAATGGATGGCAACAAAAGCATCCGCCATACTAAGTGTTAAACTTAACCAAGTAGACCTTTCATGGTGATTATAAATTTGATGATTAAATATGATTTACTTTACATTTTAAGTGCCCAAGTTCTTGATCTTTTTCTGTTAATTCCTCAAAACATTTAATTTTCTTGATTTTGGTAAACTTTACTTCGTGACAATCTTTATTTAATGCTTTTCCAATGCAACATTGAGTTAGATCTAACAATGCACTATTAATTACTATATAAAAAGATATATTTAAATAAAAGTTTTGAATAAAAATCAAGATTTCCATGAGTTTTGGCACAACAAATATGAAAGTATAAATTTTATATATGTAAAAAAAAGATATAAAAAGAACACACCATAACTTGTTCATCTGTGTAAGGAGAAGTGTTCAATTACAACTTTTTCTGTGGCAAGTTCTGAGCAAAAATGTGCATGTTAATAAGTAAAAGGACAATGATGGGGGAGATGGGAAAGGGTGCTAGAACTATTTAAAAACTGAGTTTTTAATTCAGGCTTGATTTAAGACTTATTTCTAGTACTGATTATGAAATACTTTTGCATATATACATACTTTGTATTACAATATATAATACAAACTAAAGTACATCAATAACTTTATTTTTATTGTTTTTAATGCATTGTGTGCAAACTCTATTGTTCTGATCACCTAGGTTACCAGTGGTTTGAAGTGAACAAAACATGTGTTCACTAATAAGGTTTTTATTTTTAGAAAAACTAGAAATTTCAAATGACCATATCAACTACAAAAAATGTTTTATTCTGATATTATCAGAAATTGGTGAGGTGGTCCATTAGAGGTGTTCAAAATTTGGTCATGGAGAAATTTTCATTAACAAATAGGCAATTTTTTGTGGACTATAATAAAGAAATGAAAAACTGTTTGTTTTTTAAATTATTTTTTTACCTAACGCTGGCCTCATAAAATTTTCTAAAAAACTTTATCTAATAAACTGTATAATATACCGGGAAAAAAGTAAAAAAACTGGATACTATTTTAACGTAAGAATGTTTATGTTATTTTAGACGAATACCAAGAATTATTATTGTAGGTTCATTTTTATGCTTTGCGCCAGACCTGTAACTATTGTTGACACTTTTTACCGGTTGCAACCAACCAATCAATGAAACCCAAGTTTTTCTGGCGGTGGTCTTCTGATGAAGACCACCGCCAGAATCCGAGTTCTATTTTCATCGCCAGAATCCGAGTTCAATCTTCTGATGAAGATAGAACTCGGTTTGCCCGTAGAAACCGGGTGGGCATTTGTCCCCCCCCCCCCCTCCTCCCCAATAATTTTTTAAATAAATAATTTTGAAGTCAGTTTTTAGAAAAAGCAAGCAATTACAAATTAAGAAATCAAAAAGAAAAAAAAAAAAGAAAAGAAAAGATCTAATTTTTTACCCGAATTTTTGGCGAAAATTCCTTTGACAATAATTTGAATTATTTATGTTCACGCATGAATACTTTTTTAACAAATGAAACAATTACCAATTACAACTTTACAATCACAACGAAGAAGGGAAGGTTAAACACATTTAATGATAGTTTAAAGAAAATGTTTCCTTTCTTAACGCAGATCAAAGATGAGCTCCTCAAATGTACTATTTGTCAAAGCCTATTTGACATTAGTCGTAATCGTGGACGGTCTGCAATTGAAGATCATTGCAAATCTATCAAACACAAAATGGCATTGGATGCTTTTATATCGTAAACAAAATCACAAAGTTGACGAAGAGTCAAAGCTTTGGTCAAAATGAAAAAATATTAGCCATTCAAGAAGGAACAGTTGCATTCTACACAGTCAAACACAACAATAGCTTTAGAAGTGCTTATTGTACATCAAAGCTAATTAAGAAATTTTATAATCCAAGATTTGCTTATGCGCGTACAAAATATTAGGCAATAATTGTAAATGTGTTCAAGAAATATTGTGAAACTAACTAAGAAAATGCATTATTAAAAGCATTGTATGTATCAATTCTTTCTGATGCATCAAACCACAAGGACGTTAAAATGTATCCAATTTTGGCTCGTTATTTTAATGTTAAAGAGGGAGTGCCAATTCAGTTGATTAACATGGATTGTGTAAATAGAGAAATATCAAATATTGTATCAGAAGTTATTTTTAAATGCATTAGTGCTAACAATATTTTTTCAAAAGTTTTGGCTATTTCTGCAGACAACACCAATACTAATTTCGGAGATCAAAAACGAAACGGTAATAACTATATTCACAAAAAGTTAATCGTTAAGCTAAACCGTAAAATCATTGGTATCGGCTGCAATGCTCATATTTTATCTAACGCAATAAACTCTGCATCTGGTTGTTTTGAAAATTTGAATACCAAGGTGACAATGAAGTGTATTACTTTGCAATCATTTAAAAGATCGTTTACACAAAAATTTATGCATTTGATCTTTAAACGCTTTTGCTGGCAAACAGGAAACTTTTAAATCAACAAACTGGCGAGAATGTTTGTTTGGTACCTTTAAAGTATATATTGTGGTTAAGGGCAGGGTGATAAATTTTTTTTAAGTAATCACAAAAAAAAAAAAACTGTTATCTTTATAGGTTTCAAAACATCATTTTAATATTGTATAAACAAAATTAATAATATAGCCTTCATTAACCAATTAATTTAAATTGTTGGTGATCTAAATCAAAGGGTGATTTCTCCCAATCAAATAGGTTTTCGATGACATGAATTTGATCAGAACTACTTTCATTTACTGTTAAATGAGTATCATTGTTTTCATCGTCATTTCTATTTTCCTCAGAAGTAGTGTTGATCATGTTTCTAAACACGCATTTGTGACGCTTAAAACTTGCTTTAGAAGCGTGATAAATTTTGCAGGTTTTGCAAGTTCTTCGATCAATTTTTTGTTGTGAAATTGATGGGCAGTGCAAATCAAAGGAAGCTTCCATCAAAGTTTTTGAACTTATATATCCCAAGCGCTGCGCTAGAGAAGAAAAGTAAGGTTTAGGAATACTTCGTGCTACCTTCGGCTCAAGAATAAAAATTCCTTCAGCAGCATGAGACATTACAGCTGGAGATGGTAAAAAACGTTGAGAGAAATATTTTTTCCATGAACTTTGCTAAGGTTTACAGCAATTCGGAACATCACACTTAACGATCATTAAAAAATACTGACTTTGTCTTGATTTTCAATCCATTTTGAATCTTGCTCTGGTATTGGTGACAGTTGGGAAGGTTCAACATATTCAGCACAAACAGAATAGCTATCAATTACTATATCAGACTATACCTCAGCTACAGTTTCTGCAGCTCTAGCAAAAATTCTAAATCAACGTTAATTGTTTTTCCAGATGCATTTAGATGTGTCCCAAAATGATCATGTGGCAAAAGCAATCCTGCTAACTCTCGACTCAGCGGAGCCATACGCTGTTCAACCCTGCTATATGCTGAATAATGAGGTTCCTGTTAGATAGACATCCAAATCCCATTTTATAAATCTTGCAATTGCAACTTGCAATGGTTTGGGAAACCTTGGATTTTCATCAGGGGCTCCATCACATGCAGCAACAAATATAGGTTTTACCTGACCTTCTGGAGTACAAATGTGAAGCTTAAAATTTTCAATTGAAACAAGACGCTCTAAATCACGGCTATGAGTAAAAGCAGTGCTGCTATCATGTTTCATAGATCTAATAACAATATACGTTGGTCCAGAATATGACACTACGTCAACAAATTTGTTTGGATCAATAATAAAAGCTGCATAAACAGACGGTATAAGTTTATGTCTGGAAGCCACTAAAAAATCATGATCTGGCAAACGTACTTGATAATCAAGATGCATCAAAATTGGTGATTGTTTTGTTGCAGCTGCTAATCCTAATGATACTTTGGCTTTGTTGTCAAGACTTAAATAAAAGTATGAATCTGGACCAAACATTGAACAAATTCCATCCATGTATTGCATGCACGCAAATGTAAATCCAGCATCGATATGCCTATCACGAGCTGTATAAGCAGTCCTGATCAATTTCACAGGAACTGTCTTAATGTGACGTATTCCCTCAAGTGTGTTTGATTGCTTAGGCATCAGTCCTAAATAAGTTGCAGATCGCGATAAACAATAACCCAGTTTTAGTTGGCTTTTATTTAAGTCATCAAGTGTCTTACATGAACGTAACTCCTGCGATCTTCGTCGATCGCTAGCAGCGGCACCTATTGATGCAATGTTAACGATGACATTAGTAAGATCTGGCTTATCTTCAATTACAGCTGGTCTACCATTTTTTTCTCTATTGAATTTTGAAAGTTTTGATTTTAAGTAGGGCGTGTCATCAACAATATCATTAAGTGTTCGTTTCAAACTTGCTCACCGTTGTCTTTGACGGATTGCCTTGCGTTTCATTTTTTTAAGACAGGTTTGTTTTATTTTTATTTGCTTTTCTACAAAAAATTGATTTTATTTTAAGTTCGTCAGTTAACAATTATGCACGGCGCACATTTACCAATGTTAACAGCTGCTCTTTTAACTGCGAAATTTCAGTTTGAATTTTCTCTTGTTGGGAAGTATGAGGTTTTTGCGACTGATCAATTGGTGCTTTTGTTTGTGGTTTTTGACTTTTTTGAATATCAAATTTAGAAGAAGTAGCTAGTGTTTCATCGATTACAAAATCTATTTTGTCTGCTTCATCGAATGTTAACAAAGCTTCTGGTCCCTCATCTGATATTTTCGTTTATGAGAGGAAGTTTCACTGCAATAGATTGATTCTTTGATGTTTTAACATTAGACAAAAAAGACATCAACTTACTTTTGCTTTCCATTGTTTTTCGTGTGAGTTCTTTTAAAACTGATTCATACGTCAATTCTTAATTTAATACCACAATTTATTAGCTTCCTTCTGTTGCCCCTGTTTACTTTTTTGTGGCATAGCTTTTCCTACTTGTTGGTAAATAATTTTGTACTTTTCATTATTATTCATTTTAATAATTTCCCCTTCAAACTAATTGTTCACAATTTAAATTTACAAAGTACAATAAATGCAAACGGGGGTTGTTTGTTTAGTTTTGAAATAATTTATAGTATCTTATTTTCATTATAAAATATTTTTTGAAAATAAAGTTTATAAAATTGTAAAAAATACTTTTAATATAACAATTTCAAAAATTATTATTTAAAGTTTAACAATACTTTAAAACTTTAGCTTTTAAACTTGTTACCCTTAGCAACACTGTTATCTCGCTAATTAATTAAAAATTAAAATATGAAGAAATTCCAAAATTCTTTTTATACTTCATATTGTTTTTGAAAAGCAATGAGCAATTATTTTATTTAAATGGAACGTTTTGAAATATAAAGAATATCACCGCTTTTTGATGACTTATTATTTTGACTCGCTTCCGTCGTACTTTATGGAAGATTCCTAATATTTAAAATTCTAAAATAATGTTGTTGTTTTTTTATAAATTTTAACGTTTATACTCATAAAGAGAAAAGAGAAGGGGGTACTTCAAAAGCGTACGTGCTTTTCAAAGGGGGGAGGGGGCTTAAAATACGCATGGGAACAAGTGGAGGGGGGTCAATTTTTCGAAATTTTTGGCGTACGTACTTTATGGACAACCCCTTACTGTTCGAGTTTCCAGTTTAGAAAATTTCTGCGATGAGGCCGGTGTGGAATATCAAAAATTGCTAGTATTCTCAATAGTTCGTTGGTTGGCCTTACTTCCAGCTATCGAAAGAGTGCTTAAGTTATATCAGCCACTAAGATCATACTTTTTAAGCTTAAAAAATTGTCCGAAACTTTTATTTGACTTTTTCAATAACGAAATGGGTAAAATAGTATTGTTTTTTATTCACAGTCAAGCCAATATTTTTTATAACACGGTAAAAAAAATTGAGAAAGGTGATATTTCTGCTGCTGAAGTTGCGGTAGTATTAAGGATTTAAAAGATCAGATAAAATCTAGAAAAGAAGAAAAATTTCTACTTTTCATGGTAAGACAGCATTTGCAAGTTACCGAAGAAAGTAGTCATCATTTGAAAAACCAATTTCTGAAAGAAGTAGACATTTTTTTACAGTTTCTGTCTAGAGTATATAGATCAGTGGATGCGTCACTTTAATCAGGTGGATGTTTTTAAGTGGTCTTTACTTAACTGTAAAGTTGAATAGATTGAAATTATTAAAACTATAACTTTTTTGAAAAAATCAATAGAAGTCACATTCTATGACAATGAATTGTTCGACTAAATTTGGAAAACTAGTTTGTATTGCACAAAGGAATAGTTTTCTTCTTGGAACTCACAGTCTGTTGAATGTGACAAGCGATGGATTGAAATTTTTTCTCATTTCGAAAATAATCACGTTCCTCATAACAATTTGTTAAAATTGGTGGAAGCCGCTTTATGTTTGCCATGTACAAACGCTTCCGTAGAGCGATTGTTTTCGATTACCAATGATATTTGGACGGAAAGGAAATCCCAACTTACAATGAGAACTTTGGCAGCTATTTTGTTTGTTAAATTTAATTTAAGAAAATATAGCTGCTCAGAATTTGCAGAAAAAATTGAAAAAGATGACATGTTGCTGAAAACAATTCATTCTTATGAAAAATATTTGTGATTTAAAAATGCAAATATTTTTTAATACTTTTTCCATAATTTTATTTCTTCGCTATTTTAAAATAAATAAACGAGTTTTTAGTAAAACCCATTTGAACCTGGCCCGTAGGCACTGCGGGAGCGAGGGGGCACGTGCTCCCTTGCGCTTTGTCCTGTTTGGCCACTAAAAAATTGAAATTTAAGGGCAAGGCGAAACTGTCTTGAAAATATAAAAAAATATAATTATTCATTTTATTAAATTTGTGCAAAATCTTATCAAAAAAGAGGTGAATATAGACGCTAAAAAAATTGCCCATGGGCGTCTTTATTTTTATTTTATTTTTGGCGCCTCTTGAAAAAGTGCACCCTCTCTAAAGAAACAGTGTTTAATTCAGGCTACGGGCCTGATTTAAATACCATTTGTATTTATACATACCAAATTTATTCCTTGTACGCGTCTGGTATTTTTCAATTATGGTCACCTTAACTTTAGCTTATCTTTTTCAAACGAAGCTAACGTGATAAATGAGAATGATAGCTCTAAAGTCTATGCTATTGAATCAAATAGCACTTTAGAAGGCAGATTAAATATATTAACTGTTCCTTACCAGGCAAAAGATGCTACATTTCCCATTTGTTTTAGACCATCTTTGTTAAAAGATGCTGACGTGACAAATGAGAATGAGAACTCCAAAGTCTCTGCTATTGAATCAAATAGCGCTTTAGAAGACAGATTGAATATATTAACTGATCCTTACCAGCCAACAGACTTTACATTTCCCAAAAGGAGAATTAATGGTGTAATACGCCGTTTCTCAGCCAAGTCGTTCAAAACCTATCCATGGCTCCATTATGACGTTTGTACTGATTCAGCGTATTGCATCACATGCATTAAAGCTGTTCGTTTAAATGCTATCTCTTCCTCGAAAAAAAAATCTGTATTCACCACAAAAGGATTCATTAATTGGAAAAATGCCACAAATAAATATAGTGCTCATGAGATTTCTTATTCGCATAAAGAGGCAACATTGCGTGTTTTGAAGGCTCCAACAGAGTGCGGGAATGTTGGGGCTATCATTTTTAATGATAGAATTATTAAACTATAGAATTATCAATTCTATAGTTTCTAAGTCAAGCAATTGCGCTAAGAGGTGACTGGGACAAAGAATCAGGATCAGAGGTAAATTTAAATTTTTATCAACTACTGATGACAAATTCTGATTATAAAGACAAAAGTTTAATAAAATAGTTGGATGTATATATATATATATATATATATATATATATATATATATATATATATATATATATATATATATATATATATATATATATATATATATATATATATATGTATATATATATATATATGTATATATATATGTATATATATATATATATATATATATATATATATATATATATATATATATATAATATATATATATATATATATATATATACATATATACACATATATGTTATTTATGTATTTACGTTAATTATCAACGTAAATTTTTCAGATAATGGTACATAGGATGTTGCGCGATATCTCATCAAAAATCCAGCTAGCAGGGTTTTATACAATCATGGTAGATGAGACTTGTGATTCATCTAATCTTGAACAACTTGTTATCTGTTTTCGCTTGGTGGATGACGTCACGGAGAAATTTTAACTTACAAATAGGCATTTTTTTGCGGACTATAATGAAGAAAAGAAAAACTGCTTTTTTTTTTTTTTACCTTACACTGGCCTCATTAAATTTTCTAAAAAAAATTTTTTTTCATAAATTCCACAATATACCGGGAAAAAAATAAAAAACTGGATACTATTTTAACGTATAAATGTTTATGTTATTTAAAAGACATATACCAAAAATTATCATTGTAGGTTCATTTTCATGCTTTGCGCCAGACCTGTAATTATTTTTGACACTTTTACCGGGTGCAACCAACCAATCAATGAAATCCAATTTTTTTGGCGATGGGTCTTCTGATGAAGATAGAACTCGGATTTTTTTATGTATGCTTAAATAATTTATAGAAATAAAATAATCAGCAGTATATTTTGATAAACCGCCTTTAAAAAAAAAAAAGGAAGGGGGAGGAGCCCACCCAGTCAATCTCTTTTATATAATAAACAAACAATGGTGAAAGTGTATTAAAAAAATTTATAAAAATCAACAAAAAATAATTAACTAGCAGTCATTAGCAGCCTCATGGTTACCAAACAGCTGTTCTACAGCATTAGCATTAGAAAACAAATCAGTGCTGCTATCTGGTTCAGAATCACATTTCACAGAAGCTGAATGCATTTACATCTTATATGACAGGAAACTCTTTCAAAAGTTGAGCTGGTGTTTTCTGTTCAGCTTATTTGCGGGAGGCAAATAGTCTTTGAGGAAAGCACAGTCCAGTTGATTTTAAATTTGAGCAGCTTTTGCAGCTTATACTCAGACTTAACCTGACACACTGTTTTCTGTACCAGCTTTATGGCCCTCTCGCTTCAATCATTAACGACAGCCAAGTTTTTGACATACGACTGGAACTCCAAATAATAAAAATCGATATTCCAGGAGCTAGCTGGATAAATCATCCATTTGGATATTTTTGTCATAGCCTAAAATCTCAAATTAGCCATTAATCAACAGTGATGAAGTCAACCAGTTCTGGCTGCTTTTCAAGTACAGACATGTCTTTTGTTTCAGGTAAGAAACCTTTATTGTTATGTCTATCCATGTCATAGTCATTTGGTATGGATATGTTAAAGAACCTTTTGGTGATCATCTTTTTTTTTTTTTTTTTTTTTAATTTTTTTATTTTAGGTGCCCCAAGAATTCCTAACGGTCTTGTCACAGAGCACCGCGGAAGTGCATTTAACCAGGAAGTTCACACCTCCTTCCTTACCGTGACGCGAAAATATGCCCAAAGCTCGTTTCGAACGTGGATCTTCTGCATATAAAGCAAGCGTTCTAACCACTGCGCCACGGCCGCACAAATCTCCTTTTCTTGTTCAGTGATTGAATCATCTGAATTCTGCCAGCACAATGGGAAAAAACATTAGATCCAGGTACCAGCTATGGTTTCCCCATGGTTTGAACACTGCACTTGCAGCAGCTTTATCCTCAACATACCAGGACATCTTCCAAATAGAATTCAAGTCCTGATTATATATTATATATTTTTGTACTTTTGTAATTATATAGTTTTAATGCATTTTTTGAAATTTAGTAATAGTCAATTTATAAACTTAACTTATAAACTTAGTTAATTTATAAACTTAACATTTATGTTTTGTTTGAATACCTGTAACGGAGCAATGCCTGGTTTCTCATTAGTCAGAAACTTGGGTGCATAGAAGATAGCAATAACTTGTCCATGCACAGAATCTTTAAGAAGGTGAATTTTCAGGTAATAAATACCTTTGGCCATGAATCTGGCATGGTGCATAGCACCAGGTTTCTTAAATTTGCAGATATAGCTTTGGCCCAGATACATAAGACATAAATCTGCTAGCTCATTGAAGCCATCTCTTCCTACCAGTCTAAATTTTTTATTATATTTTTATTGAATTTTTCCTAAATCTAGATACTATAACGCAATGAAAAAAATGCTACTAAAAATGATTATTTAGAGTTTTAATAAATGTCTTCCTACTATAATTTTAAACTAACCTCTAAATTTTTAAAAGCTTTGGTTTTTGCTATCTCCATAAGTTTGTTCTTTGCTTCAATGGCTTGAGGTTCTAGTCAAGTTCCGCAAACAGATTTCCATTTAAACCTATTCAGCTGCAATTTTCAGTATCAATGGAATGCCATTGTTTATAAAGCAATTTAAAAAGAGGATTTTCAGAACCAACAATGGCCTTGCAACCAATAGCCTTTCCGAAATAATTGATGTGGACCTCTTCTACGTGGTGACGGCAGGCCAACATCTGTAAGGGCTTGCCAAGGTCAGATCTTAGTCTTAAAAGTACATTGTGTTCTTTCATTTTATACTTATCGCAGTTAAATCATAATCAATATTTCTGTAGCCTTACATAATTGCTATAGTACTTTAAAAATTCAAACAATAAAGTTAGTAATAAGATTTTGAAATAATATTCTTATTTTTATTCACCTATATATAGTTCCACGCAGTTTACCAGTATTGCTGCTGGTAGTATTAAAGCATATAGAGTGCACATTGTCCATCTCCTTCAAAAGCCCCTGATTGCATTAAACTTGTTTAGGCCAGTGCCTGAATCAATGCCTGGTACACCTAGCAGACAATTTTTGCCATCAAAACTTACGAGTACACAGATATTTTGCCATCAAAATGTAATTCAAGCTTGCCATCCTTGTGGTTGATGTGATACTACAATAATATTTTTCAAATAAACTTTTCAAAATCTTCATCAAGTATATTTTTTATTCTAAACACACTTGAATATGAAAGAGGCAGCTTATCTGGGTTATCTCCCCCTTCAATAACCAACTTTGTTAGAGTAGCACTGATTTTATTGGCAGGTATGTTGAATCCCAGAGCTGTTCTCATTGTGTTATGTATGGTGTCTTTGCTAATGTCAAAATGTTGAGATTGAGAATTTGGTGTGTTTTTTTTTGGCAGAACTAGGCTGATATTCATTGCCACTGAATGTGTCAGATGAATTTGAAGTATTAAGTACTGAATCCTGAGCATCTACAATGGAAGGTATTCTATTAGTCACTCTTTCCAGATCTCTCTTTTATTTTTGCTTTTAATAGTCAGCTCTGGCTTTGCCCAGATCTTTGTAACACATCTTTCGATCTGTTTTCTGATCTCTGATGAACGCCATTTGCTTTGTCTTCCTTGAATATAAACTTATCCATCTTGATAGCTTTAAGTGTCTTGTGGTCAGTTCTTGCCCAAAATAGTCCTATAAAAAGTAAAGCAAGTTAAGTTAGTTGATATAATAAAATTACAATTTCTTTGTTGTTATGATTGGCTTTTTTTTTGGGTTGTGAGAGCTGCAATAACCACTACCACTGTCAACAGGCTCTAATTCTCTCTTTCTTGTTTTAATTTTTTTAGCTTTATTAATAATTTAAATGATTTACATTGAATATTTTACATAATTGCTTAAAACTTACCACTCTCTACAATAAAAAACTAACAACTCTCTACAAATCTTCTATTATTACTAAACAAATCTTATCTATTTTTAATTTTTTTATGACTTCAAGATTTCATTTAGAAAAAACATAATTGCATCATTAATAATAAAGCAACCATATTTTTTCTTGTTAAACACGTTTCTGTTTTCTTGCTAGTACTGCTAAATCCACTCCTATCCTAATCGGTTATTTCTAATAACGAGAAAATATAAATAAATTGAAATAACCAAAAACGGTTGAGAAAGGTCTTCCCCCTCCTCCCTTTTTTTTATAGAGATTGACTGAGGTCAGCTCCCCCCCCCCTCCTTTTTTTGTTTTATTTTAGGCGGTTAATCAAAATAAACTGCTGATTATTTTGTTTCTATAAATTATTATGTATTAATTATACATTGAAAAAATCCGAGTCATATCTACATCAGAAGACCTACCGCCAGAAAAACCTGGATTTCATTGATTGATTGGTTACAGATCTGGCGCAAAGCATGAAAATGAACCTACAATGATAATTTTTGGTATATGTCTTTTAAATAACATAAACATTCATTTGTTAAAATAGTATCCAGTTTTTTTATTTTTTTTCCCGGTATATTAAGCCATTCATAAAAAAAAAGTTTTTTTTGAAAATTTTATGAGGCCAGGGCGAGGTAAAAAATAAAATTAAAAAAAAAAAAGTGTTTCATTTCTTTATAACAGTTCGCAAAAAATTGCCTATTTGTTAGTAAAAATTTTTTCATGACATAATTTTAGAACACCCCTAGTGGTCCATGTTGGACTTTAAAAGTCTAACATGGACCGCCTCAAATGTTAATGAAACTAGGTTGTTTTATATCAATAAGAAAAGCAATTCCTGATAATTTCAGAATAACGCCTTTTTTCTAGTTGATATGACCAGTTGATATAGTCTAGTTGATATGACCAGCCTTTGATATGACCAGTTTTCTAGTTGATATTTATGATTTTTCTAAAGATAAAAACTTTTATAGCGAAAACATGTTTTCAGCGATGTACCCAGGCCGATTTTTATACCGGTATACCGGTATGGATCCCAAGTTTCTGCCCAAACTCAATTTAAAACAATTTTATATTAGCACCAAGTTTGTCACAACAACAATTTTTTATAACTTATTGTCTTGTTTTGTGATAAAATTTGTTATGATATTTACAAAATTGTTATCAATGTCGTTTAGAAAAAGCAACATTTGATGAACGACTTTAATACAGATTATATATGTATTTTAAGTCAATCAGAATACTTAATTTGAATTCACGCGGATGAAATATGGAAATAGAATTTATTATTTATAACAATTTTTTTATTTTTAGTTATTTAAAAAACTTAAAACCAAATTTGTTTCTTAGGTAATATAAAGAGATCCCTAGACTTGGCAAAATTTTTGCAAGAATATTTTCTCGCAAATGTTAATGTAACCCCAGGTTGGTAATTCTGCAGCAAACGTTACAAAATAGCAGTAGAAACTGATAAAGATTTAAATTCGCAAGAAGAATGGGAATCAAAAAGTGAGAAAAAAATCAAGTTCGATACTACTATAAAATTGCTTGGAATTTCACCAGTCAAACTAAAAAGTCTTTCAAAACACAGCAAATTGCCTGCAGGAAAATAAAAGTTTGAGAAAACTATTGACAGAGTTTCAAAAATGGTCTCATTAGCATATAATATTAAAGAAACTTCTTTAACAACAGAAAAAAAAAGCCCAATTTTAAACAACAACATTAGCAATAACGATGATCTAAACATTTTAATGTATGAAATAAAAAAAAATTCTTATCGCCATAAAGTGCAAATGTTAACACTCGCACAAAAATCATGGACTCGTACAAAGATATCAAGTTACTTTGAAGTGTCTGAGTATCTTGTTTGAATTGCAAAAAAAGTTAAAAATGAGCATTCTTTCATTGCCCGAAAAAAAAACTGGAAACCCACTTTCACCAGAAACAGTAAATATAGTGATTAACTTTTATCAAAGTGATGAATTTTCAAGAATGATGCCAGGAAAAAAAGATTTCGTAAATGTTAAGAAAAACCAACATGTTTAAAAAAGGTTATTGCTACTTAATCTTAATGAATTACATGTTGCGTTTTAAAAAGACTACCCTAACATCAAAGTCAGTTTGTCAAAGTTTTGTATGCTTAAACCTAAATGGTGCATTACAACTAATGCGTCAGGCACTCACAATGTATGTGTATGTATACATCACCAAAATACAAAATTTCATTGTTCAAAGTTATAAAGATTTAATGGCATTGATTGTTTGTTCTCTTTAAAAAATGCAGAATGTATGTTGCATCAATGTAAACAATGCCCTGGTATTGATGCATTAAAAACTTTTTTAGTGCAAGAGTTTATGGACCATGAGCTCGAAGAAGATATAGCATTCAAGCAATGGCAGAATACCGATCGTGCAACACTATTATTACAGTCTTTGCCATTATATGAATTTAATGATTTATTATGTGACAGCATTGACAACCTTTCCACTCATTCATATATTGCAAAAACACAAAGTAGATACTTAAAAAACTGTAAAGAAAATCTTAACCAAAACGAATGTCTAATATTAGGAGATTTTGCTGAAAACTATCAATATGTTGTTCAGGATGAGGTTCAAAGTTATCACTGGAGCAAAAGTCAATGTTCAATCTTTACAATTGTACTTTATTTTATCGACGAAAAACTTCTCAAACATAAATCTTTTTGTTACCTTTCAGAAGAAGTTGATCATGACACAGGATTTATTTACAAGACCCAGGGAGATATAACTAGATATATCAAAGAAAGTTTACCTGATGTATCAAGTGTGAAATACTTTTCTGATGGTTGTGCAGTATAATTTAAAAAATTTAAAAACTTTATCAACCTTTGTGATCACAGTAAAGACTTTGATTTAAGTGCTGAATGGGTGTTTTTTGCTACCAGTCATGGTAAATCCCCCTGTGATGGTATTAGTGGGACTGTTAAAAAAGTAGTATGTCAAGAAAGTCTAAAACAAATAACTACTGGGCAGATTTAAGATTTTAACTTAATGTTCTCCTTTCGTAAAGCCAAGATAAATGGAATTTGTTTTAAATTATTTTCAAAAGATGAAATTGACCAAACAAGAGTTCAATTATAAAAAAGATATTTAGGTGGAAGAACAGTTCCTGGCACAAGGATGTATCATCACTTTATTCCAATTGCTTCAAACACTATAAGTTATAAAAAAACAAGTATTGATAAAGACAGGAGACCACAGGTATAAAAAGCTCTTGAAAAGTATCCATGCTATGTACTTTATCAATCCAACGTGTTCTACAATCATCTTTTCACTTTTTTTTAGAAGCTATTGGAGTAATTTTATCAATATGCTCTTCTAATTTTTGCTGCCTGGTTGGAGAAAAATTAAAAAAGTATGATACCTCTTTTACATGAGATAACAGGTTCCTGATAGACTGCACATTGTATTATACACAAATAGCTAAATTAAGTCTGTGGCTGTAACAATCAGTAAAAATAGCTTTTTCATTCAAATTTAAAATACGAGCAGACAACCCTTTAGTATATCCAGCCATTGCTCCAGCACCATCATAAGATTGTTCACTACAATTTATAGTATCCAAGGATAGAACAGACATAATTTTTAGTAAAACACTAAAAAAACCTTCGCCAGTAATACTATTTGAACAATGTATAAATTTAACAAATTCTTCTTTTAAGTCTAAATTAGAATCAACAAATCTAATAACCAAAGAAAGTTGCTCTTTATTTGAACTGTCTGAAGCGTCATCAACAATAATAGAAAAATATTGAGACTTTTTGATTTCTTCTATTATTTTGTCGGTAACTACTTCTCCGCAACAGTTTATCAGCTCATTTTGAGATGTATTTGATATACAGTTGTGGACAAAATAATAGTAGTGGCTAGTAAAACAATGATTTGTGATAATAATTTTATGTAAATTTAAATATAAATTAAGAAATTTAGGCATAACAGTAATACAAACACTGAATAATGAAATGGGATTAAAAAATGTTGGTAACACTGTTCAAATTACTTTAGGAAAGTCCCGAATTTTATATACGAACATATCTAGATTTGTAGGTTAAAATAACATATCTGTTGTTTCCTATCAATTTATTTATATTAGCTTTTTGTTTATTTAGTTTTAGTAAGGTTAATTAAAGGTAAGATTAATTTTAGTGTTAATTTAATGAAATATATAAAATAATCGTATAAATTTATTTTATAAATAGAAATTATGGGTCGTGCAAAGCATGGTAGTGCAGAAAAGAGACAACTAATTATTAAATTAAAACAAGAAGAGAAAACATACAAATTTATTCAAGAGACATTAGGTTGTTCTCCTATGATGATTAGAAATGCTCTAAAATGGAAAAATATAGGCGAAGAAAGAGGCCGAAAACAAAAAACGACTGAACATGAAGACAGATTGATAAAACGTGCTGCTGTTGCCGATCCTTTTGTATCTTCCCGCCATATTAAAGAAGATTTAAATTTAAACGTTTCTTCAAGAACAGTACGTAGGCGGTTAGTACAAAGTAAGTTAGTTGCCAAAAGCCCAAGAAAAGTTCCCCTTTTGAAAAAAAGGCATGTGATAGCAAGATTACATTTTGCAAAAACTCATGCAGATTGGCCTGTTTCAAAATGGCGTAATATTTTGTGGTCAGATGAAAATTGTTTTATTTGGGTCAAGTGGACGCAGGATCTATGTAAGGAGGCCACCTAACTCTGCATACAAACCGCAATACACCATAAAAACTGTAAAACATGGCGGAGTAAAAATAAATATTTGGGGTTGTTGTTTTTAATATGGCGTAGGGCCAATCTATAAGATTGATGGTATTATGGACCAAGACATATACCTTCAAATATTACAAAACACCATGTTGCCCTATGCAGAAGAAGATATGGCCCTAAGATGGGTTTATATGCAGGACAACGATCCAAAGCATACCAGTCACAGGGTATAAACTTGGTTCATCGAGAATAGGGTTGCAGTTATGGATTGGCCTGCACAGTCACCAGATTTCAATCCAATCGAAAACCTTTGGACGGATGTAAAAGAGGCAGTTTATAGTCAAAAACCAAAAAATCAGCAGGAGTTATGGCAAGTTGTCCAGAATGCTTGGAACAACATTCCTTTAGAACGTTGTCAAAATTTGATTAACTCAATACCGAATAGATACAAAGCTGTGATAAAAAACCGGGGGCGTGCGATTAAATATTAATTTTTTACTATTGTTTAATTAAATTTTATATCATTTTTTTGTTAACAAAATAAATTATTTGCAATATAACATTAAATAAATTAATACTACTACTATTATGTCTAACCTGTTTTTTACACTTATATAATTATTATAAATAAAAGCAAAAATTTAAAATTTTATACTAATTAGTTTATCATCTCACACCTATTTAATTAATAATCCAGTATTACAATTTCATTTTCAGTCACTGTATAAAAATAATAATATTAATTCGTTAATTTTAATCACACTACTATTATTTTTTCCATAACTCAATAAGATGCATTTTTTTGATGATATTTTAAATGATTTTCAAGAATTTTATCGCCAGCTTTGACACGAAAATGAAGCAGTTTGATGAAATTTCCTGCAGTAGGTCTAGAAGATTCGCTTCTACCAGGATGAAATTTTGAATTATCTCGATGACCTCTTAAAAGAAGACCAAGGCGCCCACATAGAATAATTGTTTCAATAATTGGTAACAACAATCTACGATTTTCAGAAATCTGTGATTGAATTATTTTTCGAGAGGTTATATCAGTTGGCTCTGTTTTAAAAGACCAAAATGATGATAAAGAAAACAAAACTTCAACAGTTTTAACATGCAATCCTTTGTTTCTGCAGGTTAGATTATTGTTATTTTTTCTAAATACATGTTTCTTAAAGTGAGCAGAAGCATCGTTCCAGTAGCTGAATGGTTTACTGAACAGCCTTTCTACTATAGTACATTCTGAAAGAAAACTATGACCAAAAAGTATGCATGGCAAACAGAAAGCACCATCAAATTTCTTTGAATAAGTAAGCCATGGAAATTTATCTATCCATGCAAGTTGAAGGCTACGTCCATTTGAATTTTCAGGAAAAGTAAATGTTTTACAAGGTACAAACACAGATTGAACTAAATGTTGAACTTCAGAGTTACCTAAAGTTTTAGCAACACTGGAATGACTAGCATAATTAGAAACCAAATAACCAATATCATAATTAAAGGAAGGGATAGAAAATGGTATACATTGAGTTACTTTACTAAAACTAGGTATTGATAATTGGTTGCATAGATGCGAAGATTAATTTTTTAAATAAGATTCCATAACGTCATCATAATCTTTGGATTTGCTATGAAAAGTAATTTTAGTCTGTAACATCCTGCTTTTTTCATTAGAAGCTTAACGTTTCAAATGGATTTTTATTACTAATGAAATATAATGATTGTGTTGAAAAGGGACAGAAAAATCTTTTGAAAAACTTTCATGACAAAAAAGAAGATATTAGGACTCGCAATTTTTAAAAGAGGTCATACAGGGATAAATAATTTGGCTAAAGAATAGTTTATACTTGGTAAGGCCATTATCTGGGTAAAGACATTCTTTTTTTTTTCCATATATGCTTGATAATCCAAGAACACAAAGAAAAGAGGACCAGTTCTTATCAGACGTAGCAGACATCCCCTAGACACGCCCCTGCAATATATGCAATGCATTTCAAATTTAACATCTGCTGAAGTTGTTTCTCTTTATATGGGATACTGCTGTCGTATTTGGGCTGGTTATTCTAATGATTTCCCTTCTCTTCTAGACAAGGTCTTAAGACGCTTTGTAAATTTATTTGGACCTGCTCTATTTGCCACAGGTAGTGGCAGTTAATAGAGCTTTGTCTTTAACTATTACATAGCAATGAGGTTGCTTCTTTTTCTGTTCTCTACAAATACTATCTGAGTTGCTTCTCAAATGAGAATCAACTATGATAGTATATGAGAGAATTCTATCATCTCTAGTTTCATCAACCAAAACTCATTCTTGTACATTTCTCATCATTCAGCTAGCCTTTTTACTGCTTAATTTTATGAAAATTTTAATGTAAAATATTTTCATTTAAAAAAATCAAATTACCTTTTTTCTAAAAATATAAATTTAATATAATTATCTTTTATGTGAATAACATTTTCTAAGTGAATAAAAAGATTTTATACAAACCAATTTATACAAATCATAAAAAGTTTGTACAAAATATTGCCAAATTTGAAATACTTTAGCCAAAACAACATTTCATTAAAAACTTTAACATATAATATGATTATTTAAAATGGGGAAAAAAACATTTTTATAAATATACCTTTTACGTTTGGAAGTGCTGTTGGTGGTAATGTCTCAAAAAATGAACAACCAAAACTAAAAGTTGTTGTCTGGCCACTAAAACCATACAGACATTGACAATCTCCATAAATATCAACTATTGCACTTGCAACATACCCATTCTGAGTTGGATTTTTTTTCTGATAATCCACACAAAAACTCACACATGAGCTCCATGAAATGTGCCCAATATAAATATAAGAATTATAGTATATTCGATCCAGAAAACTTACTTTTGACAATGTGCAACTTTTTGAAGATGGGTCTGAAAGTTAAGAAATTAAACATTAATTTACTATAATCAATGAAAAAAAACTTTATTGAACAAAAAATGAAATAAAAAAAAGGAAGAAAGTTTAAACAATTCATCAAAAAAAAAAAAAAAAACTAAAAATAAATACCAAATAATAATTACACCTAATATGGGACCTAGCAACTAGCATTTAAAAGTTGTGTTTAGATTTAAACTGCTTTGTAAATGTATTTTGTTTTTCTTAAAGATTTTTCTTAAACTTAATTATAGGCAATTAAAAGTCACCATAACAAAACTATTTACTTAAAAATGATGATTTAAAATTAAACAATTGTTTTATTGTCCTAAAATGATGCAATTAAACAAAATAGCATTTTAAATTTAAGTATAAAAATCTAGATTGTTATAGTTAATGGCTCACTGTAATTTTGATAAATCTTCAAGAGTTTTAGGTTTTTTATTAGAACTGCATCGTTTTTAAATGTTTTTAAAAATTATCAAATCTTAAGATATCTATTACTTGTATTAGCATATTAGATGTTATTATTATATACTGCTACTTTATTTTAATATCAATAATATACATGGAATTGCTTAATGACAACTTGTGTTCAATTTGTGTTACATTTTGTTTTCAATTCTAAGACCTATTTTATTGCAGCAATAAAAAAAGTCCAACTGTTTAACTTAACTATTATACTATAAGATTACAATTTCTAATTCAAATCAGGAGTCATACAACAGCAATCAAAGTATTATCATCCAATATTGTATATCTTTTGAAGAGTACAGGCAATCTTAGACCCAGTAGTGGTATGCGTTATGATGATAGCAGAAACAATCTCTCAAATCTATACATCAAAATGGAGCTAGATAACATTTTGAACAAAGCAGGCTTTGATGAAAACTTTGTCAGTAGCGAAAGATTAATTATGTATGTTAATAATGTTAAATGAATCTTTCATCATGAAAACTAATTTATTCAATAAAATACTTAAATTTTTATCGTGTATTTAATTACAATTACAATACATGTAATTTTTTTACAAATTTTTTTAATTTAGGAATAGAGTCATTGCTCTGTATACTCAGTATAATAAAATTATAAAGATGGTAAGATGGATGAGAACCCTGGCTTCTCATCTATATTCTACCTATCATCTTTTCTTTTTTCCAGGTGGAAATGAGAAAAAAAATAATCCATCAACCAACACACTAAAGAGTTCTTAGACAAAACCGATGTTTTTATTCTTGTTTGAAAGTAGACACAACTAAGAATTCCTACAGTAATGACAAAAAAATTTACTGAAAAAGTAGCTGAAGGTGAAGATTGGATGAGAAACCTGCTTTTTATGCTCAAGGTCCTACTGTCTTTTCCAGCTATTTCAGCCTGCTTTTCAGCAGGTTGAAATAGCTGGAAAAGAGAGTAGGACCTTGAGCATAAAAAAGAGTAATTAAATTACTAGAAAAAATATCAGAACAAGAAGGATTGAGAAACTTTGAATTCTCCAGTAAATGCAGTGGAACAGATTTGCATTCAGACTTTGAGACTCCCATTTCAAAGAACAAAAAGGTGGATAATTTAACCATGGTCTTAACCATGATTTGTCTTTAACTCAGTCTGAACGAGGTTTTAGATAAGTGGATTCCATTCATGAAAACTTATATAACTTTATGTATAAAAAGTTTAAAAAATTTTTTTACCTGTTGCATAGTTTAAAAAATGAAATAGTCTGCCTTAACTTAGGTATCAAGTTAAAGTGAGAGCTGAAACAGCAATTTTGTTGTCTCTATTCTAAGAATGGCGCACTTATAGTAAGAGAGCAGAACTTGTAAAAAAGGAGCAGAGAAAAAAATGATATTTATTAGGATTTAAACTTTAATTTATATTATATTTAATATTTTATTGGAACAGCATATTCACTATGTCATGATAGACCTACAAGAAAAAACCAAGGAACTCAGTTAACCTTTACACAATAAAACATCAAGGTTTTTAGCATAAAATTAAAAAGGATGTAAATACATTAGATAACATTTAGAATTGGGTTGGAACAGACCTGAGTTCGCTCCTAGAACCCTCTTTCACAATCTTGAAACCGAAAGGTCAACAAAATGGCTCATGAAACAAATATGTTTGACAGCAATTATTACAAGGGTTTACAACTTTCTTTTTTTTTTTTTTTTAATCTTAAAGCAGTTTGCCAAACTTCAAGTTTCTACAATCTGGTACACACCATAAAACAAAGTTCATGGCTGACTCATTATATCTGTTAGCAAAGAAGATGAAATTTAATTTAAAAAATTTTAATTTAATTTTAATTTAATTTAAAATTTTGATTTAATTTAAAAAATTTAAAAAATTTAAAAATTACAATAAACAGTTTAGTGTCGTTGAGATTAAGATGTTACAAAATGTAAAAAAATACATAGTGATATTTCTCTCTTTTTTTCTTCTTAAAGAGCCCACCAGCAGCTCAGGCTCCAGCCAATAATCTCTAAGCATTCAAGATGTAATTACAGATCATTCAAGATATAATCACAGATCCACTTTACTTCATAAGGTTGAAAAAATTGATAAAGATCTAATCTTTGTATTCTCAGACACACATTTTTAATTCTCAGTGTGTTTCACTCCTCATTGTGTTTCCTTTGCTGACAAGTGAATCTAATGAAAGAGCTGAATTTAACTTTTAACTTTTTAAATTCAACTCTGTCATTATATTCATTCATTAACATAAAAGCTTAAGCTTTTTATCGATGTTGCGCAATTCAAAATTAAATTTTTTCATTTCAAAACGTTTATATATAGTATTGGTCTGTAATGTTTTTAATAGAAAAAAATTTACTTGTGTTACAGGTTGCATAACTCATATTGAGCTATTGAATGCATTTGACATATTAGGAGTAGAAGTTCTTGATCGAGGAAACTTAAATTATTTGGAAAGAACATCTTCAATTAGTTGCCAATATGTATTAATTTTTTAATTTATTAACAGTTTTGTTTATCTAGAAGTGGAAGGGTTGGCAAAAACCCGAGTTTTTGAGCAAAAGCCCAACCCAACTGGATTTTTGGGTAGGTTATTGTATTTTTGTGTTTTTGCTAAAGTTTGGTATAAATCTTTAATAACAGTTTAATAAGTTTATGGTTATTTAAAATTTTTCATTTTTTAAAGTTCTTATTGCCTTATACAAAAGCTTAATAATCAGATAGCACTTTTTTCTAATATAAAGCTATTTTAAAATTGAGTTATCTGTCTAGTTAAATTTAAAATATAAGTAGATTATAGGTCTTCATTTGACATTAGCATGTCAAAGTATCAATCAGAAACAAGAAATTAGGCTAGTGGGTGGAATGAAGTGACCATATTAAGTGATCAATCAAATTGAGTAATATGTAATTATTGCAAAGAAAGCATAATTAAAAAATACAGAGAGTTAAGATCCATTTTGATAAATCCAGAAGAAAGAAAAAAGGATGCACTAATGATTTCGCAAAGGCAAACATCCATTTCTAAATTTGTAACTACAACAACAAGTAATCAATGAAAGTAAAGAATGAACTGGATTTGCAAATTGCAAGTTTTTTCTTTTAGTAAATATACCATTTAACATAGTAGAAAATCTTTGACTTGACTACCAAGCTGCTTAAAATATTTAGACCTGAGTGCAAGCCTCCAAATAAAAAACAGAAATCTTCAGAACTCTTAGTAAAGGTAAATGAAGAAGTAATCAATATAATGAAAGATGATCTTGATGATGACTGTGATGTTACCCTAATTAAAGATGATTGGAGTAATGATTTCATAATTGCTCATAGTATCCAAGACGATACAAAAATGTTATTTTAAAGAGGTTTTCAAAAAGCAATAGTTTCATAACATTTTCTGGTCAATTTAACAGATCCAAAATATAACTAAAAATAATATAGGTAACTTTAAAATAATAAAAAAAATAAAAACTTGCATCTGATCAAATTAAAATGAATACAGATAAAAAATTTTCTTTTAAGTTTACTACTCTTATAACTTTACTTATTTACTAAGAAAAAACATTAGATAGAAGTCAAGAAGAAGAAGCTGAGGAATGGTTCAATGAAGTCTATCCTGAATGTATGCCAGACTATTAAACATTTGAAATAAAAAAAGATTTAATAAATAAAAAAAACCTTTAATTTGGGTTTTTGGTGGGTTTTTGCTCTTGGGTTTTTGGGTGGGCTTTTGGGTTTGGGTTTTTGGGTGCCAAAACCCCAAACCCAAAATGTAATTGTTGAATTTTAATTTATAACTCTTATGACAAAACTATTTCAATAGATTCTACATAGCATTTCAATCTACCTATCAACAAACTTTTATTCAAAAGTACCTCAGTATGTCATCGTGATGGAAGGGTAGCCTTCTAGGGTAGTTTAATCTTAATAGACCAAGTCTTGGTTCAAATACTTTTTACAGTTAATAACAGTATATTTAATAACAGTGTTCTTAAATTAATTGATAGTATTTGAGAAAATAATCAACATGAAACTGGGTGGTAAATGAAAAATAAATATTCTAAAAATACGGAAATATTTTTAATCAGCCAGGAAGGATGGTATATTTCCGAAGAGAGAATGTATAATAACCTAGAAACATTCTAGTTAATGGTATTTAAAAAATGTTTTTTGAGATACTGAAGTACCTACTCAAGTTGTCCCACCATTGTAATATTAAAATACTTGAGTTGTAGTATCTCAATTTAAATTCTATCTGGCAGTATAAAATTAAGTTTATAAAAAGCTGCTGGATCACAAAACTTTTCAAATGTTATAGATTAAATTAGACTTAAATTAACTTACCAATAACAGATCAAAAAGAATATTAGGTTGCAAACGGAGTTTTGAAAATCTGTCTGGTTAAAGTGAATACAATCAACAATTTCATAATTATTTCAACAATTCACATTCAACAAATTTCTACTTAAAAATTTTTAATTAGACTTTTTCAACTAACTTGAATATATATAAAAATTAAAAGCTATTTTAAAATTGCATTAAAAATACATTCAAAATCGTTTTTCATTCAATCCAATCAATTTTCATAGAGGATCAGAGTTGGTAATAACAAAAATTTTATGACTGTAGTAAAAACTGTTATAAAAATTAACACCATTTTAAAATTTATATCATAATATGTTTAATTAATGTAGAGTTTGCTTCACCAAAGCAACTAAATTACGCATTTCTAAATTATTCTAAATTAATGATTCTAAATTAATTACAATTTTTATTATAAACAGTATTGAATTTTCTCCTTTACATGCCTGGAGAAGGTATTTAAAACAATAGCAAATCTGTAGTAAATATACGGTAACTCCGAGTTGCCCTATATTTACTACAGATTTTTTATTGTTTGAAACATGATGTGAGTTACTTACTCCACATCAAATCACCCAGACCATTAAACCGTCTTTCTTTTTGTTTTATATATTGATCAATGATTCCTATTTATAAAAAAGTTATAATTATATGCAAAATTTTAACCGAAAATGTTGAGCAGTTCACATGATATTAAAACTTTAATAAAAATTTGGTTTCCCAAAATTAACAAGTTTTCATAAGATTAAAAAAAAAATTTTCTTAATAAAATAAGGAATATCAAACATTTGTAATCCTTTTTAAATACAGATTTTAATTAATACACTTAAAATGCTTAAATATGTTAATATAAATAAACTAAGAGAATAACTTTTTAATGTAACTCAATTTGAGGATCTAATATCTCAAAACAGGCTTGGGTTTTTTGCTTTCAATTTATTTATTTACTTAAATACTACACGCGGGTAGTTCTATGTCAAATGACCCAGGTCATGTAACCATACATCTCAGATTTTGCTAATTTTTATACAGTTAAGAGTGCTTAGTAAAATAAGAATAGCCTCTGGCTCCAAGAAAATCCTGAAATATGACCGTTTTACTTTTAGCAGATATTGGCCAAGCCTCTCTTGCCCCCTCAGAATTGCGACATTTATTTAGAAGCTTTAAGTCACATAACTTTAGAGAATATTTAATATTTTTACTTAAAAATTTCTATCTGGCTATTTTTGGAGGTGACTAATCCAATAAAATGATCCGAAGTGTAAAAAATTATTATTAAGTACCTGTAATTGTCAATTTGAATAAATTTAGGCAATTTTTTATATACCTTTATATACCTTTTTTATATACTTGTTAATGCTCAAGACCGCATGGGTGCCTTGATGATATCAAAAAAAAAGTATTACACATCATCCTATATTCGTTGTTTTTTCAAAAAATATCAAGATTTTGATCTGCAAGTATGTGGATTTCTATATATGGATAATGGGGCAGGGTCCCCATTTCTTTGTAGAAATATGTTTGCAATTGATTTTTCTTTCACTACTTTCCAGACAAACTGAAGCTTTAAAACTTTCAGCATTTGTGTAGTTCTGATGAATGCATGTTAAAATTTTTTCAAATGCAGATGACCAGAGGCTCCATGGCCCAGAGTACTGGGGCCATGCCCCACTTATTTTCTAAAAATTTTTTTTTTTTTTTTGCATTTTCATTAATGTAATGATAACTTTGAAAATATTTTCATCAAAAGATTTTTAGTTTGTATTTGTTCCATTTTATTTAATTATTTACAAAGAAAAATACAAAAACATAACGTAAAAATATATCAAGATCATGTTAAGATTTGCTTTGATGTGTATATGGTCAAAGTATACATACGTCTAGTTGTTGTTACAGGTGTATCAATGATACAAATTTTGTTGGTAATTGCGGGCCCGTAAGCAGACTTGTTTTTGGAGGGTGATCAATTTTTTACTATGGCTCATTGTTTTTTTAAACAAGATTCAAAGGTCATTTTTTAAAAATATTATAACTAAAGACAAAATTTGCTGCAACTTTTAATGTAATGAAAGTGATGAAAAATAAATAAACAACAAACATTTGGTCTCAATAATAAGAATTCTAATATTTACAACAATTGTTAATTGTCTAAAGGAAAGGAGTCTAACTCTAATCTTCTCGGACATAATTTTGCAAACATTTTAACGATACATCTAAATCAAAGTTATAATCATAGCGGATGTGTATTAAAGCCAACTTAGAAAATTGTTTCTGTACTTGTGTTGCTCTTGTGTACGAATCAAGGCGTCAAATTTCGCTTCTCGTTCTCTCACATTCCGCGGTAATGACTGGAAGAACACATTCAGGGAAAAAAAATGTAAATATTTGGAAAATATTTGCCCCTGGTCTCCCTGGTGTCTTCGGCTCTGCATTTCCAAATTTGTCTACATTTTCAAGAGTACCACGCAGAGGTATAATTGTTTCCACAATAAATAACAGCTTTCATTAAACATTTGGGCATCCTACTTTGTTGTACTTGCTGTACAATAGAGCACCATGTCCAATTAACATTCGTCTATAAGTTTAATCGAAAATTTTTCGGAAAGTCTGTTTTGTGATGTATTGAGTTTTGATTTCATTCGACATCTTTATTATATTTTGCTCAATAATGTTCATAGTAGATGTAATCACATTTCCAATGTCACAAAAATGAGAATTCTTAACACCTAAAATCATTCTCAAGCGTTCTTCGACTATTTAAATGTCATTTTGTTGATGATTAAAATGATGGTTGCAATGATGATGGTTTGATGGTTGCAATAAAAGATGTAGATAGTTATTCACCCAACTTTTATTACCCATGAAGTTCATGAAAATAGCCAGAATTTTCCGCCAATAAGTCAGAGGATATATTGGCTTTAAAAAATGTTGACATTTTGTCATGAAAAATTGCTCGTGATCGTTCTTGTGTGGGTTCTATTGAAGACTTGCTCATGTTTTTATTTTGTGTCTGTTTGTCTTTTTTACAAAAATAAGATGGTAATTTCACGCATTCTTTTGAAGAAGAACTTTTTTAGTTATTTAATACGTTCTTTCTTAGCCCCAAGCCCAAGCCTCAGCCCCAACCCCAAGCCTCAGCCCCAACTTTTCTTTTTTGATTCAATTAAAATAAATAATTTATAGGAATAAAAAAATATATATAAGTAAACGCGAATGCTAAAAAATGCAGTAAAAACTAACCGCTCGAAAAAAGTATAAAATTTTTTATGCAATAAGACAAAAGTAAAACGTTGGGTATTGCAACGTTTTCCTTTTATAGATTAAATTGGTATTTTACATCTGATGACGGTCTCTAAAAATTAGACCGAAATATCACAAAAAAACAAAACTAGTATGATGCTGTTTACGATGTTTTATAACTTACTATAACTTTACATACTACAAGAAATGTTGCTAAAAGACTTTTATAGCTGCGCCAAATTCACTTTTTTAAAACCAGTTGGTTAACGAAAAAAAAAAAAACTTAAAAGCTTTCATGCTTTTAAGCATGTTGCTATGCAATAAAACTTAATTGCCGTTTTTGCAAATTATTGTGTTTTTATTGTTGGCCGAACTAAGAATTTTAAAAAACCTTAAGGCAACATTATTATTAATAAAAAAAACAAAAAAAAAACATAAATTTAATAGAGTTTTGAAACCGGACCATTTTTCAAAAGCAGAAGTGACAGCCACCCTACTCACCCCTTCCCCCTAGTTATGGGCTTGAATTGGAACCCAACACTCATCTGCTCTAGATGGCCAGAAAAGTTTGTTAAAAGGACCGTAGGGATGCATAAATGTTACCATGTAGCTCAATATTTTCAATTTAATTTATTAAATTAATACAATGAAATGTATCATATTTACCCAAAATAAATTCACCAAATTTAAATGTATTGATGTTAATTTGCTGATTAAGTTAAATACTTTGAACACCAGAAAAAACAAAGCATGTCTGTTATATTAAAATTTTCACTTGATGGTTTAAACCTAACAGTATCTAAAGATTCTGGGTTAAATTGATCATAGCTCTTAGTTCCAGAAATTGTTCTACTTAGCTGAAAACGTTTTTTCAAAATGGTGCACAGTTCTGTAAGTCCTTCTTTTTCAATCTTGAAAAAAATAATCTCTTTAATTCAATATCTATAAAAAATAATACAGAAGTCTTTTGCCAACTTTTCCTTTTGTTGCCTTAGGTGTGTTGCTTGACATTTGGCAATGTAGGAATGAGCTGTTAATTTGTTTATTGCCTCTGATAAAATCAATTTGTATTCTTCAATTGTTGTTCTCTGACAGATTATTGTTGTTCTGTCTGTTTTCTTTTCAATTCAAAAAAGTTTTAAATTATACAATGTAAAGTTCTGTTAAAATAATTATTTTAGATGGATTAATGTTTTTAATCCATATATTTGCAAATCAAAAATCTTATGGACAAAATATCAGAACTACACAAGTGTTGAAATTTTCATAACTCCAGTTTGTCTAGAAAGTCATAAAAGTGGGTCCCATGACCGGCGCCCCCACCCCTCATGTTGTCTCAGGCCATAAAAACAACTTTAACATGCACATTCATTATCTTTTAAAAGTAAAATGGTCGTACTTCATGATCTTCTTGAAGCCAAAGGCTAAAATTTTCAAGGAATTCTTATTTTAATAAGTACTCTCAACTGTGTAAAAATTAGCAAAATCTGAGATATAGGGGAATATTTTTAAAAACTTTTGGGTCATTTGACGTGGAATTACCCATGTCACAAAAATTTAATTGGAAAAACATCAGAAACATATTGAACAATAGTTTTGAAAATTTTTACACCTGTATGCTTCCCACTACCCTCTCCTATGTGTACGTACACATAAGAGGAGGTTGTTGGAAGCATACAGGTGCGTACAAGTGATGAGGGGGTCCTAAAATAGTGGCTTTACTGCGTACATACTTTATGGAAGCCCCCTAAGAATATAATTTATTTTAAATGTCATGAAAACCAGATCAATTTAGTAAATCAAGTCATTACTTACAAAAGTTTTACAACATTATTGTTAATAGATAGAATGGAATGTTTACTAGTTTAAAACTTGCTTTAAATAGGAAGTCACCAAACATGTAAACTAATTATATATAATCTAATGCATGTATATATACATATACATGCATTAGATTATATATAATTAGATTTACTAGGTTTAACAATGAGAACTATTCAAAATAAACTATTATTAATGAATTAATTATAACACTCAAAAATGTAACATTCAACTACTTTAAAAAATAGCATTTAAATGTGGTTTTCTCAATTTTTTGAGTAATATTAGTATTAATAAAACAATAATTAAAGCTGTGTCTCTCAAGAAAGGATATAACAACTGTGTCTCTCAAGAAAGAATCTAACAACTGTGTCTCTCAAGAAAGAATATAACAACTGTAAATGTTAGATTTTAACAGCTGCTTTTTATTAAAAATTTTAAATTTTTTTTTAAAATCAATTATTGATGTGGCATCGCAATGTTCATTATCTAAACCAGGGGTTTCCAACTCTGTGCCCAAGAGCATCATGGCGCCCGTGAAACGATTTGCATGTGCCCGCCACTATTCAACAGTGAAAAATGTTTTTCATAAATACTAATTAAAAATGTTAAACATTTTCATTTATTTGTTAGAGTTTTAATTTTTTTGAGTGCCTAGGTTTATTAAATACGTTCATATATTTGAAATATTGAATGTATGAGTGGTTTCTTTGGAGGCAGTACTTGTTGCAACTCGTCTAGTTGCAAGCCAGACGCTAGCCTGAAACGGGGAGTGCTATTCGCACATCACTTCTTGTCCTGATTAAAAATAGGTGGTACCCGCCAACTTACTAATATTTTAGAATGTGCTATAGAGTACAAAATATTTTCAACTAAGTAACTTTAACAAAAGTCATTAAATTGATTTTGTATAAACTTTCCATAATAATATCAATGTATTAAAAAAATACTCACCAATATTACAGTAATCTGATTGAGTACTAATAGGTTCTAATTCAGGATCAATATCATGGTAATTCCATCCTAAATAATGCCCGCAGGTGCATCCAGAATACTTAGTAAAAAACATAATATTAATCCAAGAAGAAGAGGCACATGTTACAACACAGTACGATACCGAACTGTTAAATGAAAACTGTAAATTTGATGGTAATGCATTGCAAATTGGGTTTGTTACTAAAAAAAAAAACAACGTTTAATTGCATAATTTGTTTAACAAACTATAAATAGACAACTTCTTGGGTTACCTCAAGCCCTACTTTAAAGCAGTAGAACATCCTAATATTTTAATCTGACAAATTTGTGTTCTAAATTAACCAAGTTTCATTTTTCATGAAACTCTGTATTTAAAGTATGCTTGGTTTGGTAATTTTTACACTCTACAATACTAAATTAGTCTATGTGACAACCCTAACTCCTTTATTATATATCTATTTTCTTTTTTTATGTATTTCTATTAAAAAAAATACAAATTTTCTTAATTTCTTATAAAGTCTTACATTAAACTGAACAAAAAGGCTTTTACGAAAAGTAAAATCACCTATAGGATTTTGCTGTTCAACCTTTCCCATTTCACACACAACCTTGAATGTTGAACCATTAGGACTGATTTGATAAACTCCAGTTTTATTAAAACCATTATTGTAATGTTCCTGGCAATTCTTTGCTACTCCTGCTGCTATAAATCAATATATAATTATTACAAATAACTTTTTATTATTTTATTACTAGATAAAAGATAATTATAAATTTAATTTAGATTTTTTAATTATTTGTATTACTATTATTATTATTACTATTATTTATATTATTATGATTTTTTTTTTGTCTTATGGAGAGAACTTTGTCTTATGGAGAGAAGACTAATAAGTCCTTCATTTTGCATTGCCATAGTGTATTTGGTAATGCAAATGAACTTCCGCAGAATATGCTGCCAACCAACAAGGAAGTTGCACAACATCTTTTTAAACTGAAAACAAGAAAATATATTTCTAACCAACATGAATATGATGTTATTGTAGAAGCAGCGGCTAATTTGTAAAAAAAAGCATTGATTCGAACAACACTGCAGAAGTCCATTGTCAAACTAGTCACTGTATCATTTACAAACTGAGTTAAAATTGTATTTGCTTTAAATCAAGTTCCAGTCGTTTTGCTACTTTTACCAGCTCTATGAACAGTCTGTTTGATATTTCAGCTAGCAAATGTTCAATTTTGTGTGATAAATCTACTAAAGAGCTGAGCATATTTTGCAACTGTTCATGGGACTTGAAAATTGCCAGACATTTATGTTCAATATTTACTGCTGACGTTGACAAGGCAGCAACAAGCTAGCTACAAAAACATTTAAAGTGAAAGTCTAATTAGCAGTTGAGAACTTTGAAGTATAAGCAGAAATCAAGTGCTCATGCTAGTTTAAGTCAGTATTCTTTTGATATATCAGATAAAGTTTTATTTACTAAAAGTTACGAGTTACATAGCAGCAATGAATACTTTTAATGCGACAAACTCTTCCAAATCTAGCAAAAGAAGCAGACAGGTATGGTGTGTCAGATTGAGCTACTGCTTCACTTGCAACTGCTGTTCTTGTTCTGCTTGACCTTGGACTCATTACTAAAGAAGCTTAAAGTTTAGTTACTAACAAGAACAAAACTCATTGTGAAAGAAGTAAATTTAGAAAAAAATTACAAATAAATGTCAGCAAAATGAAGCTATTAAAAATATTTACTTTGATGGCAGGAAGGATAAGACTTTAACGAAAAGTTGTATGGTGATTTTATTCTTGAAGAACATAATGTTTTAGTTGTTAAACCAGGTAGTGATTATCTTACTCTCACAACAGCAATATCTGGTAAAGGTATTGATATTGCTAATAGTAATTTTTAGGTCATTATAGACTAAATTGCAACTGAAGCAATTTATGCTATTGGATGTGACAGCACAAATACCAATACAGGCTGCAAAAGAAGAGTTTTCCATAAAGTAGGGGACAGCCACTTTGCTGGTTTATTTGCATGCTGCACACAAACTGCCGTAGGGGCATCTGTTTGCAAATTTTGAAGGACTAACTTCTGGTGCTAACTCCTGGTCCTGTTACTGGTCCTGTCGGTAAGAACATTCAACACTGTGACAAAAATTACATTATTCAATTCAGACCAATTATGTATGACAATGCTATGCCTGTCAGTGACGGATTCGCAATTTTGGTTATGTTCCTAATTGCGTGTACAATTTCATAAAGATATTTTTGATCACTAGACAGATCATCCAGCATATCTTTATTTAGAACAGGCGTCAGTGACTGATCCAGTATTGTTTGGTGTTTGAGATAGCTAATTTCCCAACATGGAGCTATCTCTAAACTTAAGTGCCGACCTCGTTTCTATGTTTTATGGTAATCCTTGTGAGTCAAATTTTTTTTGCTAACCTCTAACAGTTTAAGACCTCATTTTACCTAATTTCGAGGGCTGTAATAGTAATAGTAATATAAACTGCTGTAACGACTATAGTCATAGAGCATAAAGTTTAAAGTTTATAAAAACCATTAACAAATGTTTATGTAAAATAACACGTTGTGGAGTGAAATACCAAACGTGTTTGAGATTACTAAGATTGGGAACTTTATCAGTCTTTCCATATCTCTTTGAGTAAAATTCCAAATACAATCCCCACAACGTCCCTGGTAGTACTGCACTCTACTTGTTTGTCAAGGTTTATGTTTCAGATTTAAGTAGCTGAGAAAGATTTGTAACTGCAATAAAGTAGCCTCCTCGTCTGTGGTGGCCCTCTCGGTCTTGATGAGGTAAAAAAACAATAATTAAATTGAAAAAAAAAGTGAATTTATTATGATCTGTGACGGTATCTTGAATGCTCTAAAATCATTGGCTATAGCCTGAGCTTCCAGTGGGCTCTTTAAGAAGAAAAAACAGAGAAAGATTAGGGGCGGATCTGGGGTATCTTGCAATGTTCAGGATATACCCATAATGTTAAATAATTTATAAAAAAAAACCTTTTTAAATTGAAAAAAAAATTAAATTTATACTATATGAATATATAGATAAATATACACATAATAATAATTGTAAAATAGTAATAGTCATCATATAATAATAAAGTAACGTAAATTTATAGTATTATTTTATCTTTATTATTATAGCATTACTATAATTATAGTAAATAATACATATAATAATAAAATAAAGTAAATTTAACGAAGAGAACCATAATAATAACAGTAATACTTTTAAATATAGTAATGATAATAATAATGTTTGTATTAGTAGTTGTAATAAAAACAACAATAACAATAATGATAACAACAATAACAATAATAGTAAAAACAATATTTATAAAGATCGCAGGTAAATATTGAACAATATTAATAAGTAATAATGGCAGTAATAAAAATGTAAATAAAATGTAAGTAATATTAACATCACATATAATAATAATACTAATAACAATAGCAATAATGACCTATGATGAGCCTAACATTTTAAATACAGATATACTGTTTTTATAAGAAATGTAATAGAGTGCTGCTACATTGACTGATTTATACCTGCCCGAGCCCACACCCTCAGACTGAGGGAATGAGAACATATAATGGAGCGCTGCTGTATCTATTGATTTAGGTAGAACATGCACGGATATGCTGGTAAATTGACTCAAAAAAAGGCTCAGTCAATTTAGCAGCATCCCGGTGCATGTTCTACCTAAACCAGTCGATGTAGCAGCACTCAATTACATGTTCTCATAATATCAATCTATTGTCTGGTCTGGGTTTTTTTACATACTCAAAACCTCATTTTGAGCCATACTATCTTCTAATTACTCAGATATTTTAAAGTTACTAAAGATCGAAGACAATAACAATAACTTTTTTAGTGGTGAAAAAATTGGAGAATGACGGAGGGAGGTTTACTTGTTTATGATTCCGGACAATTAGACAATTTAATAGATAAACAAGATCACACAATGTGATATTGTTGAAAGTATATTGTTTTTAAAGCCTTGTTTTGTAGGTTAGATAATCTTAAAAAAACACGAGACTTGCTTTGTCCCTAAACCTGACAAGCATATCTGAGACGTGATCCAAAAATTACAAGGTATATATTAAGTAAAGTTTCATAATTGACTTAGTGACGAATTTTAGCTAGCATCCCATTTGATTTACACAACAGATTACACTTAAGATGAGAGAAGGAGCAGGAACGCCAATATATATACATATATACATATATATGTATATATATATATATATATATATATATATATATATATATATATATATATATATATATATATATATATATATATATATATATATATATATATATATATATATATATATATATATATATATATATATATATACATATATATATGACAACCTCAGTAAAAAAATCGGCGTTGTCACATTTAAAAGTATTAAGAAAGTATTTATTGATCAATAATAAAAGTCTTTATTTAAAGTAAATGAAACTAAGCAATTTAAAAAAATTTATATTATAATTATTTTATTTAAAATTTATTCAAAAACAAAACATTTTGTAATTTTTTATCCAAAAATTTTTTTTCTTTGCTTTAAATAAAGACATTTATTAATGATCAACAAATACTTTCTCAATATTTTTAAATGTGCCAACGCCGGTTTTTCCACTGAGGTCTTCATGTATATATATATATATATATATATATATATATATATATATATATATATATATATATATATATATATATATATATATATATATATATATATATATATATATATATATATATATATATATTTTTTTTTTTTTTTTTTTTTATTTCCTAAAAAAGAAATGAAAAAAAATTTAATCAGTTTTATTGACATTCAATGAAATACAATTACTATTTAACCAGTTACATAAGCGATGAAGATCTTGATTAACTTTTTTACAAAGAGTCATAAGTGATTTGTTTATATATATTTTTATTTTAATATTATCAATAGTTTTTTGAGGGGAATGAAAAATAATGTATTCCGTTTTATTGACATTCAATGAAATACGATTACTATTTAACCAGTTATATAAGCGATGAAGTTCTTGATTAACTTTTTTACAAAGAGTCATAAGTGGTTTGTTTATATATAAAAGATTGGTATCATCAGCATAATGATGTACCTTTGAATTTTTTTATTGAACAACATTAATCATTTATATATAATAAAAACAATAACGGTCCAAGAACGGAACCTTGTGGAACGTTATAAATACGACTATACTAAGTTTTTCTAAAAAGTTTGCTGACATTTCATAATAATGAAATTGGTTTGTAGTTATTACATTCAAGTTTTAAGTCTTTTTTATGAATTGTGATAACATAAGCAGTTTTTAAGATATCAGGGAATACATCGGTGATGAATGCAGGGCCGTGTATAAATTTTGGGGGCCCCGAGTATCCTTTAATTTGGGGGCCCAACCCCTCCCCCCTCCTCCTAAAAAAAAATTATCATCAAAAATATTGATTATATTTCTCATATATAGTTGTAATTAAGTAGTCCAGCTTTTGCTTCTTATAATATTTGTGTTTTTTTTGCAATTTTGTCTTTTGTTTTGCTAATTCTTTAATCACATCATGGAAGTCAAGATTTTGTCCTAATAGACACTCAATACTAAAATTGACAGGATTATTTGTTTGTTCTTGTCACATAGATGACCATAAAAAATCGGAGTTGAAGCAAAAGTACTCAGTGCAAACACTGAATTTTTAAAGAGTTCCCCTCATTTCTGAAATTTTGTGTAACAAGTCGAATGGGGAAAGTGGTTTTTCTCCAAAGTTTGCAGAATGATATTGTTTTATGTAAAGCAATTTTTTTGTCACTTCATTTTCAGTCACGCCACTCTTTATCATTGCTTCATACAGTTTTTGATATTCCCGCAAAAAAGATAATATAATAAAGATTTCTTGAATGGCTTTGAAACGAGCAGTGAATCTACCAGTCAAAGAGTCAAGAATGTAATAAAAAACCGCTTTGAAATGTTGCTTTTTCTCCTGATTCTGTTTCGGTTGATTCCGTGATACGCTCATCACCTTTAATTTGCTCTCAAGCAAAACCTTTGTAGTTCACTTTTTGGTGGATTGGAAATTTCGTACTGATATTGGCAGCATCTTTTTTCAAATCTGTTGGCCATTCCTCCAAAATAGATTTAAAGTGACTGATCAATGCTTAAAAATTTTTTATCTGAATATTGCCTTATATAAACAGTTGCCTTTTTTGCCTGAATGACCTAGTTTCAGCAATTAATCAATGTGAGGATTTTTATTTCATTTCAAAACTCCAGACATGAGAACACATTTGAAAGAGCTAAAATATTTCAAGATACCTCTAATCTCAGTTTTTGTTTTAGGCGAATAAATACAAGCTCTGAACTTTTTCTAAAGATATAATAATTTAACTCAATTGATTTGAGAAAGGGCAAATTACGTCAAGTCTTTTAGTCCATCATATTCCAGATTGCCTGTAAAAAATACGCCATGGAGATTCTTTTCAGTATTTCCCTGCGTTGTGGACTAGCGAAGAAGATTTTATACAGTTTTAAACAGTTCTAAAAAAAGTTTCAGCATCTGTACAGCTTGAGGCAGCATTCTGTTCAAATAAATTCAATTAATGACAACCACAGGTTGAGAATATAGACAATGGGTTCTTTACTTGTAGGATTGCTTGAACACCCTTGACATGTTGGCTCCATTGTCGTAGTCTTGGTCACGGCAGTTTTCAAAATAAGTTCCTAAAGTTTCCTAAATTTCCAGAAATAATCCTGCAAAATCAGATCCGTTCTTCTTTGGACAATCTTCAAAGGTAAAAAACCGTTCTTCAATTGAAAATTTTCCAGGTTCTTCTTCATGCACATTTCGAATGATAAACGTAGTATGTTCAGTAAGGCTTACATCAGTAAAAGCATTAACCATAAATGAAATATGCTTTCTTAGACTTGCATTCTTATACGATTCGCCTGCTAACCTCAGCTGCAAAACGACCAATGAATTCATTTTGAAAAGAATGACTGTTTTAATGCACCTGAAACCATTGACCCTCTTCCCGTGATTGTTTAACTTTCACCACATGTTTCTTGAGAATTGGTCATAATGTGAAATTAGTTTCAGCAACCCTAAGAAATTTCCATTTGAGAATCTCCAATTAGGTCAGATTTTCCACAAAAAGCTAATCCACGTTCACAAAGAAAAATTATCACATCCAAGACTTGTTCTATGGTTTTTCTCCAGGTAGCTGCTTCATTGAGGACTTGGCGATTCAAAAAATGTGAAAATGTAAAACTTAATTTCCAGGTGAAAACAATTGAATTATAAAACAAAATACTGCTCTCTTTGCTGGGCTAAATACAAGCCAATCTCGTGAAAAGGATTCTTCATTTGGCATTCTGATTTTTAAAACAGACATTGGAAATATATGATTTTAAATATCTTTTGGCATATCCAGTGGAAAGGGAACGTAACCAGTCCTGACAAACCTATCTAGCTAAGTAAAAAAAAAAGAAAAATTTTTATTTTATAGTCACCAATATCAAATGGCTGCAGAAAAGCAGCCATTTGTTATTGTTATATTATATATAATATATTAGCATGTTATATGTAATATATCAGTATGATATATTACATATAATATTGTGTGTTTATCATTATTAATTTATAAATTGAATTAAATTATATAACCAAGCAAATCGCCTGAAAACAACTCTTCATAATACGTCACTTTTTAGTTTGTCTAGCACTAGGTTTAATCGCATGACAACATTTTCTTAATATTCAAGATCAACTTAGAAATAAAATTTAAACTTAAATATTCTAAAGTATTAATTATTCCCAAAAACCTTAACTATTTGAATACAGCTTTAATTATTTAAACTAAGGGAAAATAGTTTTAAACATAAATTCTTTATCTTCAGGAACTTCCAAAATTTAAGTCAATGCAAAAAGAAAATGAAAAATATATTGCTTAAGAATATAAGTTTTTTTTACGTTTGTTTTATGTTTTAGTTTGTTTTAGAAATAATACTATTTTTATATTTATCTGTATCTATCTATAAATCAGAATCTATCCATCATAGCATATTTGATAAACTCTATCTTTATATTTCTTGTTTATTTATACAGTGTGTGTGTGTGTGTGTGTGTGTGTGTGTGTGTGTGTGTGTGTGTGTGTGTGTGTGTGTGTGTGTGTGTGTGTGTGTGTGTGTATTTACATCTATGTGTCATATATATAAAATATATTGTTCTCACAAAAAAAATATTAGTCTGTTATATTTCTATATTATAAAACAAAGCCACTGATTGTTCTAATGTTGAACAACAACACTTGTGATTTATTGAATATAAATCATGTACACTGGTCTTAGTTTTGCGTAAAACATAGTCTTTTCAACTTTTTTCTTGAATCTTTTTAATATTTTTATGATATTTTTTTAATCGGTAAACCATACAATGCTTTAGGTGTTAGAAATGTGCAAGCTTTCTCAATAAGCTTTTTGTTTCTGGTCAATCAAAATTGATTGATACATATCAAACTAAATTGCTTTTCACTCTATGAAAGAAATCATATACTATAAAAGTAAGAATTTTAGTATAAAAAAATTTTAGAATTGATTCATGTCTTGCAGAACATTTAATTGATGAATTAGAAGATAGATTTTATGGATTTCTAGCAATTGTTGTAAAAATTGTTGTATTTTGGAGTTTTTACTTTTTATATTTTAGATTTGAAGTAAACATTTTAGAATACTCTATCTTTGGTCCCATCCAATGTTACCGATACTTGCATGACAGAGTAAAGAATTAATTTTTTTTGCTTTGATGCCTGTTATCTAAAAATTATTTCAGTTGTAAGAATTTTAAATATTTTTTCCATTACAAAGTAATGGTACTTAGAATAAGATTTTTCTTATTATCAATTACTTTTTTGATTAATGACTTGATTATATGATAATTATTGTGTTATATTTTGATTTGATTATATTATGATTATTATATTTTATTTTATGGTTTAGTCTGTTAAGAATTTGACTGTAAATTATGTATAATAAAACTAATAAAATGGGCCGTTTCTTATACCATCATGACACATACCACCTCTAGATTTAAGCTTGCCACATGTAACCACTGGATATAATCTTCTAGAGAGACACCCATTATTAAATATCTCTCTAGAAGACATCCATTATTAGATGACACTACTTTGGTTGCTGTTATATGACTCCTGATTTGAGTTACACATAGCAATCTTATAGTACAGAAATCTCACAGAACTGATCACAAAATGTCAAAGATGTCATTAAGCAATTACATGTGTATTATTGACATTAGAATAAAGTAGCAGTATATAATATTACCACAGGTATTAATAGGCCTGTCAAACTAATTGTTACTTCTATTACCATGTAACTAAAATGAAACTAAAATTAAATTAAAAAACTAAATTTATCTCAAAATGAAACTAAAATTAATATCTGAAAAAAAATTAAGTGTAAATTTTTTTCCTATTTTAATGTTCTTATTTCCATTCTTCTTTGGTTTGAACGAATTGCCATTTGATTTTCTTTTTAACATTGTTTGACATTATTTTGGAAGAGTTAAAGCAGATTTTATAGGCAGATGTAATTCCTAGTGTTAACCTGTTTTACATGACTGTGTATTTTTTTGTTTGTATTTGTTGTATTGTTATACAACAACTAGGAGGAACCTAGAAGCTAGGTTTATGAGCTCTTTGTATCTTCACAAACAGCTAAATTGGGGCTTTTGTATCAAAGGTTTTTTATTATTATTTGATGATAAATTTAAAAAAATAAACAAATAATCCTATTGTTCAACTTCTTATAATATATATTAACGTAAATTTGTAAGCCTAAATTTTATTATCTTGTTTTTATTTGTTTTATATTACATATAAAAACATGTTGAATACAGTTTTAACATTTCAAATAGAATTAAGGTATTTAATTTCAAAAACTAAAGAGCTCAACTTTTTTAGATTATGTGTGCAACTATAATAAGCTTAGTTTATTGATCATGATATCAATCAGCAGCAACAAAAAGTAGTTCTGAAAGAAGTTTTTATGCAATTTATGCAATTCATTGCTCAAATTCAAAGAAACAAATAACAATCTTCAAGAATACTCTTAAGAAAAAGTTACCGAACTTTTTTATAATTTATCTTTCTTATTTTTTAATGAAATGTTATTTATGCATGGAAATGTAAGATCAAGATCTATATTATATGGATAGGTGTTAAAAAATGTATATACATTAGGGTAAGTCATACTATGAAAATTTAAGTAATGACAGCTGAAATAAAATATCAAAAAATATTAGCCATAAAAATTTCCCACTTAATACCTTTAAATAGAGTTATATGATTATATATCCTTAAAATAACAATAGCATCTCTTTAATTTGATGTATTTTCTGTTGTTAAATTGGCAATTGTTCTGCTTTTCTTCAAAATTTAATCAAATCTAGTGGCTAACTTAGCATTTTATTTTTAAAAAATTTAAAGAGCCTGACAAGAGGATATGGTTAAAATTTAAATCAGACAAAAGCTCTAATTTTAACCAGATGAGAGGTCTTATAATTATATGTTACCATAAAAATTGTAACAACTATCAAGAGTATATTTGTTGATGAAAAAAAAGTTGTTTTCTAAAAAGATTAACTCAGGTTTTACAAATTCAATAGCTGCGAATGGTTACAGTAATGTTTTGATCAGTTTGTTGCAAAACTGTACTTTCACACGGGGCTGGATTAAAACAGTTTTAGGCCTGGGGCTGTGAATATTTGAGAGCCTTAACGTGGCTGTCAATTTTTTGCAGACATTTCTTTTGCTTGTTGTTTTTATACTTCCTTTTTTATAATTATGTTTGGGGCAAGCAGGGGGGTCAAAAATTTGAATTTTTTTTTGTTTTCGGGTTTTCCATTTTTTGCAAAGCATCCTTATTTGACATAAGTAAAAACATTTAAATTAGCTGCATTGTCATACATTGTCCTGCACTTACTAAAATATATTTTGCAAGCATTACACAACTGTTTTAAAACATGATTAGCAAATGCTTTCACTAAATGTTCTTTCAGTTCTGCAAATGTTATAAACGTTTTTTTGGTTGACTATCCTTAATGTACTGCACAACAACAGATAACTGATCCAAATGTGACAGATCTGGCGTTGAATCAACAGACAGACTGAGGTGGCCAGAAGAACTGCCTTCGTTGACAATGCTTGAATGAACTTTTAAAACCATTAGCTCAAAAAGTTCTTGGTAAATTGTCTAAAAGATAGGTTTCCTTTGCGAAAACTGCCATACGTAAAAATATCACTGCTAAAAATGGATCAAATTGGCTAATAAGTTTATATATATATATATATATATATATATATATATATATATATATATATATATATATATATATATATATATATATATATTTACTTTATATATTTTATATATTATATTTTTAAAAAAAAATGTATAAAGTATTTCATATACGCATCTGAAGAAGTGTTGGAAAACTTGTAGATGTTGATGTAGATAAGATATAGATGTTGATGTAGATGAATGAGTTGAAATTGCTTGAACACTTTTTAAAGATGGACGAAATGATGTAATACATACAAATATTCTACGTCATTATTTGTACGCGCGTACAAATAAAGTTTACATAATAGAAATCTTATTCGAACGCAAAAAATGTTTATATACTTTAATTTTTCACATCATTATCGTATTGATGTAGTGCAATAGGGGTTAAAAGCTTTTTTGGATGCGCGACTATCAGGGCTGCGGGTTCAAATCTTTATTTGGGAGATTTTTTATTTTTTATTTCAATGTTTTATGTTTTTAATCTATTGTTGTTGTTTATTTATAGTTATGTTTATTATTTATTTTTATCTTTCAAAGTTTCATAGAATAAGTGGATCAATGCATACATAAATCGACTGATTTAGATGTAGTCGTAGTGGAGTATACTAACTTAAATAGGGATATGCAATATGGAGTGTGCATACATCGACTGACTTAAATAGGGATAGACGCAGTAGGGAGGCATTCTTTAACAAAGGAAAAGTTTTTAAATATTTATTTAAATTGGGTTTATAAATTTAGTGAATTAGTGTAAAATAATTGTTAGGTTAAATTTTAAAAGAATTTCAAGTGAAACCGTCAAATTAATTAATCATAACTTATGTTTAAATACGCGCGTACAAATAAGAAAAAAGCTAGTTGGACGCGCGTACAATTAATAAAAAAATTAGTTGTACGCGCGTACAAATAATACCTACCAAAATTATTTCATTTTTAAAGATGAATTAATAATGACGAACTATTCAATGTAATATAATAACTTCCCCAACAATCTTTGGGAAGTTTTCTCTTATAAACTTGCAAGATTGTGTCAAGTTTTAGTTATTTCTTTGAAATACTTTTGACCATTACTCGTGGTTAAAGTTGCTTGCATGGTCGATGACACGGGTTTCAAAGTGGAGAGACAATTGTCAACTCCTGGAAAAAATTCCCAAATAACTGCATGTTGATAACCTGAAAATATTTCCGAGGATTGCAATGAACAAGTAATCTAAAATTAAAATATCTAGTAATAGTTCAGATCTGCATTTTGTTGAACTTTTACTGGATGGAGTGATTAGTTAATGACAACAAACTCAAAAGTTGCACAATGCCTTTATCGATATAAACGTCTACAAGAAATTACAATGCCTTTATAGATCTAAACGTCTGCTCGGTATTATCATAAACTTCTGCAGATATGTTTTTTTTTCTCAACTTTAACAAGCCATTGAATTTAACTTTATCTTCAACCTTAAAACATTTGAAGATCTAGGTTTTGTTTTTCTCATAGGAACCTATATCATTAAATTTTCATTTTTAATTCTTTTATAAAGTTTAAAAACATTTCCAGGTTAATCCCGATTTTGAACATCTTTCACAGGTTTATTCAAAAATCTGATTTAACCTTTAAAATGTCAATATGATCTAAAGCAAATTTGAAAAAATCTTATATATGTTCATACATATATGTATAAATATATATATATATACATATATATATATATATATATATATATATATATATATATATATATATATATATATATATATATATATATATATATATATATATATATATATATATATATATATATATATATATATATATATATATATATAATATATATATATATATATATATATATATATATATACATATATTTATAAATATATATATATCTATATATATAATATATATATATATATATATATATATATATATATATATATATATATATATATATAAATATATATATATATATATATATATATATATATATATATATATATATATATATATTTATATATATATATATATATATATATATATATATATATATATATATATATATATATATATATATATATATATATATATATATATATATATATATATATATAAATATATATATATATATATATATATATATATATATATATATATATATATATATATATATATATATATATATATATAATTTTATCTAATGATTTATAAGACTTTTGTTTTCCTGGTTTGAATATTTGTTCATTATTCCGTTTTAAACTAATCATAAAGATAAGATTAAAACGTAAATATCATTTCAACTTTTGGATCAAAGCAATACGTTAAAAAAAATTGAAAACTTAGCAATTTACCGTTTGAACAATTACATACATGCTGTCGTTGATTTCTAGCAGCACAAGATGGTTTGCAGTCACATTTTCCACATGGGTTTATTGCTGCACTGCAACTTAGAGAGCAATTCGGCTAAAATACACTTAAACAATTAACACAAATTTCTTTGTAACTAACTTTAAAAATGTATTATACATTTACCGATTTTGTTAAAATATTTAGAAATCCTTCTGCTGGCTTTGTTTTTGGAAAATCATCTTCAAAAAATCGACAAGTTAATGTAATGTTATCCTCGATTTTGACGTCTATTGATTTACATTTCTCTTTTTTGTTATAGCAAGAATTAATACATTCCTTGTAATCCGAGTGAGTTTCAATGATATTTGAAGTGCCGTCTATTTTTCTATTTTTATAAACAGTGAAGGAATATTTCGATGACTTACGAGCAGGGTAAGAGTATTGCATCATTACATTTGTTAGAGAAGCAATAAAAAGTAAACTACAAAAACAGTTCTTTTTATAGGTCGGCGTCATGACAACATAGCACTGCATTATAAGACTATAAATATAGATATAACATTTTAGAAATATTAAAAAAAAAAAAAATTAAAAACATACGGTAATATTAATCAAACAATCAAATTGTTAGGTTAATAACTCATAAGTATATAATTAACTTATGAATACAAATAGTTTTTACACAAAAACAAAAACTTTTTTACGCAAATATATAATAATATTTTTATTTTACATCATATTCAACAAACTTACAAAACATTTTCACTAAATACACATATTTCTTATAATATCCAAGAATAAATAGTTATCTTCGATTAATATCGAATTTAGGTATAGGTAGGGTTGCCTTGTTTCGGTTTTCTCCATAAAAGAACACACAAAAAAAGAATTTATTAGCTTAGCCTTGGGCTCTCTCAGTAAAAACCGGAACAACGGCCACTATAGGTATAAGCGATAAGAGCGGCTGAATAGGGTGGCATTTAAGCGGCATCAAATTCTAGCAAAATAAAATAAATAAATAAAGTTTTATATAAAAACAATAAATATTAAAAAAAATTTTAAATACAAACAATAAAAAATTATTATTACTTAGTAACGAAATTTTTTTTTTTTACTTTGTGCTATTAATATCACTATTTATGTTTCCATTTATCATGCCTTAGTTTAGACAAAATTTAATTTAATTAATTTTAGTTGTAAACTGAATTTTTTTTATAAGAATTTAAAATTTGTTGGTACTGTTTAAGCGTTTGTTATTCATAAACAAATGCTAATTGATAAAAAAACACTTCTTTTACTTTCAATTTGTTTTATCGTCTGAAAATAAAATTCAGCGAACATTAGTTCGATAGAGCTAAGTGGAGTGGTGTGTTATTAGAGATTTAATTGGGAAAAAAAACTGAAAAAAACAACTTACCCCAAAAATTTTTTATTGATGGAAAACTAGTTCATCATAATGAAGTTATTATTGAGAAATTAAACAGTTTTTTCCTTGATGTTGGTCCAAACTTAGCAGCAAAATTCCATTTGGACAAAAAAAATTCGATTCATATCTTACTAAGACTGATATAATTATGAAGGAACCGATTTTAGACAAAAATGAACTGCATAATGCTTTATTTTTTTAATACTTTTTATAATATCGGCAAATTTATGAAGGTTTTTGTCTAACATTATCTTTTGGTTCTAATAGCTAGCTCAGACATGTTCCAGAAACAAAAACATTCTCTCGTGGAAACAGCAATTGTGTATGTACTGTATCTGCATATTTTAGTCATTTTTTTTGAAACCAGGGTGAAAATTTATATCCCCGAACCATATCTAGCCAAACCAGCCATACCAAAAATTACCTATGATGGATTTAGCATCCATACATAGGATTTATATTATCTTCTGGCTCTAAAAGCTATAAAAACACTCTCTTGTGGAAACAGCAATTATGTATATAAGATTGGCACTTGCTTTTGGTTGCTATTATTGCTATCATTGCTATGATTGGCATCTGCTTTCACTTGCTATCATTCAATGCTATTACAAAAATGTGAGAAATTCTCATATTTTTGATAATAGAAAGAAATTTAAAAAAAAATATTTTCTTTATAAGTAAATGTAAAATTGTATTTACGTTATTTAATACTTTTAAAAAGAATCTTTGGAAATTAATATTTAATTGCGTTGAAATGAATGTATAATAATGTAACAATAATTAAATTGAATTCATTGAATTTGATTAAATTGAAGATAATGTTTAATTAATGTTTTATAAGGTGTCAGGTGCATGGTTTTTATAATCACCCTACTACTGGTAACATGTAATCCAATGGAACCTGTTCCATGTCCTGCTTTAGTGGTGGATTTGCTTTCTAAGCAAAGGCTGGAATGAGTTTGCTTCCTGCCATCAGTATTATTTAAGTTGGTCATATCTTAAGTAATATACAATTTTTTTTTTTTGCGTGTGCCTTTTGTATAGTTGGAGGTGCCTTAGTTACTGTTTTAGCTCACCTGTAATCTACTTTACATGTATATTTGTGTTCTTTTACAGGTTTTTACTAGTGTGTAAAATCCTCTGGCACGGTGTTTACACACTCGTAAGTCACTTTATGTGTGTTTGTGTTCTGTTTGAACATCTGATGCAGTGTTCATTCACCCATAAGTTATTTTCTTTTTATTTATGTATGTTTGTGTTCTGTTTGTTTATGTTTATATAATTTTTTTAAACATCTTAGCTTCCAACAAGGCTGCAAGCAACCACTAATTAAAGTTGGAAGTTACTGGAAGAGAAAAGATGAAGATTGTAAAGCAAGATAACGATAGACACACGACTTAAAGGATTGCAAATTATATGAATCAGGAAAGCAAGATGAAGGAAGCGAATTCCGAAGAACTGATGTTCGAGGAAAGAAACTAGACGAATAAGAGTTTTTGGAGCACTTATGAACAGTCACAGAAAAAGGATGACACTTAATTGAATGACGAGTAACACGAGAATGAATTTTAGTAGATGATACAAGAGGCGCTAGCTCTTTAGAGCAGTGCCCATTACAGTATCTGTAGAAAAGAGAAAAAGAAGCAACATTACAACGATGTGATAATGGTTGGAGGTTGGGTGCAAGAGCAGGACCAACTATGTTTACAATGCGTTTTTGCACCTTGTCTAAAAGAGAAAGGACATCATTAGAAGATCCGCCCCAGATATGGCATTAGAATTCCATACAAGGCCGGATTTGAGATTTATAGAGATAGAGAATAGAATCCGAATTATTCTATTCTCTGTCTCTATAAATTTATTTTAAGAACTATTTAATTTGTCAAGATAATCCTACAAAAAAACTCGATCAAAAATTCACTACAGAAAAACTCAAGCCCCAGATTTAAGTTAGATTAAATATGTTGGTTGAGTTTGTTTGCTTGTTTTTCAAATATTTATACAGCATTGCAAATTTATTTACTCACATTAAAAGTTGCAAGTACAGAGAAGCTTTTTGAAGCCCAAAATCATAAAATATATCTTTTTTCGGTATTGCCTCAGGATCTTTGAGATAGTTTAGCTACAATATTGATAAAGGAAATGATTTAAGTGTGTTAGAACGAGTTTGTCTCTACAAAAGCTTAACAAGTTTTTCTTGAAACTATTAAAAACTTTATGTTCTTTACAAACATTAAAAAAATGTGGGTTTTATTTTTTATTTTTAAACTTTTTTTGCTTTAAAAGATATCTATTAAAACTCTTAACTTTTATAAAGTTGTCGAAACTAGAAATTTGTGTTGAAGATTTGCAATAACATTATAAAATTTATATTTTCTTATTTTGGATTTATTCTTTAATATAAGTGAAAAATATAGACTTTTTTTTAGAAAACTGAAACTAACAAGGACGGCATTTTGTCTTTACCAATAAAAAAACAATCTTAGGCCAGCACTGTCTATAATATAAAAGTTACTTACAAAATTATACCCACAAAGTTTCTTCTAATTCAAAATAATAGTTTTAAACAGTATAATGTTTATACACACAATTTAAAAAATTTACAATTAAAATTTAAAACATTCCACGATTTCTAGTTCACAAAAGTCTGCTATAATTAGAAAATTAGAAAATTCGTAACCAAGAGCCTCTAATCCCTTTAATATTTTCCAGCAACTGTCCAAACAAATGTAGCTCGTTCTCAATGCTTATGACACCAGATTGTAGAAGACGACTAACGTTGTTAACAGTAGTAAAGGTTTTGTACCGAATTGTAACTAGCAATACAAATTTAAATGATGATAAACAATTTAAAAGCCTCTTGTTTGGCTGAGCTACTCACTGGTTAAATCTAGATTTTTCATGTTTAGGATCTGCCATAATTTCTCTTGGCAAGTGGTTTAATCAAGTCGATAAGAGAGCTTCATCTTGTCATAGAAAGTCTATGCAGTGAAATTCCAGTTACTTCAGTGAGAATCTTCGATTGAGCAAGACTTGCACTAAAAAATAAGTACCAAGGTTTGACATTTTTAAAGAATACTTTGATTTCAATGACTGATTCAACTGCGCACACAATTCAGACTGTGAGCGCTACCAGGAATGTACAGAGCTTTAAATTCAATTAAAGCACCAGACATATTGGACCCATGAAGAAAGAAGATGATATAGCTAAGCTTATCAATAATGTGGTATTAAGGCTAAAAAAAGATGTTCAAAAATATCGCGGTTAGGAATTCAAAATCAGGTTCAATTCCTGACCGCGATATTTTTGAACATCTTTTTTTAGCCTTAATACCACATTATTGATAAGCTTAGCTATATCATTTTCTTTCTTCATCTCAAAAGTGTCAACACACTAGTATCGTTCTTTAATTTTCCAGCAATTAATTTCTCTTTCATTGAGGAGAAAACGAATAACAATTATTATCTGCTCAGTGTGATATATATTTTCAAAACGCGGTATGAGTAATTTTATTTTTATGCGCCGACTTAAATTAAAAAAACTTGTTAATGGTGTTTTATATTTTCCAAAAGGAATCCAATGAAGGGGTTGTGGCAACCAATAAACTTCATACCAGGAAAAAAGTTTCCACTTTTTCAACATTCACAAATGTTTTTTCACCTGCAAACATAGACGTATATAACAATTTTAATCAAATTATTACATTAATTATATAAATAATTGATATTGAGTTGATATTGAGAAAATTTTATAGTAGTTTATCTAGAAAAGCTAAATTCCTAGAAACCAGGAAAACACCCACATCCAAAATTCAACGAAGAATTTTTCGTTATTTTGCTGCGTCAGAACTATTCACTTCTCGAACTCTAAATATTTACCAGCAGAGTTGGCAAAACGAATGTATGACTCTTCAACCCAATCCATGTAGAACTTTTAGTGCAATGGACTGGTTTGATGCTACTTCATACAATTTATGAGTTTCCTTCATTAATCTCCTCTGTTCCAACGAAGAAGGGACAATTACCTACTTTTGAAAACTGCATTCGTGCTGAGGTTTTTTTTTAAATAATTACATTTTAATCTTTTTAACTCTTAAAACAAATGGCCACAAAGAGGGGTTAGCAGTAATTATTACCAAGTCAGGTTAAACATCGCAATAACACAAATAACTGATAACTGGTCGGGTGCTGGTAGAGGCAAAGTCGCTTATTTGTCTAAAAAATGCAACGCTATGATTCTCTCTCTTTTTTCTCTTTTGCTTCAACAGTCAAATACTACCTAAAAATGTAGCGCTTTTACCGTGAAATAGACAAAAAAAGGAATCCATGGCACGCATGACCTAACGTAGTTGTTGGTTTTATTAGCATTGAATGCTGTCAATACGACCTTTGATCAGTTACCATTATAAATACCACAGCGCATCATCTTCCATACATTCGAGTATGAGCTAGAATTGTTAACTGTTCATAGACTTACGGAATACTACTCCGTAAGCCTATGAAAAGTATTTTTTTCATAAAAAATAGTTTATAATTAATTATAATAATAGAATTTAAAATTTAAATTATTTTTTTCGTGTGCATTTTTATTCCGAATACTTAAATTTCAACCTCAGATACAAAAGCTAAGCAGATTTTACATTGTTAGTCATTAAAATATTTTCTATTTATTTAAAAATAAAAATTAAAACAGATTGCCCGGCGCCCCTTAAAGCTGGGTCAATTTTCCCCCTTGCCCCTCCCTCTCAAATTCCCTGATTGTTTCTTCCACCAAATTGGTGTAGATTCTATTGATTACCAATGAATACATTTGTCATGACTGAGTTCAAATCGTTGGTAAAGTTTTTTTATTAGATGCAACGTCCAATGACTCCAAAGTAATGAAGGTTACAAAGCAACCAATATTACTGCATACATAGAATATTACATGCGACTGCATGCAACTTATTTTTCTGCCACATGTAATATTGCATCGTTGGCTGATGCAATATTACATGCTGCAGCAAAATAGGTTGCATGCAGTCAATTCTTAGGTATTCCGCTTTGAGAATCATTCATGTGTCTCTCAACTTGATAAGGGGTCGTCTATTAATTAGGCACACAATTTTCTACTATTTTTTAACTCCTTTCCCCATCCCTAGTCTCAAAAAAAGACATAAATTAGGAAAAGAAAGTAAGCAATTATGGTTTTCTGAAAATCATGTGATAAATTAATCTATGTAAGAGATTACGAAAAATAAAAATTTTTGGCCTTTAGAACCAGTAGAGCCTAGTTATTAATAACAAGAATGTTAATTGAGAGGTAATGAGAAAGAGCCTAATCAGTTAATCAGAAACAAAATAATTTTTTTTTATGGTGCTGTGGGAAACACGAACTTTAAAATCAAGTCAAGACGCAAAGTTACAAGTTTTGAGACGGAGAACAATAAAAAAAATAATATTAAAATGATTAAGTGGAAAGATGCTTGACAAAAGCACATAAAAGTTGAAAGATTCAAACCTGGTTCACAATAAATAGGCAATTTAATACGTTAGTTTATACTCAGGCTAAGCATAATTTTTGGTACTTTGCACCATCAAAATGATGAGATATAGATAAGTACTTTTACTAATTTAAATTAAATTAGTAAAAGCACTTATCTGAGCTTCTTCTACAGCCGGGTTCACCTTCACCAAGTTTATTTTCAACCCACCATATATATATATATATATATATATATATATATATATATATATATATATATATATATATATATATATATATATATATATATATATATATATATATATATATATATATATATATATATATATATATATATATATATATATATATATATATATATATATATATATATATATATATATATATATAATTGCCATTGGTCTTTATCGAAAGTGGCACCAAAATTAATACAGTATCTTATCAAGAGAGTGTCCTGAAGGCAATTTTGCAACCAGAAGTCAATTTGTTATATCCCAATGGAGACTGGTGTTTTCTACAAGATTCAGCACTAGCTCATACAGCTAAAACAACGCAAGAATAGCTCCAACAGAATTGCCCTAAGTTTATTGCTAAGGATGAGTGGCCTCTGTCATCTCCCGACTTGATTTTTGCGTGTTGGGTAATTTGGAGTCCAAGGTCAATGCTAAACAACATCCCAACTTGGTCTCCATGAAACGAATGATGATCCGCGAATGGAAAAAATTTCTTATGGAAACCATTCGTGCCGCCATACAATCATGGCGTCATCGATTATTATTGACAGTGGACCGAAAAGGAGACCGATTTGAATAATTCTTAGTATACTTACACTACATATATTACTTGATCTGTTACTGTAGATTCAGTATTTTATGTATATTACATTAAAAATAAATTGATTGTGAAGTACTGACAGATCTTTCCGGTCACCCTGTATCATTGCCCACTGTCCTCCTTTTGTTGAAATTTGGGAGTATTTTAAACATGTATATAACTCCTTGACATCCCGAAACAATTTTTCTCCAATAAATTCAATTTTCTCGATTGAAAAGGCGAATTTATCGGAGAAAAACCCCACTTCGCAGCTGCTGTTGACCCTGTAGATGCCACCAAATGTTTAGTAACAAAAAATTGACCCAATGGCAGTGATCAGGGTATTAGTTAGGAACATCAGGAATATTATTACCTTAAAATATCATTATCATGTCCGTAGAAACACCGCGGACATTTTCTGTGAGTATTTTTGTATTAAAAATGTTTTCTATCAAGTAGAGAACGGAAGTCTGAAACTAAATATATGAGCTAAAATAAAACAACGGCTCGTAGTATGTTTAGTAAAGACCTCCTTCCCTCTTGCAATTTTTTCTATGTTATACAACACAATTTCTATTATATATGATTAGCAAATCACTGCCAGCCCTTATTTTATGAAATATTATTTTAACACATAAGTTTTTATCAATAGTGTTCGTAACGTTTATGTAAAAGTCTTGTAATTATTTTTAATTTGTTTTGATATAAACCCTTCTTTTACCTTATAAATCTTTCTTTAACCTTTTTTAGAATTTCTCTTTTTTATTAACCTAATCTAAACTCTCGATTTCTTTCCGCACAACGCCAAAAAAATAAAATACATAAAATACAAAAAAAATATAAAACAAAAAAACACAAAAAAATATAAAATCAAAAAACGCAAAAAAATCAAAATCAAAAATACAATGAATATATAATAAAATAAAATAAAAAAAGAAAATGTATACATTTACGAACATTTGTAAAAACTATATAATGTAAAACTATAAAACCTAAGATAATGTAATTTTAAAGGAAAAAATTGTAAATATTTATTATTTTGTAATGAAAGAAAAAAAAAAATTAAAAAAAATGTATGGCAAACAACTTAGATTTTTCGATGAAAAATGAATTATAGATTACCCTTGGATTCACCTATGTCATTCCAAAAAGAAAGTATTTTGCTATATTTGTATTGGTGCTGTCAAGAAAAATCTGGTAACTTTTTCAAAATGCGGTGAACAAAATTTTTTGACAATTTTTTGATCGCATGATAAGCAATGCGATAAGCATTATAAGTGCTTAATTCGTGTAATCTCTACATTAAAATGTTCTACTCAAGGTTTCCCGAACTCTGTGGTAGCTCTCAGAGATGCTGATTCCATCAACAGCTGAAAAATATCAAAGTATTAACAGTGCCATAATGCGCATGGATGGTGTCCCTGTTTGTACTTTTGGTGTGCATTGCGGAGGCCACATTTGGAGCCCTTTGTTACGGTTTAGGGTTTATTAGTAGTAATGAGGCAATTGCTTGGGCTATTGAACGGTGCTCTGAGTACTATCTATGCTTTGAGTCAAGTTCTTCAATCTAATTTAAAAATGAATAAAGTACCAAAAACTATAAAACACAAAAAACCATCATCATCACCAAGTTCTCTAAACCTATCATTCACTAATATTCGTGGTTTTTAAAGTAACTTTTCTTCTGTTGAGTCTTATCTCTTGCAAAGTTCACCAGACCTACTTGCTCTTTGTGAGACTAATTTCAGTTCGGCTGTCTCATCTTGTGATCTTAGTGTTGATGGTTATCTTCCTTTAATTCGTAAAGACTCCAATAGTCACATGCTTGGTCTGGGCATTTACATTCGTAAGAAATCACCCATTTGTCGTGAAACTAGGTTTGAATCCACAGACTAATCTTTCATGTGCTTTCGTTTAGCACCACTTCACTCTATTGCCTCTCTCTTTGTTCTATATCGCTCTCCTTCATCTCAAGACTGCACCCTTTTCGACGTTATTTCTGATCATATTGACCAAGCCCTCTCTCTTTATCCATCAGCTAATAAAGTTGTTGTCGGTGACTTTAATGCTCACCACTCTGAATGGCTTGGCTCTAGTATCAGTGACTCTGCAGACATTAAAGCCCACAAATTTTGCCTTTCTCAATCCCTAACTCAAATAGTCAACTTTCCAACTCGCTTTCCAGACAACCCTAATCATTTACCTTCTCTACTCAATTTATGTCTTATTTCTGATCCTAGTCAGTGCTCAGTTTCTCCACATTCACCCATAGGTGCTTCTGATCCCAGTTTGATCTCTCTAAAACTAATATCTCATTCTTCTTCATCACCAGAATCCCCCTACTATCGTACCTCTTACAACTACAGTAAAGCTGACTGGGATTCTTTCCGTGATTTTCTTTGTGATGGCCTTTGGGTAGAAATCTTTTGTCTTCCTGTCGACAAATGTGCTTCTTACATAACCTCGTGGATTCAGGCTGGCATAGAATCTTTTATTCCTTCTCGACGATTCCAGGTCAAGCCTCACTCTCCTCCATGGTTTTCCTCACACTGTGCTGCTGCGATTGCCAATCGAAACCGTTACTTGCATATTTATCAGCAAAACAATTCTCCAAAAAATAGATGTCGGTTTATTACTGCTAGAAACAATTGTAAAAAGGTTTTGTCTAACGCCAAAACCCAATATTCTCAGGTCATAAAATTTCGTATTTCATCTCAAAAATTAAACTCTCGTGACTTCTGAAGAATCTTTAATAATATCAATAATAAGAGCAACTCTTTAATTCCACCTCTCTTGTATGGTTCAGACTTTGTCACCTCACCTAAAGACAAAGCTGAAATGTTTGCTAAAAACTTTTCATCAATATCATCTCTTGATTCCACTAGTTGCGTTCTACCTGATATTGCCAACAAACAGGTTGATCCATTGCTTGACATTCATATCACTCCAGCTACTGTATCTAAAGTGATTTCGTGCCTAGACTCTTCTACAGCTTGTGGCCCGGACAACGTACCTGTTATTGTCTTGCAGAAGTGTGTTCCGGAGCTGTCGTCTATACACTCAAAACTATTCAAAAAGTGCTTATCAGAGTCTTGTTTTCTAACCTGCTGGAAAGCGGCATCTGTTATCCCTATCTTCAAAAATTCTGGAGAGCAATATGATTCGTCTAACTACCGTCCCATAAGTCTTCTTCCTATCATAAGCAAGGTTTTTAAATCTTTAATTAACAAACACTTAATTTCTTATCTTGAATCTAATAACTTGCTTTCTGATAACCAATGTGGATTTCGATCTTCTCGTTCTACAGCTGATTTGCTAACAGTTATAACTGATAGATTTTATAGTGCATTAGATAAAGGTGGAGAGGTTAAGGCCATCGCTCTTGACATTTTAAAAGCTTTTGATAAAGTTTGGCATGCTGGTCTTCTTCATAAACTTTCTTCTTATGGTGTATCCGACAACATCTTTAAGATTATTGTATCCTTCCTTTCCAATCGTAGCATAAAAGTTGTCCTCAATGGACAGCACTCTTCTTCTTATTTTGTAACTTCAGGGGCTCCTCAAGGTTCTATCCTTGGCCCTATACTTCTTTTAATTTACATTAACGATCTTCCAGATATTCTCACATCTAAGGTGGCATTGTTTGCTGATGATACTATCATTTATTCTTGTCGTGATAAGAAACCAACACTCTCTGATTGCTTGGAGGGGGCATTTGAGCTTGAAAAGGATCTCACTTCTGCTAGCATGGGGCTCACAGTGGCTGGTGAACTTTAATTCAGAGAAAACTCAATTTTTTTCAGCCAATTGTTATCGCAATAATTTAGATCTTCCTATATTTATGAAGGGTGATGTACTCGATGAGTCACCTACTCTTATCTTTTAGGATTAACTCTTACTTCCAATCTTTCTTGGAAACCATATATTAAATCAGTTGCAAAATTAGCATCTGCTAAGTTTGCATCTCTTTATCGAGCTCGTCACTTTCTTACTTCGGATTCTATTCTTTATCTCTATAAATCTCAAATCCGGCCTTGTATGGAACACTGTTGCTATATCTGAGGCGGATCTTCTAATGATGCCCTTTCTCTTTTAGACAAGGTGCAAAAACGCATTGTAAACATAGTTGGACCTGCTTTTGCAGCCAACCTCCAACCATTATCACATCGTCGTAATGTTGCTTCTCTTTCTCTTTTCTACAAATACTATAATGGGCACTGCTCTAAAGAGCTAGCGTCTCTTGAGCCATCTACTAAAATTCATTCTCGTGTTACTCGTCATTCAATTAAGTGTCATCCTTTTTCTGTGACTGTTCATAAGTGCTCCAAAAACTCTTATTCGTCTAGTTTCTTTCCTCGAACATCAGTTCTTTGGAATTCGCTTCCTACATCTTGCTTTCCCGCGAGGTCCAAATCATATGGATCAATTCTGACAAATTTTCAAGTAATTGTTTTAAAGCTTCAAGAAATTTCTGAACCAAATGATCCTAACAGAGCTAAAGCAGAAGGTTTACTTGATAAATTATTATCATTTAAATTATATTTTGGGCTTCGCCTAGCTTATGATGTGTTTGTAACTGTAGAGCAAGTCTCTCAACATATGCAATCTGCTGAAGAAGATGCTCAAACAATTGCTTCATCAATAATGTTATTAAAAATTCTATATCATCTATGAGATCAGAAACACTTTTTAAATCATTTTTTGAATCTTGTGTTAATAAAGGAGTTAAGAAATTTGGTTACAATTCACCTCTATGCTTCTATGGCTCGCCAACGTTTAACTCCTTCTTGCTTTGATCGTAATATTTTGAACATTCACAAATGGGACACGATGGAATTTACCGAGCTCAGTTTTACGAGGTACTTGATTTTATAGAAAGTCAATTAAACCAGTGGTTCTCAGAAAATTCAATGGAATCAATAATTGCTTTAGAAAGGTTATTATTGTCTACTGCAAATGGTGACACGGACATAAAAGCTATAGATAATATAAAGGTTTTCTATAAAAATGATATAGTTTATGAAAAATTAAAAGCTGAATTCTTTCTTTTTAAATCTATTAAGTAAACTTTTAACATAACATATAAAAAAAGAACATTAAACAGGAAACATCAATCAGAACTATAATTGATATGTTAAACCACTGTAAAGAAGCCTAGAAAATGTTTTCTGAAATATCAAAACTTCTAAAAATTTACTTGGTGATTGACAACCTGCAAAGCCGAGAGATCTTTCTCTCATCTAAGAATGAAGTCATATAGTTGGTCGACCTCGACTTAGAAGTGATTGAATCATCTTCTACTTCTTCAATTTTTTAACTTGAACACCGAGGCAATAGATATAAATTTATAAAATCTTTTGCTATAGCAAAAGATTTTATAAATGGAAAAAGTTAAGACCAGAATTTCTTACTTTGAAAAACGTTAAATTATTTTTAGATTGTAACATATTCTTTTAATTTTAAATTTTAGTGAAATATGTTTATAGTTGATATTATACTTTATTGAAAATAGATGCATGTGGTTTTCTTTTAAGAATAACTGAAAATTAGTATTAGTTTTATAAAATTTGCAAAAAAATTTTAGCCTCCCCCTCCTCCCACACACACTTTTTATTTCCTTCCGCCACCCCTGTATATATATATATATATATATATATATATATATATATATATATATATATATATATATATATATATATATATATATATATATATATATATATATATATATATATATATATATATATATATATATATATATATATATATATATATATATATATATATATATATATATATATATATATATTAGGGGTGTCCCTAGGGTGTCCCATTCCCGCAAAATTTTCGAATTTCCACTTCAACTTTTAAATTGAGGTTTAGACTAAGATAGAAATAATATTTACCAAGTATTTTGAAAAAATATAAAAATTTAAGGGTCCCACTTAAAAAAAGTTAAAAAAAACGGGGCACTTATTTCCTTTTTTACCGTCTTTTTTGAGTATTTTTGTTTAAATTGTTAACAAATATATTCCGTAACGACTTCAACTTTTCACACAATATAATTTACTATCTTATTTATACTGTATAAAAAATTCGACTTAAAAAAAAAAATTTAAGGGTCCCCCCGAATTAAATAGTAAAGTCGTTTTGTAATTTGGCAACATCAGAAAGTAGTTTTTTACTGTAAAGGCTTAAATTTAGGACGATCTAAAAATTGTATTGAAATAAAAAAATTTGATTGTCTTTATTTGAACCAATAATTATTCTAAAACAATGGTTGCGTCTAAACGTTCAGCATAAGAAAAATTTCTTTTCGTGTTTTTTCTTCAGCATGGTAAATAATTCCATGTTTTTTGTTTTAAGTTGTTTTAACAAGTAAAATTTAATGTTTAATTAACATTATTTTCATTATTTTAATATTATTAAATATAAGATTTCGACATACCAATAGTAATCAATAGTATAAATTTTTTTAATTTAAAAATTATTGTTTTAAATTTTTCATTTACTTTAAGCTTTTTGTTTTTACAATAAATTTAATATACGAATTAAAGTTAGGAAATATTTTCTAAAATAGAGTTCCAATGAAATTATACTAGTTTTTGTAATTGCTAGGCTTATGTAATTGCTTTTTTTAACTTCAGTAAAGTAATTTGCGCCACATTTTGTTAAACGGTATCCCAATTAGTAAGTAACTCAGTCACGTACTTCTGCTGCTGCTAGTACTGTTTTCTTTCTGTGGTAACCACAAAAATGGATTTACGTTCTCGTAAACTACCGAACCCTAATATAAAAGAGAAAAATCGTTCAGTAGAAAAACCGAGATCCACACGAAATTATCATCAAGATTATTTTATTGGATTTGGACTAGAGAAAAGTTTAAGTGTCGGTGTAAAACTTCCCCTTAAAATTGCTTTGCTCCGAAGATACCTTTACTTTAGAGAAATCAACAAGGGGAGTAGTGAAATAACAGTTTCGGCAAAAAATATTTTTAAAGTTATTTTGATTGAATTGCAAGAACTTTGGAAAAAAGCTCACTTACCAGTTAAGCCAGATAACAAGTGCATCGAGTATTTCATTGCAGTTTTTAATGAATGGCAAAGTGTGCTGAAAAAAGGAAATAAGTGCCCCGAGAAGAAACGAACCCAGTTTTTGAAATCAATGAATCAACTCTGTGACATATCAGCCGCTGACACATATTATATATTACGTCTCTCTCGACATGCAACCTGGAAGGAGGACTGGGAGTTTTTACTGAACCAACGGAAATATCCACAGGTAATTTCATGCATTATTTCAACCATGTTACTGCACTGTGTTTACTTAAGGTTATCATTTTACGTTAGTATTGTATTGTTTATCTCCAATTAGGTTGGTTCGATGATTGGTTGCAACGCAACTCATGCGCAGCGAGATAAGAACAAGTCGGATCGCAATAAACGTCTTGAAAACAGAGTCAATGATCACAGCAAAGCTAAAAGAAGAAAAATAACTCTAAGTAATGAAGAAATAGAAGAAATCATTGAGCAAAGTGAGGATGACTCAAACAGCTCAGAAGTTGAAGTTTACACTCCTTTCCACCAAAAACGGAAAACCAGATTGTCAACCGTTGCTATTCACATCGATCCTACAACGCTAACAAAAACATTCACTGACGTCTCTGACCGATTAGGCCTGAGCGTTAGAGATCAAATGGCTGTTGAAGCAAAAGTTGTCAAAGTTTGCGGTGCTTCGTTACGTCATTTTCCAATCTCGCGATCATCAGTTCACCGTAACCGTATGGTAGAACGAGAAAAACAAGGGGCCCAAATAAAGGAGAAATATCAGGAGAAGCGCCCTCTTCATCCATCAGGTCACTGGGATTTAAAACTTGTTTCGTCACTTACTGGTAAATGGATGATTAATTTATTTCTTGTTTACTGTTTTCAGTGTTTGGAAATGCAAATATTGAAAAAACAATATAATATTTAAAAACAAACATTTTTTGTATGTAGGAAAGAAAGAAGAGCATGTTGCTATTTTGGCAAGTGGTTGGGATGGGTCATCGAACAATGCAAACGAAAAAATTCTTGAAATCCCTGTAATTACTAACTCTACTGGTCATGCCCAGAAAAATGCCTTTATTAAGTATTTTTCTTCATGGAACCTGCTAGATAATTTGATTGCCCTAGTTTTCGACACCACTTCTAGTAACACTGGATGGAAAAATGAATGTGCAGCACTGGTTGAGAAAGAAGTTGGTCATGCACTGTTGTGGACAGCTTGTCGCCATCATGTTTACGAACTGCATGTTCGTCACGTCTGGGATGCAGTTAATGGAAGTCATAACGGACCTATCGAGCCAATTTTGAAAATGCTTCAAGACATTTGGGATTCTATTTCTCCCGAACCTACAGATATAACAAAATTTGATTGGCCGGAAGAGAACCATCCTATTCATCGCCAGGCAACAATTGTTCTGAACTGGGCTAGTAGGTGCCTTGAGGAGAATATTTTTCCGAGGGCCGATTATCAAGAATTGATTGAACTGACAGTTCATTATCTTGGAGGTGACTTGCCAAAAGGTAAAATGTTTAACTTCAAAAAACCGGGTGCGCATCATCGTGCAAGATTTATGCACAATGAGCTGTACATCTTGAAACTTGTCATGCTGGATCAACGGATTACATCGCTCGACCTGGATCAACGTCATAAATTGAAAAGAATGGCTAATTTTATTGCTCTGTTTCACGCAAAGGCTTTTTTACAAAGTCGCATCTCAGTTATTGCACCAAAAGTTGATCGTCAATACATCGCCGATATGCAGTGGTACCGTGATACAGACAAAATCACTTCTGATGCAGCTATTCAGTCTTGCAACAGGCACCTTTGGTATTTAACTGAAGAGTTAGTTATCTTCGCGATGTTTGATGATGAAATTTCGCCTATTGAAAGATCTGATATGGCATTGAAGTTGTATGACACCAAAGAAGGGAAGAAATAAAGCCTGGAAAACCGTCTTTTCCGAAAGTCGATGGCGACAACATACCTTCTTTTGCCTCTTTAATTGGTCCTCGTTCCTGGCTACTATATAATCTAATCAAGATGACTGCAAACCAGGTAGATTGGATGCAACTTCCTGTCGAGCACTGGGTGAAGATGAAAGACTACAACTGTGTAAAAAGTGTTGTTAAGTATTGTCAAGTTGTGAATGACTGCGCCGAGAGAGGTGTAAAACTTATACAAGACTTTAAAAATAAAGTAAAAGACCCCGCGCAGCTTCAACTGCTACTTCAAATAGTGGAGGGTCATCGCAAACGAGCTTCTCTTCAAGGACGAAAAGAAAATTTAATGAATATTTGATTTATTTTTAAACAATGCTAATTGTTTTATTCTTACAATAGCAGAAGTTAAAATGCGTAAAACAACTTTACTATTTAATTGGGGGGGACCCTTAAATTAATTTTTTTTAAGTCGAATTTTTTATACAGTATAAATAAGATAGTAAATATTATTGTGTGAAAAGTTGAAGTTGTTACGGCATATATTTGTTAACAATTTAAACAAAAATACTCAAAAAAGACGGTAAAAAAGGGTTTTTTTTAACTTTCTTTAAGTGGGGGGACCCTTAAATTTTTATATTTTTTCAAAATACATGGTAAATATTATTTTTATCTTAGTCTAAACCTCAATTTAAAAGTTGGAGTGGTAATTCGAAAATTTTGCGGGAATGGGACACCCTAGGGTGTCCCCTATGCATAAAATTTTCAAAACCACCCAAATTGAATTTTTCCCATTCTAGTGTTTGTGTGTAATGTAAAAAATTTTTATCAAATTTTATTAACTATTCTAGAGCCCCCTCAGAGCCCCTCAAGACAAGCCCCAATTTCCTGTTTAAAACAGTATCTTTTTTAGTTAAAACACAGAGAAATAATTATTGTGAATCTCATTTTTCAAGTATTTAAAAATTAAATCACAGAAATCAAGCCAAACAAAAGCAGCTTGCATAATATATGTTAAATTATCCAGTTTAACCAAGCTAGTTCTGCATTTTTGGTTAACAGTTATAGTCAAAGTATCAGACGGAAACCCCAAAACTAAAATTAAGACTGTCTTTCAGAATGTTATTAATGTTGTTTCATTATCCAATAGCTTTTTTGCCAAAATCAGGATATTGCTGCCTGTGATTTTCAACGCCCTGCAGCAACAATTCTCTTTGTTCTGGATCACTGATTATGATGGGGGCAAATTCTGAAATCAGTTTAACTCCTCTTTCTGCGATATCATTTATAACTTTTACGGTACGAACAAATTTTTCAGCTTCTTTGTATCCTGGTTGCTCTTTCCTCTGTTCCATTGGTTTAGCAAGCCAATCTGTATTGATGCCAAAAATGCTGAACAATGAGTGAGATTCAGGTCCCAGAAGATTTGACAAACCTGTTTGACGAGTGATTTGACGAAAAACTGGCTTATCAAGACGAAAATTTTCGGGTACTGGAATTTCCAAGAGTTTGGCTGCCATATCTTTTTTCACAGTGGAACTAACATGTTTGCTGAAGAAAGCAAATGGAACTAGCTTTTCTATCAAATACCATCGGTGATTGGTTATTTTAAAAAGAATGACATCAGCAATTTCCTTGTCTATTTCTTTGTAGTCCATCATGTCGTGGATGAATTGCAGGTCATTCATAGGTGCATCAGCACCAATGCTAGCTTTTGTCCAAGCTGGTGTGTGGAAAAGAGAAAGATATCTGTTCATTCTAAATAGTTTGGTTGTCATCCTCTGATCATAAGGCAATTGTTTAGAAAACATAAACATTTTGTTCACATAAATGTTACATGCCATCGACCGAGCTTGGTGGATAGTTCCTGGTTTAATAAAGTGTACACCCCGCGGTGGAGTTTGATCAAAGATGATCAGTGTGTTCTCAGCACATTCACGATAGTCATCTCTTGGAAATGTTGTAGTATCTTCCTTAGCAAGTAGATGTGTCAAATGCTGTATGGTCTGTTCTTTGAGGTTTTGCAACCAGGTGCCTTCAACTGCTAAAGTTTCGATTGGCAACTGTTTATCCAATGCTGGCCAAGCAGTTTTAAATTTAGCAAAGAATTTATTATCTGGACCAAAAATGTTTCCAAATAATTTCTTCCAAACTGCTCCGACAAAGATTTCAAAAGTGTGATGTCGACAGGCAAGATACTTCGACGAGATGTCGATCTGGAGATATCAAAATTGTCCAAGTTTCCACCAGCAGCTTTAATTACAGCAGACACAATCATAGTTGTTTTATTATCAGACAATTTCAGCCTGTCTGCTGCAGAAGTGATTTCCTCGCATTGCATAATTCTTTTGGGGAGGTGAAGAGTAATAAATTCTGATCGTCTATTCATTGGAGGTTCATAATTCAAGTCCCACCCTAAACCGATATCTACTTCAGCAGCAGCAATATTTCCATTAATATTCTGTTCTTCGTCATTAACTTATAATTTTCCGATTATATCTGACTTCTTTCATTTTTGCTTTAATCTCGGAGATTTTGTCATGCCCGCCCATGGTCGCTTTTCTGTCTTTTTTTTAATCTAAATAGAATGCAACATCATCATCTTTCTTTTAGGCAGTCAGTAGCCTGGATTTCATGATTTCCTGTATGGCATCAGGTGATCCAATATCAAAAAGACTATCCAACTTGGCCTAGAAGTTAACACTTTTTCCGCCAGCATCACTTTCGCGATTCTTGTTCTTCAACAAGCGGTTCCACTCATTCCAGAGACACATAAGATCTAACACCGAATTTTGTCTTGTCTTTGTCTTGATGCGTGCCATGTTCCAGAAAGTTACAACAGCGTCGATTACTATATAGCCAATTTCTTGATTTGTTACATGATTTCGGACATTTTCTTCATCGCGTCGTAAAAAAAGAAAAAACTTCAAAACCTGTCTGCAATCGGGTAGTTTGGAACCAGTTATTGATGGTAATGGGTGTCCAATTAACCAAAACTTAGTAGAGGCACGAGTAACAGGCCTTGTTGTTGATGATGATGACGACGGTGAAGGTTGGTCGGTTGTGTCTGAAAAACAACTGGAACTGGTTGGCAAAGACTTGAGTTCAGTTTTTACAACTTTACCACTTCTTGTCAAGATTTCAGTTTTAATTAATTTAACTAAAACAGGAAACAGCAAAATAATTATAACAGTCAATATTACATATTAAATTGTGTCAATATCATAATATTAATTTGCTTGTTTATGAAATTTGTAATCAATGCAAAAATATGCTATTGTTTTAACCCATTCGTGCCTAGCGTCCCAAAAATGGGACGCTCTATAAATCGTAAAATGTAACAAAAAACTTTTTTTTACACTGTACACAAACACTAGAATGGGAAAAAACTCAATTTGGGTGGTTTTGAAAATTTTTTGCTTAGTGGACACCCCTAATATATATATATATATATATATATATATATATATATATATATATATATATATATATATATATATATATATATATATATATATATATATATATATATATATATATATATATATATATATATATATATATATAAATTTTTATTGCACAAATCAAACATAGTGAAAAAGCTTCCTTCTGTAATAAACAAGATGGTATAAAAAATTTTTAATAAAAATTTTTTTTAGGGGTCCTAATTGACCCTTGATACACAATTAATTACATGTAAAAAAAAATATTGTTTTGAAGTATTTTTGATGATAAATAAAATTATTTTATAAAAAACTGTAAATAAATTATATATAAGGAATTGTCCCTAAATTACACAACGCTAAATTTTACTAATAAACAAAACAAAGAAGATCAAAAGTTTTCCCTCGCAGAGCCTTCGCAGACGCCTTGCTGAGTTAAATAAAACCCTCGCAGATTTAAATAAAAAATTAAAACAGGTATTAAGTTTAATGAAAATCGACACGTAAAAGAACTCAAAATTTTCTACTTCTTTTTTTAAAATAAAGTTATCGTTGCGTATTTTATGGAGGATCGCTAAAGCAATTTTCATTAAAATCAAAGGTAAAGGGAGTAAAAACTAAAAAAAATTCAAAACACTGTTTTTTATTTATTATGATTATCATTATAATAATTATTATGAGATCAGGTTTCGAGTATTCAAAAAAAGAATAAAGTTAAAAAGTCATATAAACATTGAACAAATTTTAAGAAAAAAATAAATAATAGAAGTTCAAAAATTATACTTACCTATAAAAAGTTTTATAAAGGTTGTTTTAGGAAGTATTTTATTCAAAATATATACTTTCTGAAAGTATGTTAAATTTTACATCGAATTAAATAAAAGCTTTTTTTCTATATGAGCTTCCTTAACAGGTCCCTATTATTATTCAATGTCAACCTGGTTCTCAAAACAGGTAAAATTTTGTAAAAGTTTTAAAACTTATAATTACTAGTTTTGAAATGTTGAATAGATTATAGGTTATAAAACTTTCAAAATCATTTAAAAAACTCGATAAAAATTTTTTGAAAACTTTTTTGCAATAAAATCTAAAATATATAATCAAAGATATAGATAAATATTAAATAAAATACAAGTAAAAAAAAAATTATATTACATAATAAATCACTCACAAGCAATATATTTAGAGAGACGAAGATTTTTTTAATTTCGTGTATTCGTTCTATATAGTTTATGCTGATAATCTTTATCGACCTATAAATATATGTATTTTTATTCACAATATTTTTTCAGACATTTTAATGCATATAAAATTTTCATTAAATGACTACCGCTGTTGCAGCTCATTTATAATTATATATTAACTATAAGGATGTTGTTACTGATTCATTTTAAAAATTTGAATTTAAATAATTGACTAAAATTCAACCGTTTGCTGCTAGGCTGTTGTTTATATTTATTATTTTGCAGCTTAAGTGATGCAACGTTACATTTTTGCTTTAACAACATGATTAGGGGTCGTCCATAAAGTACGTACGCTTTTTTTTCGTCGACTCCCCGCCCCGCCCCCCCCCCCCCGCCGCATTTTGCAATACACTTTTTTGAGTACCCTCCACCTCCCTAAAAGCACCTACGCTTTTAACCTATTAATCTAACATGTTATGATATTTTTTTAAATTTTGAGTCACCTTTCATATATAATCAACTCACTGCCCTCCCATCTCATATACGCCATCTGCAGACCCCCTCTTCCTCTCCGAGCGTACGTACTTTATGGACGATCCCTTAGACTTTAATAACATGATTTAGGTGAAAAGATTTCAAGCAAAATATTAAAAACTAAAAATTTTACTTTTGTATAGTGAATACTGAAAACAAAGTTTTTGGCTGAAATCAAAATTACCGAGATTTTGCTTAAGTAAAACTATATCCAAAAATATTTCAGTGAAATCTTTAGAAACTTGTGCGAAAATTAAAAAAAAGTTTATTTTTAGGCTCCTGATTTAATAAAAATTTAACAGCTTTGTAACTAACCCAATAATTATAAGAAACATTTAAGTTATTGATACGAAAACATGTTGAAGTTGCCAATTAAACCTAAATAATTAATGGTTAAAATAAAGATAAAAAGCTTATCAAGTAACGAAAACCTAATATCAAGGATACCGGCAACATTTTTTTATGTTTCAGATATGACATTTTTCAGGCACTGTGCAAAAAGATTGTTAAAAGTTTCTAAATCTTTTAATTTTTATTAATTTAATACCAAACAACATGAAATAGCTGTTGCATATATTTTTACCATAAGTATCCGATAAATTTTTTTTTTTTAATGTAGAACATAGGCTGACTTTATATAGTTAAAAAAAAAAATTATATATATGGAAACAGCTTTTATTTAAAAAAATGTTTCCGGTAGTTGAAAATAACGTTTCAACTTCCTTAAAAGCCCTTTTTATTTAGTACGGGTTGTATGCATTCTATTTAATAATAACAAGATTGCACGCAAAAATATCCTTAAAACTGTAAAAACAGCTCATGACTTAAAATCAATAAAATTACTAAAAGCATTGATTACCTTTGGAAAACTAATCATTTAAAATTTTGAAACAATATCGGAAGTAATTCTTTAGATATTGCCAAAATCAACTTTAAACACTTGTATTTTTACTATTAATAAAAAACAAGATAGAATAGATTTAAGATTAAGGAAACCATCAACATAGCAACTGATTTATTTTTTAAAGATAAAATTAACTCAAAATGTTTTTCAAAAATTCACTTTAAAAAATTACTTCCACATCCACATTCCACATCCGGTTCACATTTTCTATTTGACGGAAAATATGACGAAAATATAACAGATGGTGTTGCTATGGGTTCTCCTTTAGCGCCTATCTTAGCTAATATTATCGTCGGATATCATGAACAAACATGGGTCAATAACTGCTCTTTTACAGCACCATTTTTTTATAAACGGTAAGTGGATGACATAGTTGCTGTTTTGAATTCTGAGTATAAAGCTCAAGAATTTTTCAAACACCTCAATAAACAACATAAAAATTTAAAATTTACAATAAAAAAAGAACAAGATAACCAGATTGCCATTTTAGATGTACTTTTTTTGGATTTTTTTACATTTTAAATATAAAAAAATCCAATTCGTTTTCGACTTCAGTTTATCACAAAAAAACGTATACAGGTCTTTTACAAAATTTTTTCAGTTTTATTCCCTGTTGCTACAAATTTGGGCTTGTTCGTTGTTTGATTGATCGTACATTTAATGTTTAATAATACTTGGGTTGGTTTTGATAAAGATATTAGGAATCTATCATTAGTTTTACAAAATAATAAATTTCCACAAAAAATTATTGACTCTGAAATAAAAACCTATATTGATAAGAAAATGAGCCCTCTGTTTCTAACATTGTTAAAAGCTTAAATGTAAGATACTTTAAGCTTCCATACATTGGAATGCGCTCTAATTATACTAAAACGAAAGTTTCAAAAATTGTTCATAAATATTGCAAGGATGTTCTAATAAAATTAATTTTCACTACTAATAAAATGCAAGATTGTTTTTGCTTAAAAAAGTCACTTTCTCAACTGCTTAAATCTCATATTGTCTATAAATTTTCTCGCGCTGGCTGTAATGTCAGTTATATTGGAGAAACTTCCAGACATTTGGCAACTAGAATAAATGAGCACCTTAAAAGTGATAAACAATCTCATATATTTAAACACTTAAACTTATCTATTAATTACAAAAACATGGTTAACTGTGATTCTTTTGAGATTTCGAATGATTCCCCAACCAAACACAAATTAAAGATAAAAGAAGCCCTCCACATTAAATAGGAAAGTCCCTCACTTAATAAACAAACTTTACATTATGCTATAAACTTATCTATTTAATTTTACTGTCAGTTCATTTTTGTTTTGTTTTGACAGTTGGTTATTTTGATTGGTTATTTACCGAGTTATTTTGTAATAATTGGTTTATTATGTAAAATTTTTGTCCGTTAATATTTCTCTGTAAAAATTTCTACTTTTAGTATTTATTTCAGAGTTTTTTTATTGTAAAATAATCTTTTAAGAATGTAAATAAATTTTACAAAACATGTCAAGCATAAAAATTAATTTTAGGAATGTAAATAAATTTTACAAAACATGTCAAGCATAAAAAAAATTGTGTTATTTTTAAATATATACGTTGACGATCCTTTTCGATCACTTGCAATTTGTTTTGGTACACTGCTTCATTCTTGGTAGCTATTAAAACGTCGCTGCTAAGCTTAGTCCCTCTTTCTGCACAGTCATTAATGACATTTATTGCTTGAATATTAGTGATTGAAGCTTGATATGCTCCAGTTTCAGGCCAGCGAGAAATATCTTCATTTAAGAAACCTGGCTGCAGTTTTAGAGCGTAAAATGTAAACTATGAATCTAATAGAACAAAATCTGCCAATTTAGTTGATAATGTGATATCTTCTTTAGAATGCAATTGTGGCTTTCCGAAAACCGTCCTATATCGTCCTCTTGGGGATGTAACAGGTGCGGCTGGTTGAATTTCAAGCAACCAGTCGGCCAGCAGACGTTTCTCAGTGCATGGTGTAAAATGGCTAAATAGAGCCAGAGGTACCATTTCTGCAGTTAGATACCACAAATGGTGGTGAAATGCACATATAGCACTCTTTGCAATATTAGCATTTACTGCTGCATATTGCAAAAGTTTGTGAAATAACTGAAGATTGTTCCAAGGAGCATCTGCAGCTGATGAGGATGTCATCCACCATGTGTTGTAGACATGTGTCACAAATACAACAAAACCATATATTTTTTGCACTTGGTGGGCGGTTGTAATACTCTATGGAGGAAGATTGTTAATATGCTGCTGCAACAGGCATGTTTTGATAGAATAGATTAGTTTAGCCATCCATCTCGCCTTGTGTAATACACCCGGTCTTTTAAAGGTGATAACATTGTCTTCTGTATCCTCTGTGTCTAAAAGGAGAGTGCACAGATAAATAAATTCCTTGTAATCATCAGGTCTCAGTTTAAGCTTAGCTTGAGTAGCCTCAGGACTTCAGAGCTGCATGAGGAAAGAAAAGTTTTGGCTTCTTGACTGTAAGGCTTCGTCGAGTCAAAGCGTGTTAGAGACGTTTTGCCTATAATACTAAAGTTCTTTCGGAATTTTGAAAAAAGAACTACATCAGGTGATCTGGAAGTCTCAATTTTAAGATCTTCAAATACATGTGAAAGCACAACTTCCCCAATATGATGGCAACAACCAGACCATAGCAAGGCTCTACCAAGTCTTTGTTGGATTGTCACACATGCTGCAGAAACGTGGCCTGTATTTGAGGCGGTTGTGTCAAACATCAAGTTGACAATTGACTCTGTACAATGCCAGGAATTTAACAGATCAAGCGTTAGATTAGCTATTTTGTTGCCTGAGCTTTCTTCGCCAGATGGATATATTGGAACGCCAAGTAGCTTCAAATTTTCTGCATTTCCAACGACTACACAAAGCCGTTCTTTAGACGCGTTCTTATCAGTTAAAGAAGTCATCATTTTTGAGTCCCAATAAAGAGTTATCAAGTCTGGTGCAACTTATTGTTCTTTATAGTCTTCTGCCAATTGCTGAACAACATTTCTCCGGGATCTGTCTGCAGTAGCATAAGATGTAGACACATTAGAACTGTTGCCTTGTGAATCTTCAATCAATGCTGCTGTAAATGTTGGTTGTTGAGCTGCAGACATATTCAAGCGTGTTGCTAAAGCAACAAGTCTGGGTCGTTTCAATACATCATGAGGAATAAATGCAGATGTCCCAGTGTGTGAGGAACGGTGATGGCATCTTTTACTTGTCTTCGGAGTCTCAAAATTCATGTCACATTCACCTTCATCGCAAATATCTGTATCTAATAGGCTTCGAGTTGCTGTTTCTTTTCCTTCTTCATCTGTTCTTTGCTTCTCTTTAGCAGCTCTTCTCTGTGCCAATTGCTTTTGCGCATTACTTTGTTGAACCTTTTTATCTAGTATGCTATCTTTTGATGCAAAAGTTGTAGTTCTGTTAGTTTTCATGGAGTAGAGAAATGCCATTTCTTCAGCATTGGCAATAAGCTTTTCTACATCAGCTCGCCAGAGTGGAAAAGTTTCACATAGTGAAGGTTCGATAGCATTTATCCTGCTTACAACTGATGCATTTGACCTACGTTCCTTTTGTATCGCCCTGAGTTTAGCATTTTCCTTTAGCAAAGTTTCACATAGTGAAGGTTCGATAGCATTTATCCTGCTTACAACTGATGCATTTGACCTACGTTCCTTTTGTATCGCCCTGAGTTTAGCTTTTTCCTTTAGCAGTATGATGCGTTCACAAGCTTTGAGTTCTGAAATCATTGGAATATTTGCTTTGCCATAAAATACCACTAGTTGGTTCAATACTAATCTTGCTGCTTCCCATTGAGAACAGTTTACATTAGTGATTTTATTTGGAACATTTGTGTGGTACATCATGCAACGGAGTACTTGACATCTGGTTGAAAGGCGGACACCAGTAATCACTACATCTTCAGGCGAAATAGCTTCACCCAAACCACATATTGCAAGGGACTTCCTTAAACCTTTGGATTGTGAATTGGAAGGAGATGCTATTACAGATCATACTACTGAAAAAATAGGTAAGTTAAAGTCAAGGTAAGTAGTGTTATTTGAAGGTAAAAAAACCACCACAGGTACCAACGCTAAATTTCACTAATAAACCAAACAAAAAAGATCAAAACTTTTCCCTCGCAGAGCCTTAAGTTAAATAAAAAATTAAAATATCTGATTAAATTTTATGAAAATCGCCACGTAAAATTACTTAAGATCTCCTACTTCTTTTTTAAAAATAAATTTAGTAATTTTTGCGTAATTTATAGACGATCCCTAACGCAAATTTTCTAAAAATCAGAGGTAAGACGGGCAAAAACTGAAAAAATTCAAAACACTGTTTTTTATTTATTATTGCTATTATTATTGTTATTATTATTATTATCATTATTATTATTATTATTATTATTACCATTATAATTGTTATTATGAGATCAGGTTTCGAATATTCAAAAACATAATAAAAACAAAAAGTTACGAAAACATTGAACAAATTTTAAGAAATAAAAAAAACAAATTAAAAAATTATACTTATCTGTAAAAAGTTTTAAAACGGTTGTTTTAAAAAGTAATTTATGCGAAATGTATATATTTTCTGAAAGTAAATTTTACATCGAATTAAAGAAAACATTTTGAAACAAAATCTAAAATAATAATATATAATCATAGATATAGATAACTATTAAATATAATACAAATAAAAAAAGAGTTTATATTACATAATAAATCACTCACAAACAAATATTTAGTGAGAAGATTTTTTTAATTTTGTGTGTTCGTTCAATCAAGGGCAGAGAAAATTTAATTGCAACTTTATTGTTTAAAAATATGCAACCAATTAATTAATTGCAATTATTATTCAGTGCAATCAATTAATTGCAATTTTTGAACAATTCAATCAATTTTCCCATTAATTGCAATTAATTATTGGTTTTTAAAAATGTCTAAAAATGTTAAAAACAAAACATAAAATTATCATTTTTTATTAAATATCATACTTAAAAGAATAATATTGTTGGGTTATTACCTTAAATATATATATGTAATCATTACATATATATATTTTAAGTAATAACGTACTTTAAACTGGAATTTTACATTACATTGTAATGTATAATTCCAATTTAAAGTACGTCTTTTATAGGAACTCATAAAAAATAAATTGAAAACCAAAATTTATTTGAAGAGTAAGTCACTAAAACAATCAGTTATTTTCATTATTCATCATAATATCTGAGAGTATTTTTCTGTCCCAAAATCGTTTGTTAACACACAAAAACATTTCAAGATTGGATGGAAGTATATTATGTCTCAAATGGCCAATTGCGTAATCTGCCGCACTGAAAAATCTTTCCGCATTATTTGACGTTGGCACCAGAAACTTGCAATTCACATATCTTGAATCCGAAAACATTTTTTCTAATTTTCTTTTCTTTAGCAGCTTAGAAGCAAAGTCTAAATCATGGTCAATACTAACTTGCGTGATCTCAGATTGCTTTAGAAGTTTATTTACACTTTCCTTTTCATTTAAAAATAGTTCGTGCTCTCTGTTGTCCATTATTTTAACTAGCGCACTTTCAAATGTTTTAGAATAAATAATATCTGCATTTGAAGAGAAATAGGTACTCGTATTAACATCGTGTCTGATTATTTCATTAAATAAAACTCTTACTTCTAAAATGTCAATAGATTCTCTTTGAAGTGCAACGGTTACTGAGTTAAATTTTTGCAGAGTCTCGTTTAGCAACTAAGTCTGTCGTTTGCCAAGGAAAAAAAGATCATTTTTTTCCTTGGCAGACAACATGCAATCTATTAGCTCGGGCATTTTATCAAAATTCCCTCAGGTGAAAAATGGTTTAAGACGAAAATATCGTTTTATCATTTCTGAAGTACTTGACCATCGTGTTGTATTTCTTTGAATAGCACAAAGAAAAGTCAACAAACGGAGTTTTCCGGCTAGCTTTAAATTTTTGAATTTACCCATAAGCTTATTTGTCATATCGATGATATGTTTATATTTGAGTAAAAACATAGTTAAGTTGAACCTGTGAGAGGCACATCCTATTAATGGAACAATTCACAGATTTGCAAGGGCCTTATTTGTTTCACAGTTGTTACCTATTAAAGATGTTACGTTAGTCATATTTTTGCGAAAAATATTTTGAAGCCCCCATGATAAATATTCAAAGTGGGCTTTTGCTGTAAACTCTGTTTCTTTTCCTATAGGTGAAAAGGCAATTAATGCAGTACTGTACTCATTTTCACTGGCATTATTAGGATATGATACAAACAATGCCGCATAGTGTGTACTTAGAGTATTTTTGCGTGAGAGAGTTTTCTACAAATGAAAATGGTTTAAAGCCAAAAGTCACCCATTCTATCCATGAATACATATTGTTGGCACTCTTTGCTATTATTGGTCCTGGAATATGAGTAAAACCATTAAACTGAGTAATCGGCTGTTGTGTTGAAGTTAAAGAAGTATTATATTCTATATATTCTGGATGCATACTTTTAATATGATTAAATAAATGATTAATAGCACAATTGAAATGAACATGCGTATACATGCGTATTATTGGTTATGCGTCCATCTATACTTAACCTTATATGCGTATACAGCTCGAAATATTTATACATGCGTATTATTGCTTATGCCTCATTCTATCTTCAACTTTTTATGGTTAAAAACAGTGCTAAACTAAAAATTAAAAAAGTATAATATAATCTCGGTAAATAATATTAATGGCAAAATTTATCAATTATCAATAATTGCAATTCTGACCCAATCAATTAATTGGTTTAAAAAATACTTTCAATCAATTAATTGGTATTGAAAATTTTTCAATCAATTAATTACAATCAATTAATTGCAAATAATTGTTTGCCCAATTAATTTCCCCCCGCCTTTGCGTTCGATATAGTTTATGCTGATAATCTTTATCTACCTATAAATACATATATATTTTTTCCACAATATTTTCTTTGACATTTCCATGCTTATAAAATTTTCATTAAACGGCTACCGCTGTTGCAGCTTATTTATAATTATATATTAGCTATAAGGATGTTGTTACTGATTCATTTTAAAAATTTGATTTTAAGTAATTGACAAAAATTCAACCGTTTGCTGCTAGGCTGTATTTATATTTATTTAGCAACTTAAGTGTTGATGTAAAGTTGCATTTTTACGTGAATGACATGATTGTGGTGTAAAGATTTCAAACAACGTATTAAAAACTAAAATTTTTTGCCTTTATATAGTGAAGTTTGCCTTTATATAGTAGAAATCAATTTTTTTTTCTAAAATCAAAATTACCGAGATTTTGCTTTTACGCAAAATTTACTTAAAAGTAAAACTATATCCAAAATTTCAGTGAAACCTTTAGAAACTTATGCAACAATTTAAAAAGAATGTTAAAAAGTTTCTAAATCTTTTAATCTTTATTAACTTAATACTAAACACCGTAAAATAGCTGTTGCATATATTTTTACGATCAGTATCCAATAAATTTTTTTTAAAAATGTCGAACATAGGCTGACTATATATAGTTAAAAAAAATTTATATAGTTAAAAAAAATTATAAATCCGGTAGTTAAAAAAGCTTTGAAACTTCCTTAGAAGCCCTTCTTTGTTAGTACGGGTTGTAGGGATGTATTTCATTTAATAATTACAAGCTTGCACGTAAAAATATCCTTAAAACTGTAAAAGTAGCTCATAACTTAAAAACCAATGAAATTGCTAAAAACATTGAATACCTTCAGAAAACTAATCCTTATAAATTTTGGAGCAATATGCGAAGTAATTCTTTGGATATTGTTCCAAAATCAACTTCAAACATTTGTATTTTTACTATTATTAAAAAACAAGATACAAAAGAAATTGTAGAAGAATTTCAACAAAACTTTAATACGGCTCTCAACAATTCAAATCCACACAATTACTCATTAATTGATTACAAAAATTTTAAATCCACAATTACTTACAGTTACGAACATCGTCATATTCCAGTACTCATAAATGGTTACATTATATTCCACAACTCATAAATGAAGCTAATGAAATACTCTTATCGATTTCCGATATCGAAACTTGTATTCTTAAATTTATGTCAAATAAATCGCGTGATTCTTGTATTAGTGCTTACATCTTAAATACTCTTTTAACAATAACCTTCTAATATAACTTTCAAACTTTTTTAATAATATCTTTAATAATGGAGCGGTACTTATCAGCTTCAATTATTGTTCCAATAGTCAAATCTTATAAAATTTCTTGTGAAATCCGAATAACTATTGAGGAGTTATTATCATACCTATTTTGACAAAAATCTTTAAATATATGATCATGCAAGTGTGATTGGAAATATTAGATAGCCACTCTTGTCAATTAGGTTTCAAGAAAAATAGCTTAACACTTCATGCAGAATATTTTTTTGTGAGAAGCAATAAAACTTTACAATAATAGTAACTCATCAGTATATATCTGTAGTTTGGATGCAAATAAGGCCTTTGATAGCTGTAACTAGGGCTTGTTGTTTGAAAAACTTTATTACTACAAAGATTTACCGCTATCAGTAGTTCGAACGCTACAATCATTATGTCGCTCGGGTACTGCTAATATATGATAACTTGGGCGTAAATCAAATCATTTCCTTCGAGTCTGTTTCAAGGCGTGCGGCAAGGATTCATTTTATTGTCACATTTGTACAATATTTACACTGAAAGTATTTTAAGTCAAATTGTTTCCGATTGCAAATTTGGAACAACAATAAGTAGCATATACACTAGCATTGTCGCCTATGAAGATTATATAATCCTATAAATTCCTCCTCTTTCTGGGCCACAAAAGTTAGTTAATAAAGTTAATAAAGTTCCAGCACAATGCAAAAACCTTTGTACCAAGCTAAACACTAAAAAAACACAGATCATCATCTCTGGTAAAAGTTCAATAACAAAAAACACAATTCAAATTAACGGTTTTTTATTTATATCTTAATAATAAACTAAAACACCTTGGATTTCTGTGAGATAATTAAGAACATATACAAAATATATATATTAAAAATATTGTTTTTACGGCTTGTAAATTTGTAAAAACCATACAGCTTAGAAATTTATAACTATAAAAAATCTTTTTTAAATACATTTTTTTATAAACTAAATGCTTTCGGAGGATCAGCATATCATAGGCGTATCGGCATAAAATTCCTCTTTAACAAAAATCATCAATTGAAACAAATTAAATTTATTTATCTGACGTCAGATAAATAAATTAAATTTGTTTCGAATGAGGATTTTAAATATGTTATCAATTTTAAAGAAGGAATATGGATGATTTTTGTTAAAGAAAAGTTTTATGCCGATATGCCTATGATATGCTGATCCTCCGAAAGCATTTAGTTTATAAAAAAATGTATTTAAAAAAGAGGGAAAAATCAGGGAAAAAAGTTGCTCAGAAAGAAACACGAATATCAACAAAGTAATGCAAACTTGCAACCAATTTGCAAATCGAATCGTTTTAAAATTATAACACTACAAAGGTAAAGTAGAAGTTATAAAAAAGTTGTACGAAAGGAAAAATTATTTCATAAATGAAGATTTTTGTGCTGACACTTTACATATAAGCAGGGCCGTACCGAAGAACTTATGACGAAACAATTCATCATTTTTCACGAGATTTCCGTGATGCAAACTATTTGAGTATTTAAGTTCATGTAACAATATTCTAAACTTTTTGTTGAGACTTCTGATATGAATATTTAGAACTAAAAGCTTATCTTTATTTAGTCGAAGAAGTGTAAAATTAATTTTCTAAACTTTTTTGATTTGAATAATTAGTATTCGTGTCATTACTTCGTTTAAATTTGTACAAATTTACTATTTGAACTAAATAACTACGCTTCAGTTCGTCAATAACAAGAGATTCTTACAGGCGGAGGCGTCAATTCACAACTATATAAACTTTATTTTACTTAATGATCTTTGCGTGAATAAAGCAGATTGAAAAAAAAAAATTATGAAAAGATGTTGGAAGATGTTGGTCATTGTGTCATTTTCAGAGCGTATGTATTACATAATTAATAACAGTTTAACTGAAAACAATATATTTAACAAGGAATTAAGGTTTAAAAAAAATGATTCATCGGATCATCCATTAAGTTGTCCAACTAAAAATTATTGTATGATGGGTTACATTATGACTGCTATACATTACAATGGGACAACATTTTAAATATAGTGGCTATGAAGAGAAGGGGTGCAAGGGACAATAAAGAAAAGGGGCGCAAGCAATTTGTCTCTTAATAATCAAATTTTTCAACATTCTGTTGTAATACCTACATCTCATGAATAGCGATCTAACATGTTTTAAAGGGTTCCATAAATTTACCTTTAAGTTTCAAACATTTTGTAAAAAAACAGTTTTTATATAATATAAGACCATAAAAACAAAATACTTAAAGTTTCCAAAGTAGAAATAGGTGCAAAGCCAACGGAAAAATAATTTTTAGTAGTGATAAGATTAGCAAGAGATAAAAGTACAGTCAAAACCACTTGAAGTTGAAGTAGTATCCAGGACCACCGAAAGCAAGGGGCAAATAGGGGCATACGTGCCTCGGGCGCCATGATATTAGGGGCGCCTGGGGACCAAAGACAAAAAAAAGTATTACTAGATTCTAATTACAAAAAAGTAAAAGAAAAAATTGTTTTATTGACGAGGTATAAAATAAATTTACTTGGTGATGTGCATGACAAGTTACTTTTATTTATTTTACCAAAGAATTACAGTTTAAAAAATTTATCTCTTTACTTTAGTTGGTAGGGATCAACCAAAAAAAAAGACCAGGTTAAAAAAAACTTTATTTGCCCAGATTTAAAAACTCCATAAGGAGTGTTAAAATCTCAACGCGATTCAAATGTCACGCCTACCCTTAAAAAAGAAAACAAGTTCAAGACTTACAACTACATGCTGGTGTCTCTCACCTATACCGTGAAAGGTGACAGAGAGAATTATCATTGATTGGATTTTGAAACACTGTGCCGATCTATTATCAAAGCCTCAACATGGATTTGTACATCCGTAACATTTTAGCGGAAGCAGTAATGTACTAGCTGTACATTAAACTGCACCTAGAGTTTTGTATTTGTAAATTTCTCTACTCAAACGTGTCCAACAACACGTAATATTGTTAATTAAACATTTTATTTACAATCAAAAACTAAAAATACTCGACTAAACTACACTCGAAGAACGCAGTGACTTTATACTGCAATACAAAATTGCTTATCATTTACAATTGAAATTAAGACTGTGAAAACTGTTTCTTTATGATTCTCATTCTTTTAGTTAAAAAAACCGGTTAAAAATTCAAGCTTGTAAAATAGAAGACAACTTTATGGAAGATATTTCGCATCTTAATTGTTTGAAGGAGTCTTCATTTTTCATTTGTGGAAACACTTTAGGCTTTCTCAATCAAATATACTCAAAGACCTATTGCTTATTTTACAACCTATATGCACTCTAATTCGAATTTAGCTTATAAAAAAGTAAGAAAAAAGCGTATTTAATTTCATAGAGTTTGTTTATTAACCCTAATCAGTAATTGTGCCTCTTGGCGGCCCTGGCAGTATTGAACTAAAATGAAGTAGTAGCGGTAGAAGCAATTTTAACGGGTGGCCCACGATAAATGGCATAGGTAGTATTTTTATTATAACTTTCTTATTTTTTAAGCTAGAAAAGTGAATTTTTTTTAAAAGATTTATTATTAAATTCTCTACAAAATGACATGATTTATTTAATGTAAACAGTCTCCATTATTTTTTGACATACGATATAAGTGATTGGTCCAACTAGTACAACTTTCTAAAGCTAAATTTACTCTAATATTTTTTACAGCTCGTTTAAGTTCTTGAATTAATGTTAATTTTGATTTAATTTTATTCCATTTCATTTGGTGAACGAGTTCATCCCATATTGAGCAATCTAAAGGATTGAGACCGGGGGAATTTGGGGGCCAGTGATTTTTGTCAATAAAAGCAGGAAAATTATCATGACACCATTGTTGAGTTAAATAATGCGTATGTGAGGTTGCTCCATCTTGTTGAAATGTCCAATCATCACCAAACATCTCGTTTCCATATTTCAAGACCACTGGCAACACTTTTTTATATACCAGTCATGATTTACTGTATCTTTGTCCAAAATAACCAGTGGTGTAACACCTTTTGAACAATCTCCGAACCAAAGCATTACCTTTTGAGGGAATTTTTGCTTCTGTTTAATACCACCATCTTTATCAGCTTTAATAATCGTAATTAGTGGACCATATGCGATTATTTTGGGCATTGTACATACCATTTAAATCTAAACTTTTTTCATCTGAAATCAGAATTTTCAGTGTTTGTTCTTTTCAAAAATGGGTTCTTATCCAATTTTCAAATTTAATTCTCTTGCCTTTTTGACCATTTGTAAGCAGTGGTTTAACTCTGTGTTTGTATGCCTGCAAATTAAGATACTTTTGAAGTATTCTTTAAACACTGATTCTGGAGATATTGAGTTCATTAGCTAATTTTCGAGATGAAATCCTCTTTTTACGTTTTAAACGACTTCTGATTTTTTGAATGTTTGCATTTGTTCGAACTGATCTTGGACCACCTGATGGACATTTCAACTCGATAGAGCCTGTCTCTCTTATCATTTGACACTACCGATTTATAATACGAAACCCAATGACACCCTTAATATCAGCAAATATTTTTGATGGACCATCACCATTTTGGTATTTAGAAAGTACAAGTTTTTGCAAATCTTTAGATTTCATTATCTCCAAATAAAATTAAAAACTACAAAACAAAGCCATCAAGACAGAATTATAGAAAATTTAATATTAAATCTTTTAAAAAAAATTTACTGTTCTAGCTAAAAAAATAACAAAGTTATAATAAAAATATTACCTATGCCATTTATCTTGGGCCACCCGTTATTACGCAAACGAAAAGGCAGGCACAAAAACTACAAAACAAAAACTACGTAACGAAAAGACAAACACAAAAACTTCTACAAAATAAAATTTATTATATTTGTTATTCTTGGCGGAAACAGAAAATTATTTTTGTTTTAATTAGTTCATTTTATTATTTTTTCGAACATTTTTCGAACATTTTTTTGAACATTTTTCGAACTTTTTTGCTTTTAACTTGTTACTTCGCTTTTAATTGATTGTTTTTGTTTTATTTTATTAAATTTATTCGTTCGTTTTACTTTTTTATTCATTATCTTGTTTAATTTTTTCTTTAATATTTTAGTTCGTTTATACTTTATTTTTAACTTATCTTTTTTTACAGCATTTAATGAAGAACTATTGAAGATCGATGAGGGGATTATTAGTAACAAACTTTAATTAAATGTAGAAAAAACTAAATTTATATTATTCTACAAATCTAATAATGTTGATTAAATTCCTTTAAGGTCACCCATTTTCTTTATAAGTCACTAAAATGCAATCAATCATTAACTTTCTTGTAATGAATTTTAGAAAAAAATATATCTGTAAATAAAATATTTATATGTAAAAAATTTTAAGTAAAAAGTTGAAAAGTAAAAAAAAATATATATGTAAAAAATTCATATTTAAAACTATTGAGAATAAAGTCTCAACAAGTGCTAATGCTTATTTATATCTTATTTATTTAACATTTGTAATATCTGTATTTAGTAATATTGTATTTTATCTTTTTTGTAATATAAACTGAAGACGTCAATGTAAACGGGACTTAGTGACGGAAAAAAATCTTTTTTGTTTTTACAACTGTATTTTTGTTTTTACAAACTGTAGGGGAGAACGGGGTGAGATGGGATATGGGGTGAGATGGGACTTGGCAATATCTCAGTGAAAAATTTAATAAAGCAAAAGTTTTTTATGTATGTTATAAGTTTGCAATAACTTCTTCATATTATTGTGTTTTTTAAGTTTCAGAAGTATTTTTATTTCGGATTATTTGCGAATATGTAAAAATCTAACAATTTTCCTGGATTTTGAAGACATCATTAATATTAAATATTTATGTGTTGTTTGCATATATTTTTATGTTTATGGTTTTTAATTATTCACTATTGTTTTATTTAACTACAGAAGAAATATGATTAGCATATGGCTACGAGATCTATATAAAATAAAGGTTTTCTTACACCTACTAGTGATGGGGACTTGGGACAGGAGAACTGGGGTGAAATGGGACACTGTTCAATTTTATCATTTTTTTAATTTACTGTACTTTAACTTTTATAATCAATATTTTTGTAAAAAAGCAAGTGAACAGAAAATTATGTTTATGTTTATGATAAGAATGTTTACTTTATAGTAAAGTGTTTTTTATCATAGAAAATTATAATAATTATATTGGATTACTTTGTTACTTTGTCCTGAAGACATCTTTCACAGTAAGTATTGTTTTAATGCCACTCATTTTTGTATTTTAAATTCAGTTTAAATAAAGTTCTTCACTATTAGCCTTATTAAATTTAATGACATTATAAGTTTTATAGGGTTGTGAATTTATAATTTATAGCCTAATCTGGATTTTGGTTAATGCAACTAAAAAGAGCATAATTTTTTTTAATAATGGAGTGAGTAATATAAGTAATAATTTTTCAGATGCCAAGAAAGTACAAACGAGTGACAAGTCGGTTAAAGCCTGATGCTCATACAATAAAAGTCAAGTTTACAGCGGAAAATAAAGGTTAATAAAGAAACTTCTTGCAGTAACTTATACTTTGATGAACAACATAAATATATTTTTAATAAAACACAAGAAGATGAACTTTCAATATATCTTCGTCAAGCATCTAATATGCATTATGGATTTGATGTTAGAGAAACAAAGCAACTTGCATATCAATATGCAGTTAAAAATGACATTAAAATACCAGAAAACGGGAAAAAGAGTGAAACAGCTAGAACTGAATGATTTTATTTATTCTTAAATCGTACAAAATTATCTATTCGTACGCCAGAAGCTACCAGTCTCAGTCAAACAACTAGTTTCAATCGCACAAATGTAGATATTTTCTTCAAAAACCTTAACAGTGTGCAGGAGCGCTATAACTTTTCTGCTAATTGCATTTACAATATTGATGAAACAGGCCTGACAACTGTTCATAAGCCAGTGAAAGTGATTGCTGGTAAAGGAGTAAAGCAAGTAGGACAGGTAACTTCTGCTGAAAGGGGAACCCTAGTTACAATGGTGGGTTACATTAATGCCCTTGGAAATTTTATTCCACCGTTTTTGATATTTCCTCGTATCCTCTTTCGTAGCCGTATGCTTAACGGGGCACCAACAGGTACAAAAGGTGATGCTAATCCTAGTGGATGGATAAATACAGAAATTTTTTTGAAATGGTTCGATCATTTTGTGGAGTATGGACATCCTAGCAAGGATCATCCATTACTTTTAATAATGGACAACCACAAAACTCATATATCGATTGAACTGATGGATAAAGCTAAGGAAAGCAATGTGCGGCCATGGCGCAGTGGTTAGAGCGCTTGCTTTCAAAGCAGGAGATCCAGGTTCGAAACGAGCTCTGGACAAATTTTCGCGTCACGGCAAGGAAGGAGGCGTGAACTTCCTGGTTAAATGCACTTCCGCGGTGCTCTGTGATAAGACCGTTAGGACTTCTTGGGGCACCTAAAAAAAAAAAAAAAAAAAAAAAATGTTGTGCTCTTGACATTGACACCCCATTGCAGCCACAAACTCCAACCACTTGACAGATCAGTATTTGGGCCATTAAAGAAATTTTACAATTCAGCATGTGATTCATGGTTAAAGGCACATCCAAATACTCCTATGACGATATATGACATTTCTGAAAATTTAGGAATAGCTTATACGAGAGTCTTTACTTCCCAAAATATTCAAAATGGTTTTAAAGCAGCTTGCATTTTCCCGTACGATCCATATGTTTTCAGTGATGTCGACTTTTTATGTTCTTATGTATCTGATCGACCAATTCCAGCAAATGACAATTCCGACAAACAAACAATCCCCACATCACTGTGTATTGTATCTGAAGTTATTAATGAAAAGAAACAGCAAATCAGCACTTCTGCCTACCATTGGACAGCAGAAGATATAAGGCCATTTCCAAAAGCGGGTGAAAGAGTGGCAAAGAGAAAAAGTGCAAAAAGAAAATGTTCTAGGTCTCTGGTATTGACTGACACACCAACAAAAAACGAATTAGTTGAAAGTTTATCAGAATGTAAAAGGAGAAAAGAAGATAAAGATAAGAAAAAGAAAAAAGTTACCCCCTCAGACATCAACGTAATTTTGACTCAATTTAAACATCAAGCAACCTGTTGAACAAAGTTACAAATGCATTTAGAATGGTATTTTATTTTTATTAAACATAAATAAATTTTGTGTATTGTTATGTTTTATAAGGAGTAGAATAAACAATAAAATAATGCTTAAAATTATTTGTTTCTATTTTTGTCTCATTTCACCCCAACATGGGGTGACATGGGACAAACAGTGTCACTTTAAAAAACCAAGCCCTTGAACATAATTTGATGGTTAAATAATGGGTTTTGCAATAATTTAACATGACAATTCATTGGACTATAGTTTTAAACCGATTTGTACGGTTTTTGTGGAAAATTTATAGCGCAGCACGCAATCAAATTTTTTTGTCCAATCTCACCCCGTTCTCCCTTAATTGTTCTTATTTTCTAGAGATAGCTGTATTATTATCAAGTTTAGGTTGTGTTCATTATTTAAAATTTGCAAAAAGCTTGACCAAGGCAGTTGATAGACTTGTTGAGAAACAATGACGACTACTCTCAGAATGGGGTTAAGAGATGATAAAGTTATGAGGGTTAAGAAACAACTAATCCTGCTCTTAGAGTGGCGTTAAGAAACAATAAATCACTTAGGCTGGCAATCAGAAACAATAAATCCTGCTCCTAGGGTGGCATTTAGAAACAATAAAGTTCTTAGGGTTCTTTTATTGTGTTTACTTATTCGATTCTCAGAATGTCTGCTAAGTTTCTTTTTTTCAGATACTTTAGATATTTAAAAATTTTTTAGACTTTTCTTTTATTTAAGTTTGAGTTGCAAAGCGTAAATAGAAATTTTCAAACGTTTTTTTTTTGTATTTTTTAAAATTTTACTAACATTAATGTCACAGTACAATTATATGTCGTACATATCGTTTTACAATTAAAATAGTTACAACATTTATTAACATAATCAAAATAAGTGAAAAATACACACGTGTATACATATATAATTATAAGCATATATAACGGGTGGCCCAAGATAAATGGTATTTTTATTATAACTTTGTTATTTTTTTAGCTAGAACAGTGAATTTTTTGTTTAAAATTTTTTTATTAAATTCTCTATAAATCTGTCTTGATGGCTTTGTTTTATGGTTTTTAATTTTATTTGTAGATAATGAAATCTAAAGATTTGCAAATTCGACCGATCTCAATCCTTTAGATTACTCAACATGGGATGAACTCGTTCACCAAATGAAATGGAATAAAATTAAATCAAAATTAACATTAATTCAAAAACTTAAACGAGCTGTAAAAAACATTAGAGTAAATGTAGCTTTAGAAAGTTGTACTAGTTGGGCCAATCGCTTATATCGTATGTCAAAAAATAATGGAGACTATTTACATTAAATAAACCATGTTATTTTGTAGAGAATTTAATAATAAATCTTTTAATAAAAAAATTCACTTTTCTAGCTTAAAAAATAAGAAAGTTATAATAAAAATACTACCTATGCCTTTTATCTTGGGCCACCCGTTACACATAGCTATACATTTTATCTTGGGCCGCCCGTTACACATACTAATGCATAGATGCGCACATAAACTGCTAACAACGAAACATAAGCTAGCTCAACTGCTTAAAACTGCTTAAGTACCTTTATAAACCAAAAATATTTTAACGTTGTCATATCAGAATATACCTGTCAGGACAAACTAAGCAGATAATTATAAAATCATACTTAATTTCCAAGTATGTTTTAATGTCTCATCAATCAATAGAATTTCATAAATTATCAAAAAAGTAAAACGACTATTACATGCTTGAAATTGACTCAAAGTTGATAGTCGAAATATGAGATTGACTTATTTTTTTGAAATAAATTGTGATAAAAATAATAAATTGATTTGTATTCGCTTTTTATTTTTCAACATCGTATCATTTAATTAATAATGAAGCAAAGCAACATAAAAGCAGGGCCCCGAGCCAGCTTGGAACGGCCCTGTATGAAAGTATTTATAAAAATCACAAGCTTAGAGAAAACAACAACAGGTATAAATATTACTAACATGCTATGAATTAGATAAAACTTTAATAGACTAAACAAAAAGCAGTATGTAATAGTTATAATGTAATAGTTACTAAATGAACAAAATTAAAAATTAAAAAAATTATATCGAATAAAAGAATTTTAAGATAATTACTCAACTAAATCGACTTTTAGTCGATTTAGTTGAGTATTCGACTATTCGATTTTTTAAAGAATCGACTATTCGATTTTTTAAAGTCGAATAATTTTGACTTATAGTTGATTTAGCCGAAGTCCATAACAACAATAAAATATGTTTTTATGCAAAAAACGTCGTGCAAATAATTGAAGAAAATTAAAATACATAAATATTTTGCGCTATTTTTATTGAATATTAAAATACTTAACAGAAATTAATCGTAACAAAAATTAATTGAAACAGGATTTAACTGTATCACGACAAAATTAATCACAACAAAAACTGAACAAAATAGTATATGATTTGTACGAAAATGCAGTTTAAATAAACTGATGTCAATTTCTTATATAACACTATTAATTTTCAATAAGTTTTAATAGTAATAAACGTAAATATCAAAAACAAATAAGAAAACAGTTGGTTCTTATTTTAAAGCCTGTCCCTTGATTTCTTTTGTACGTAAAGAGAAATATATGGCAGCCAAATTTTCAGTTGATCCATACGATATATTGTATAACGAAGTTGGAGATGCACTTACATCGCAATTAGTTGTTCACCACATACTACAATTTTTAAATGTCATGCCATTTGCATTGAATCGATCTGGTTCAAGTGCTTAACATTGGTAAAAGATTTAATTAAGTTAAAAAAAAATCTGTTAAATTTAATTTTATTTCAAAACAAAAACAAAATTTGGCTGAGGAAACAAAGTTTTGACAGCAAAATATGGTAACAGTAATATGTTGTTCGATTACAAAATTTCCTAGGAAAAAATTACTATGACAACAGAAACATCAAAATCAACAAAAGATTAGTAAACAACAAAAAACAAACAAGTTAAAGCCTAATTGTAATATGGAGTAAAAATAGGAGAAACAAAGTGAAAGTATAAATTTAAACTCACAGCCTCTTGGGTCGTACTTTTCATAATTAAACACATAGTTATCTTCACTTGAGCCTATTATTACGTTATAATACATCGTACTTAATGTTATACTTTCTTCAAAAACATAATTAACTCTCATATCAGTAAAAAATGTGTTAGTTATTTGATAAATCTTTTTTAATCCAATCCATTGTTGGTTAACCAGGCCAAAACCGTTTTCGTAAGCATCGTAGCTTTTACTCCAAAAACTTGATTCCCAATTGCCAAAGCGAGTCATCATTGGAATCCAGACTCCTTTAAAATGCGTTATTTTTAATTTTTTTTTTAAAATAAAAACATTCCTTTAATAATAAAACATTTTTTTAAATAAAACATTTAGATGAAAAATTTTTGAGTTATAAACAAAAAATATACTAAAATAAAGTGATAATGAAAAATGAAGCGATAATGTAACATTGTATTATCACAATATTATAAGTAGGGCCTTTTGTTAACCGCATCTTTTCACCTATTTATGAAGTTATGTGGTGATTTTTATATATTCATATATATTTATTCATTAAGATTTTAAATTACTTAAAAGATGGTATAAAAAAAGAAAGTACAAAAAAGTAGGTAAAAGAAAGAGGGTTAAAAAATGTATTTTAATGTATTTGTTTTATTTGCAGTTATTTTAATGTAAAAATGTTGTTTTCCAAAACATTAGCAGCTTTTTTATATTTATAAAAAAAAAATCAAGTGTTAAGTTTTGCCGTTGGTGTCATATTATAAAGAATGATATTGACATGAGATCACAGTTTTGCACTGTTTTGATAAAAAGAACTTTATTGTATTATCGATTTATATCTTAAAATCAATTTTTTTTAGGTTTTTGTTCTTTATAAAAGTAAGAAACATGTATAATTTAGCTTTTCAAGAACTTATTATCAAAGATTATAAGATCCGAGTGAAAATGAAAATTAAATGAACGTATTATCAAAGATTATAAGAAGGGAGTGAAAATAATAATGCCATCTAATACTCTATTAGCAAGTTATTTGTATGTCGAATAATCAAACGATTTAATAAAACCAGTCTATTAGAAACAGAGCATTTATGCCATTCAGAATTTCTGAAGGATTGGACAAAGTAAAAAATTTTTTGCTTTAAGATGATTAATTTAAACTATAATTGTTAATAAACTGTTAATAAAATTCTATAAAAACTCAGTCGAAAATCTTCAAAATTAATAAGTTGCCTGTAAAATGGCGGACTGACATAAAACAATTGCTGTTTGTATTACACAGTATGGTAAAAATTCAAAAGATTCTGGAAATGAAACAAAGAATAATACTTTTGTCTGGAACCAGTATAGCTTAGAAGTAATCAACTACCCCAAGGTTATTTGCAACAATTGTGACGAAAATCTATAAGACCTCAATAAGAACAAGGTGGAGTTCCTGGGAAACTGGATAGAGGAGATACATAAGATAAAATTCTATGTTTCGGTTAATTTATGTTTTCTTTTTTTTCTTTTTTTAATTATGGCAACTCCGCAAAAAAGAGGAAAAAAAAAAAAAAGCAAAAAAGTTGTGAAAACACATACTAAACTTCATAACTCTTTTTTTTAACTATTTAAAAATACTTTTATGCAAAAAAATATTAACAAAATCATTTTATCATACCATAGCACAGTTTTAAAGTTGTAAGGTATAAACGTGTTTTGACACTTATTTAGTCCTGTTGTGTAGCGCTAAAAATCGGACCGTATTTCCATAATTGAAAACTTTGATAGTTATAATTCATTTAATGTAATATACATTTTTTCTAACATCATTGCTAGCGTCATTTTATTTGTTATTTTTAAGCATTGAATTTTTTTTCACAACCATTACGGATACAACCGTCATAACAAAAAAAACATAAAAATGCTTGTTAAACTCAAGTAAAAACTATGAAATTCAGCATATAATAACATCAATATGTGCTAAATACACACACTAAAGAATTTCTTTTATACCATTGTACCGCTGTTCGCGGCATCAAGTTAATTTTTGAAAAAGTTGAAGATTTTTATACTTTAACTTTATCATACTAAATTATATGATAGTATTTCATATTTCTAGAAAGTTTGTATATATATATACAAACTTTCTAGAAATATGAAATACTATCATATATATATATACAATATATTTATATTTCTAAAAAGTTTGTATATATATATACAAACTTTCTAGAAATAGGAAATACTATCATATAATTTAGTAATACTATCGCATATATATATATATATATATATATATATATATATATATATATATATATATATATATATATATATATATATATATATATATATATATATATATATATATATATATATATATACACAATATATTTATATTTCTAGAAAGTTTGTATATATATATACAAACTTTCTAGAAATATGAAATACTATTTTATAATTTAGAAATACTATCATATATATATATATATACAAACTTTCTAGAAATATGAAATACTATCATACAATTTAGTATGATTATGTTGATATATGAGATGTATATATATGTGTTTATATATATATATATATATATATATACATCTATATATACACACACACACACACACATATATATATATATATATATATATATATATATATATATATATATATATATGCATATATATATATATGCACTTATATATATATATATGCATATATATATACATATATATATAAACATACATATATTGTGTAAAGCTTAAGCATTATACATGCATATACTTTATATGTATTTATATGTAAACTTATATTCATTATATACATATACATATAAATACATATACAGAACATTTATGTTTATGTATATACATGTATTGTATAAGTTATACAATACATGTATATACTTATACAATATATTCAGGTGTCTCTAAGTATGTCATACTTAACTGTACACTTAAGTGTGATGAGATTACACAGGATAAATATACTAAGGAACCATTTAGAATGTAACAATAATATTACCTATTGTCCTACAAATTAATTTTATATTGTTAGGTTACATCTTAGAAGATCAACAAATAATAGCGAAGTAGTAAAAGAAATTGATTCTTCAAATGATGCTGCTCTTGAACATGTAAAGTTGTCCAAACTATGTTCAGTATGCTTTGGTTTTATAGGTTAGAATTTTATTATTATCATTATTATTTTTTTATATTTTTATTGTATCACATAATAAAAATGATTGTAATGAAGAAAGTTAATTTGCATAAAACATTTTGTTTATTTGTGTTTAAACAAAAATATTTAGAGCAAGGAGTTGCTAAAAATATTTAGAGCAAGGAGTACAAAGAGTAGAGCTGTTGGTTTAGAATGTGTAGCTTCTGGTAAGTAAATTTAACTCTTTTTTTACATATAAACACATATTTCAAATTCCAAATAATAAAAATATTTCATTATTGTCTGTTTCCAGGTTTACTTAAGCATAAGATGGAGGCTGAAAATATTTGTAGAGGACAGAAGTTTTGGCTGACTACTCAAGAGTCTTCTTTAAACATTGTAGTTGGCAATCCGGACAAGTAAACTTACAGAACTGAACTAAAACAGGTGTCCTTTGGTACAATTATGGAGTTAAATCTCTTGAGCTTTTGAAGAACCAAGCCAAAAAGTTTTGTTCCAAATATAGAGCTAGTATGGGAACTTAAACCTGCATTGAAAAAATATTTTCGAAAAACTTGAAGGTTTCATACACAGATAGAAGAGTTTTACACAACTAAAGAAGAAGCGATTACGGATGGAGAAGAAGTCGTTACTAGAACATTGGTTCATGTTAAAGATGCATCCTCATTTATGCAAAAAATTATTACAGAAAGAGGAATAGATTCACTTGACTCCATTTTAAGGATAGCTATGAATTCAAGTCAAGGATTTCCTAAGGTTACTGTAAATGTTTTTAATCCCCTTAAAAAAATCTCTTCTGATTCAGAGCTTAATGATGCTGGTGTAAAAAGATCTTTTTTTATAGTAATTGTTGAGGGAACTTCTGAAGCTAATGATAATCTTTAGAAACTTATTGAACCTTAAAAATTACTAGATGTGAAGTACTACGTTACATTTGATCTGAAATGTGCTAATTCAGTGTTTGGAATAAGTGGTCATGCTGGGATGTACAGTTGTTGATATTGTAAAGGATTTTGCACTCGGGAGCCTGGTAAGAAGAGAACTTTCAGGTCCTTGGATGAACACTACAACAACTTTACCCTTGATGAAAAGAATAAGTTTAAGATGTCACACTTCAAAAATCTAATAAATCCAAGACTTTTGTACAAAAAAGAAAATTCTGAAACACTTCTTGAGGAATTGGTCCTGTTCTTGAGCTCCATATTCTAAATGGGAATAGTAAGTAAACTTGCTTATATCCATATTCTAATGGGAATAGTAAGTAAACTTGCAGTGATACTCCTCAGCTTATGGCTTTTGTTTTAAAAATGATTGAACTCAAGCTACATCATATTTAGAGGATACCATGATGTATGATTTGATGGAAACAATGCAAACAAGTTCCTGAACTCAGTGGATATCCTTGAGAGAGATATTATAAATAATAGAAAATATGAGTTATTACCAATTATAAACTGTCTTCAAAAGTATAAATGCCTTTAAGCAAAAGTCTTTGGTGTGGAAGCAGGGAATAACCATGAAAGTGTTGTTCCGTAAATTAAAGAGTCCTATGCAGATTTGATCGAATATATTCATGATATGTTTGAGGGTATTGATCTTAGAGTTACATGAAAAGTTCAAATAGTAGTACGCCATATACTTTCCTTCCTTCATTCTATTGACCACGACCTAGGAGTTTACTGTGAACAAATAGGAGAAGCTATTCATCATGAGAAAAAACATGGAACAGGTACAAACATAGAATTACCCATATAGATTATGCAAACCTGTTAAAATCAAGTGTTGTTGAATTTGCATCAAAAAACATAAAATAGATTGAGTAATTATATCATTTAAACTTATAATATTCATAATATATATATATATATATATATATATATATATATATATATATATATATATATATATATATATATCAACAGTTCCATAAAGTCTTTACTCAGACCCATAACAGAACATTAATAGTAGATTTCAAACCAAAAACTCAAACTATATTCCATGTTGACATTAAAACTTTATTTAGTAATACTAGAGTAGCCACTCTACTGTGCAGCTTAGACAAATTGAAACCGCCTGGAGTAGACCAGTTACATGCTTTTGTTCTTTCAAAATGTTATAAGAACCTGAGTTTTTCATTATCTTATATATTTATCAAATCTTTTGAAGCAGGTATTGTTCCCTTGCTATGGAAAGATGCAAATATCTCACCCATCTTAAAGAAAAGATGTAAACTTGAACCAATAAATTACGGTCCAACCTCGTTGACTTCAATTGCAAGTAAGATCATGGAGAGATTAGTGAGAGAATACATGACAGAGCACCTTACTAATATCAAGCTACTATCTATTCACCAACATGGATTTGTTAGTGGTAAATCTTGTGCAACAAACCTCTTAGAGGTGTTAGATATAAAATTACAGAGGCACTAAACTATAATTGTATGGCTGTCCTAATCTTACTGGACTTTTCCAAAGCTTTTGACAAAGTAAGCTACAAACTACTGAATATAAAACTTAATGACTATGGGTTTGGTGTAAAATTAATTGCCAGGATTTCTGATTTTTTAAAAAGTAGACGACAGCGAGTAGTCTTGGGTGCTGTGTATTCTGACTGGGCAAAGGTAACGAGTGGTGTACCACAAGGATCGGTTATTGGTCTACTATTGTTTTTGATATATATAAATGACATGCCAGAAATAGTCAAGGATTTTTGTAAGCTTTTTGCAGATGATAGCCAGCTCGTTACTACAATCAAAAACAATATGGATATCATATCAGTTCAAAATGACCTTGATGTCCTCATAGACTGAGAGATGGGAGATGTCCTTCAATATTGAGCTATGAAATTCAATGAAAAACCAATTTATTTAAATAAATTTAGATTACAAAGCCCATCTAACTTATCTCAATCTACAAACTATAGAACAAAGAAGGCAACAAGGGGACATGATATAATTATTTAGCATTCAAGGGGTTTAATGAAGTAAATTGGTTTCATATCAATGCCATACCACATTCCCTTCTAGCACAAGGACCTGCAAGTAATGTTAGAGGCTCTAAATTAAGACTTTCAAGACAATTCACAAGAAACCAAGCCAGATATTACTTCTTTACCAAAAGGATTGTATTTTTATGGTATAAGTTGCCAAATCAAGTTATCGATTCAAGAAGTGTCAATTAGTTCAAGAATCGATATAAGAAGTTCATTGTTGTCGATCAGGCATCTGTTAAAGTCTGACAGACTTCATGAAAAATTTAATTTTTTTCTGATTGCAGATAATTGTATTATATTATATATGTGTGTGTATATATGTATGTTTGTATGTATGTATGTATGTATGTATGTATGTATGTATGTATGTATGTATGTATGTATGTATGTATGTATGTATGTATGTATGTATGTATGTATGTATGTATGTATGTATGTATGTATGTGTCTATGTATGTATGTATGTATGTATGTATATATATATCTATATCTATATATATATATATATATATATATATATATATATATATATATATATATATATATATATATATATATATATATTTAAACAACTTTAAAATGTATTCTACAAAATAGAATGCTCAATGTTCTTAAAAGAACAGAACAATTATAAATTCTTAAATATAAATTATAATTTATATATATATATGTATATAAATATATGTGTGTGTGTGTGTATATATATGTATATATACACACACACGTATATATATAAATATATGTGTATGTGTATGTATATATATGTATATATATGTGTATATATAGATATGTGTATATATATATGTATATATATATATATGTGTATATATATATGTGTATATATACAACCCGTAGATGTTGTCCGAAAGTTTTTTCCATATTTTGTTGACAAAAAGTAAAAGTTAAAATGCAAGACCGGAATTATTTTTTTTTATTAATTGATAGACTGCCTGCCCCAACCAAACCCTCAGTCGATGTAGCAACACTCCCTTGCGAGTCAGGCTATAAGATAGTTAATGTAGCAGCACTCCCTTGCGAGTCAGGCTATAAGATAGTCGATGTAGCAGCACTCCGCGCATGATTTACATTAAAAAAATAAATAAAAATAAAAACATTTTATTAAAAAAATTAAAAATAAAAACATTTTATTAAAAAAATAAAAATAAAAACATTGTTTATATTGTTAAAACATTCAGAATGTTTTTAAAACATTCTGGTCAATTAAATTTGCGTTTTTGTGGTTTTTTTTAAAAACGATTTATTTGTAATTAAATTAATGGTTTTTACTTTCGTCCAACACGCAAATGTTGGACGAAAGTCAAAAGTAATTAATAGTGACGTATGTGTTGGCGTAAGAATCACTTTTTTCCTTCCGCTCTTCCCAAAGACAACAAACTATATATATATATATATATATATATATATATATATATATATATATATATATATATATATATATATATATATTGGATAAGTTATAGCAGTTATTTGCAAATTTTCTTTTTCTGAATTTTTCAAAAAAATTCCAAAACTCCATAAGTTCCAAATGTCATAAATGGTGTCTACTAATGCATATCTAACTAATGAAAAATAAAAATCCGACCTGGGGAACAATTTACCCTAGCGGTCACTCTGGTCCAAAATTAAATTAAAATTTAATCCACTCAATAATAGTTACTAATGTGTAGAGCTAGGGCGATAAACTAGCTAGGCTAGTTTATCGCCCTAGATATGACTTCCAGTGTGTGTAGTGCTAGCCTGTTATATTAACTGACTATTTTCATTTATTTTTTTATAACTTATTTTCTAAAAGTCAATTAAAAAAATGTAAAATAATTTTTTTGCAATTTTAATTGTTTTTGCAGATTGTACTTTATTTTCTTTTTCTGGTGCCTGCTATTATAACTGCTTTTTCTGCTATAACCAATTTGTCTAAAAGCTTTAACCAATTTGTCTAAAAGCTATAACCAATTTGTCTAAAAGCTATAACCAATTTGTCTAAAAGCTATAACCAATTTGTTTAAAAGCTATAACCAATCTGTCTTAAACCAATTTGTCTTAAAGCTATAACCAATTTGTCTTAAAGCTATAACCAATTTGTCTGAAAGCCATAATCAATTTGTATAAAATCCATAACCAATTTTGTCTAAAAGCCATAATCAATTAAACAATAATTTCAAAAGGTTTTTTTAGAAATACAATTGGTAAAGTATATTTGTGACTACTTCTGACCTACACATTCTGATTTCTTTTTTCAAAAACTTATAATAATACTTGAACACTTGAATGTATATGCATAAGAAAAGCAAATGAGAGAATTGCTTCAGGTCTTCAAGGGCCTTAAGGCTAATAACATAAAAAAAAGATGAGAAAAAAATCTCATATGCAAAAAATTCATTTTTGAAAAAAATTGACTTTCCATATATAAGAATCATAAAAAGATATATAGGGAGAGTGGGGAACCATGATACATGTGGCACCTTGATACATGTGGTACCATGAAACATTTGCCACCATAAAACAATTGTAATTGTGGAGGCATCTAAGAATTGTGACAACCACTTTTGTATGGTGAAACAGTTACCACAAGTGCTATGTTTTGACAAAAAATTATATCATTTAACATCATTAAGCCTGCGAGGGGTCAAAATTTTTGTTTTTTTGATGACAAAGTAATTTATTAGTTTTTAAAGTTGCTAAGTTTTAAGGTATGATATTCAATGTTTATTGGTAAGTATTATTATTTTATAAAATACATTCCATAGGCTCTTTACTTTATTAAACAAAATCATTAAAAAAACAAGTTGATACTAAAATAAAGCATAAATAAAATACTAGGATAACCAATTTTGATACAAGGCCATTATTTAATGATGCCTAAGAATAATATTTGAAACAATATGTTATCTGGATTTCTGAAATGTGATTCAGACCTATTGATGCATTTTTATTGATGCATTTTTATTGATGCATTATTTGGGTTATAGAAATTTTAACTATTTTTTTTTTGATTTTACAATGAAAAAAATTTTAATTCGGATCAATTCTAAACATTTTAAAAACTAATAAGATTTAAGTAAAACAAAAAACTAATTCTGTATACAGTTAAAAACGAATTATGTATGCACTATTAAAAACTAATTATTAAAAAAAAATTATGTATGTACTATTAAAAACTAATTAGGTATGCACTAAGGGTTATAAATAAGTTTTTGGACTGGAATAAAAACCTTATTTTTGGAATATTATTTTTTATTTAAAACACAAAACTCAAATATAATAATAAAAAAATGTCTTTTTTTAGTATTTGAAGAACAAAAAAAAATTAGACACCATGTCTACTTGCACTATTAAAAAACTAATTGGGTAGGCACTATTTAAAACTAATTACATATGTACTTTTAAAAACTAATTGCGTATACACTATTTAAAAAAATAATGTTAAATGGATTAAGCAGTCATTTCAACCATTTATTAATATTAACATGGATTGCTAATTAAATCTATTATTGATGAATTTTTTCAATGGTTACGAGCTGTTTAGTATTTAATATTTTGAATATTTAAAAATTTACCTAATGCTGTAACATTTCAACAATATAGCAATTAATAAATTGTTAATTAATTGACTATTGCTTGATAACTATTGTGAAGTTGCAAAGTGAAAGTTAAACACTACTTTTTCTAAAAACATTATTTTATTTACAAACACATTTTTTTTACCAACAAGAATTGGTAAAAAAAAAACCAAAAAAATAATGTATAATATTCTCACCATTATATCGACTTATAATTTTGAGATCTTTAATGGAGCCATCTTGTGCATTATACCATGGATCTGCAGTATAGACTTTAACATTTGAAAAAGATTGTGGTTTTTTATTTATAATGCTATGAACAAGTAACTCATTTAAATATATTGTATACAAATAAACTCCATTTGTTTGAAACTGTGATATTTGTAAACTTGACCACTGATTTAGTGGCAGAGGTTGGGTTGTAAAAGAATAATCTATATTTCCATTGACAGCTGCAGATATGTATAACCTCCCTGAGCCATCACTATGAAACCATACAGCTGGGCATCTATCACCATATTGAGCCGAATCGCCTCCAATTGTTAAATGAATAACACTTTTCCATCCTTGTGAATATGATCTGGGTTTTAATTTAAATGAAACTGAATAGGTTTTTTCTAGCAAGGACAGTGTTGTATTTAAGCTATTATTAACCAACTTTTGCTCAACAAGGTCTGCAAATTCTATTAAAAAAAATTATAAAAATTCAATTATTCAAAAAAAACTTGCATAATTGAAACATATTTTGTCCTAATATCTAACCTAATTTAGTTTTACATATAAAACCATAATGTGAATCACAAGGAGCGTCATTCCAACCAACTGAACTTGCTACCACACAGTCTTCATTTCCGCCATTGTTGTTGGGCTGATTTTGCATCCAATTATAGATTAGCACTGGTGTATCATCTGACCACTTAAATATATTTTCATTTGTCAGATCATTTAGTCCTGAAAAAAATAAATATAAAAGATATAAAAGTTTATGAAAACATTTACAAATGCATGAAACAAATAAATACTACACAAAGATTAGAGTAAACAAACATGTTTCATGAACAGACTAGTGTGAAACCAACATTTCATGTGCAGTCTAAAGTGAAAGCTACTTGTAAAAATACTATGTGTACTATACCTATCCAGAAATTTTGATTTTTAATTGTGTCATCTTGAAGCTGATTTTTAACAAACAAATTTTCTGCTTCATCGGCTACACTTAACAAGTTACCTCCATAACTAAGACACGACAAATAAGAATCTTGCCAATTTTTTGTAGTTATACTGTTGAAAAAGTAACAATGATTTTCATTATATATCCAATTATCTGCACATTTATCACTGAAATCTAAAATATTTTTTTTCCTATTTTTAATAACTAAGTAAGAGTGAAAACTTCATTGTTAGATAAATAAAAATCTAAATACAAACAAAATTTTTATGTGTTACTTTACTAAACCTCACTTTGAATTTGATTAATAGTAAAAATCATTATATCTTCTATTTATAATATTTTTAACAACAACAAAAAAATGTATTAATACATTGAGAATTAATACAATTTTTTTATTAATTTTTAGGCAGGTTTTAATTTAATTGAGCACACATTAATTGAATAAAACTGTTTTAACAAAACTGATATTCGTTATAAAAACCAGTGTTGATGACTTTTTAATATGTCAAATACCAATTTTATCATTAATTTTATATTCCAAATATATTATTTTAGGCAAATCAAAACATTAAAAAATATATATATTACTCAACAAAAGCTTGTTTAAGATATTAGTTAACAAATATATGACATTATAACACACTTGATTATTGCAATCAAATATATAACATGATACATTTGAAATTCATACTGGACAAGAACAATAGCTGAAAACAATTCTCAGCAGTAATAGAGAAATTTTAAGAACTATAAAAAAATAGATAAAAAAGCGAAAAGAGTAAAGCAAATTATCTGAAAAACTTAACAAACATCATAAGCATCAATTACAAATTTGTATTATCAAAACTGAGTTTAATGGACATATAGATCATAAAAATAATTTTTAATAAAAAAAAAAAAAAAACAACCATACAAATGATGAGAAAAATAAATTTTGCCAACAAGCATTATTTAATAATAATACAATTTGGGAAGAAAGTTTTTTGGTTCCATGGGTTAACTTTGAGTTTTGGCAAAATAGGGGAAAAGCTTTTCATTTGAGTAGTATGACAGTTAAACAGAGTAAAAATATAAATAGGTTGTATAATGTGAAATGGTAAATTAGAATTTATTCATAAAACTAAAAATGTCTTGTATAAAATTGTAGATTATTATTTAACTTAGTGTTTTAACAATGCTCCAAAATACAAAAAAAACTATTTAAGGAAAACAGTATGAGTGTTTTACAATTGATTGAATCCAATATTGCATTTATTATTAAATAAAATAAACAATAAATTATTTACAATAAGAGAAGATTTAAAAAAAGATTAAATATTTTTTAATGAAAAGTTTAAATTAAATATTTTATATGAAAAATCTAACACTGTCAATATTGTGTTGAATTCAAAATGGTAGAAGTTAAAACTAGAGTTGAATTAAAAAAAGAAAACATTAGGTTAAGGATAAAACTTTTTAATGATTATCAATTATTCTAATAAATATGCTTTCTTAGGTTTGACCTATAATGTTTTACTTGTAATTTTTTAACATTAGTTTGATATATGTGTTATTATTTTTTAAAATTTTGACAAAATCAAAAGACTAAATCTTTTGATTTTCTTGAAGCTAAATTTTTGCAACTTGAAAAAAAGAAAAAAACAACTCTTAATGTACTTACAATACAATTTAAGCAATGCTTTGATAAAAAGATTTTTTTGGTCTTGTCGAACAAAGTGACTTTTGAATTTAAAAGGGTAGGGTTTATGATATGATAAAGAAATCTACCATCATTCAAAAGAACTTTTAAATAAAGCAAAAATTTTTAGTATTTAAAACAGACAAAACAAAATGATAAAAAAAGAAGGAAGGTAAAAAGAGGTAACTATATTAAGTAAACTCTAATAAACAAAACAATAAAAATAATACAATAAAAAAAAATTAACATATTTTGTTAATTAAAAAGTAAAAGAGCAGTTTTATTAATTAATCTAAGAAGAAAAAATTTTTATTAAAGGAGTATGTCCTACTTTGATGTCTTTCGACCCATATCCACGCCAAGTTGATGGTGTTTAAATTTTTACACCAACTTTTCGTTAGTGTCTTGCGTATTATCAGTAAAAAATCTAAGCCCAATCAGCTATATATATATATATATATATATATATATATATATATATATATATATATATATATATATATATATATATATATATATATATATATATTACGTTAGTTTATTGAAATGGCTTTAAGAACAAGAAAAAACGAAGAAGTTTTAAATATTAAAGCCAAATAATAATGAGTTTTTATATTATATGTTTTAACTGCATACTTAAAAGTGTTTACCTAACTGCATACTTAAAAGTGTTTGAAGTTAGAAAAAAAATGCTGATGTTTTATGGTCAAATCTTTATTTTACGTTTTTTTTGCTGACTTCACACAGATTGTGTTGTTGCTTCAAATATTTTTCCAGTATCTTTGCGACAAACAAACCTTTTATTTTTTCTGTTAACAATTTTGAAATTCAATTCATTACTAAAGATAATCATTTTCAATCATTCAATTGTTCCAGTGAATAATTTAAACACTCTTTGCACCATTTTTTTCATCTTTGGCGATCGATTAACGTCAACAAAGGCTTTCTTACATCATAAAAAGAATTTAGTTCTACTTGGGTGATAACTTACTTAATGTCATTTGACTAACTATTTTGTCTACCAGCAAACTATTAATTTCTGCACTTAAAGCTGATATTCCAGCCTTTAGGTTGCATCTGCTTAACAGGCATATTTTCATTGACACTACCAGTTGATAAGTAATTTTTTATTGTTGTATGAACACTGAATTCAGAAATATTTAAGCGTCTGCCTATTTCTCTAGTGCTCATTTTCATATTATGCATTCCAATGACTGGCCATTTTATTTTTGACAAAGCTCTTTTACCCATGAAAATATGATATTTTGACAAGGTTGGATCAGTTGAAAATTGCTGAATTTTGAATCAAATCGTAGCTGCAATTTTTATTTAAAATAAAATAAGAATAGGAGGTGAGTGATAAAAATGCAAAAGACTTCAATAAAAAATCTCTCAAAGTGCGTTTAAACTTTATTTTAAAAAATTGAAAGGAGCTAATTGCTCCATTAATTTTCTTATCACCCTATACTTCCTTCATAATATCCTTACAATTTTTTTCTCTCTCTCTAAATTAATAAATTATAGCCATAGTATAAATAAATTTAAAAATAAAGAGTACATCTCATCAATTTATCGGGTTGTCCTTGCTTAAAAGTATTATATATGTTAGAAAAACAAGTGTTTAAACTTTCTTTACAAGATTATATCATTAATTTGGCTGACATTGTTAGTACAAAACATATATATACTTAATGTCGTTAAAAACTACACCAAGTGGTACAGCAGCTTCGTCTGGTAACTTGGTTAAACCTTGGTTGGCTCAAAGTACAAAAATTAAGTCACTGTCCTTGAAATATTTTGTGCCAGGTTTTTCTTATGTTTTTTTAAAGTTCTTTTTTTTTAAATTTCAAAAGTCTTTTACAGCTACTAATACCTACTAATAACTATTATGGAGTTTTTACAAGAATTTCTCATGAGGGCATTAACTAGATATTAGTTTAAAAAATTTAACCAGAACATATTAAATAGTTCTAATTTATTCTGGTGTATATTAAATAACTAGTTCTAATTTATTCTGGTGTATATTAAATAAAAATATTTTCATAAATTTCACACAAAATTTATTGATGCCAATCAAGAAAAGCCTATAATATATAATTAATAAATTTATAATTAAGAAATTTATAAGAAACAACCATGAAATTGCAGGCATTAAATGTTTTTTTTAATTGTCTCCATTTGCTTGTGTATCAAAAAAGAAATCCCTTTACCGAAATGCACACCAGTAAAAAAGAAATATATATTTAATAGAATACTCTTAAAATGAAAGTGGCAATGATATATTAAGATTAAAAATAAATCAAAGATATATAATTCTTATTAAAAATTAAATGCATTGATTAAATTAATATAAAAATAAACAATTCTTAATATATCTTTGGAAATTGGAATTTAATTTAACGTGACGTTGCCACATTTAATTTTGTGTTTTCATATTTATCTTCAATAAATGTGACAGACGGTATTTTTATTTCATTTTCGGCGCTGTCCAACCAATGTATGCAGCGCAGAAGCAAAGTAGAAGAGAAAAGAAGATAAGCAAAAAGACCCCACACATTCCCAGAAAACATTTTAATCTCAGAGGAAGGGGGGTGGGGGTGGAGGGGGTGTTTGGGAAATATTTTAACAAATTCCCAATTTCGTCAAAACGCTGTACTAAATTTATTTCTGGTTAACACCCTGACTAATTTGGGATGTCCATCATACAAAACTTTGCAGTTTATAGCATTGCAGTTTTGCTTCATCGCAATGAGTCAGACACTAAAGCTCAAAGGCATATATTTTTCAAGAACCAATAATAGTTGGTGCAAATGGTACAAACTAAATTTAGTGGAAAGGTTAAATTATGAAATAAACTATTTAAAATTTGCGCTGTTTCAAATTTGAACAAAAAACGAGAAGTTTTTAAACTTAAGTTTTTGAAACGCTTTACATTATTATTTTAGAGATTATAATTGATATATTGGACGAGGTTAATTTCCATTCCATTCGGTCTCCTGTTTTGGCAACATAACTATAACGATATATTCCAAAATTGGTACATATGTTAATATGCCCGAAAGTAATTTATATTTCAAAAGATTATGTTCTATTTTTTTATCAGAGTCCTTCCAAAATTGGCTAAAAATATGAAATTTCTTAATGATGGAAATTATTATTTATAAATCAAGATTGTTTTGCTGAATTGAATAATCAAATTTTAATTAATTGTTCTTAGGTAATATAAAATTCCTATATATATAAATATTAAAGCAAAAAATTTCTAATAATGATTTTATTCTTTATATATATTGTAATTATATAATAGAAGTATTTATTATATTATATATTGACTAAGTTTTATTTTTTAAATGTCACTATTAAAAAAAAGGTAACTACTATATGCTATCATGCCTAGCATTTAGACTATATAATGGTAGCCAAAGGCCAAGCTATCTACATTAAAAAAATACATATTTTGATAGATTATGTATATATCTATTTATATAATCAAAATATTAAATATTATTTATATGATTAATTTTTTTATGATTACTGATACGTTTTTATGATTACGTATTTTTACGATTACTTATAACTTATCTAAAACCCTTCAACAGACACGTATGTCTGCCTCTGAAGGAAGGGACATTGCAATGTTGACTGTCAAAACACTCATGGATATGCGAAATGAGGAGTGGTTCAATTTATGGTGGCAAAAAATTCAGAAGCATGTTCATGATTTCCCGGACCTCGAGGAACCCAGGCTTCCGAGAAAAAGGAAGATGCCAGCACGGTATGAGGAGGGTTGTAGTACCACATATCATTATGTTGAGACAGCCATTCAGTACTATCGTGCCACATACTACAATGTAGTTGATTCTTCTGTTGACACTATCAAATACCGTTTTGATCAAGCAGGACAGAAACAACTTGAAAAGCTGGAGAAACTTTTGCTTTCTGAAGATGTCACAGATACCATAGCATGAATAAAGAAGACATACTCAGATATTGACACGGACTTATTAGATCTGCAACTTTGGTTATACAGAACAATGTTTGATGAAATTCCAAGGTATGTCAGTGATGTTGTCTCACATCTCACACAGTTTTCCTCTTCTCAATTATCTTCTATTTCTGATGTTGTCAAATTGCTCAAGCTGATTCTAGTTACTCCAGCAACAAATGCTGTTAGTGAACGAGCATTTTCAACAATGAGAAGACTCAAAACTTTTCTGAGAACGACGATGAAACAGCAGAAGCTGAATAATTTGGCAATGCTACACATCTATTCAAACTGTGTAAACCAACTTGATCCAGAAAAAGTGATAACAGAATTCTGTAGAGATCATCCGTATAGAACAAATTTATTTAGATTTTAGTGTTTTTATTTTGAACTTGAACTATAGTACTACATGTGTATACAGTTTTATGTACCTACAACCTAAACTATTTTATACTATTATAAATTATTTCTGGTTATTATCAGCCTTTTGTATTCTCATTTTATATAGAATCTAATATGTACTATAGTACCCATATAATCTCTATTCAACAAATACAAAATAATAATATGTAATTTTAATATGTATAACTCCAAAGAAACATATAAAACAACATTTATATTTGGGGTACACCAAAGGAATGCGCCCTTTTTAGTGTACCTTACCCCCCCCCCCAGTTTATAAAAGCTTCCCAGGCCCCTGTTAAGATATATGGAATATATTTTTACGGGATATATTCTAATAAAGATAAAAACTATTTATTACTATTGTAATAAATACAATTTCTTATCCGTGAAATGATACATCTGTACCAGTTTTAAATATTTTTATGCATGCAGCATAATTAAAATTAATCAAAAAATACAAGATAAATGCAAAAAGAAATTTGACGCATAAAGGTTCATACTGCACAAACCGATGTCAACGCGCAAATTTTTTTTGGCTTAACTTTTAGTTTAGCGTTTAATTTTATTCTTTAGTTTTTAATCATAATCATGAGAATGAACTTTTTTTTCATGACTATGTTTTAGTGGTCTAAGATCTTCTTAGTTCCATAGCGTTACCTACAAACGTCTGTAAGTGTAAACGTCTTTAGCATATCGTCCCCTCAGTATTATCTTGTTCTATCTACAAATATAATAAATAAAATGTTCTATCTAATATATATATATATATATATATACATTTTTTTTTTTGTAGTTATTTTAGGTGCTACCAGAAGTCCTTACGGTCTTATCACAGAGCACCGCGGGAAAGCATTTAACAAGAAGTCCACGCCTCCTTCCGTACCAGTGTCGCTTATTTGGCTAGAGTTGGCATCGAACCTGGGACCTCTGGGTTCTGAGCCAGAACTCTAACCACTGCGCCACGGCTGTTAAATTCAAATAAATATAAAAATTAAAAATAAATAAATACAAAAAAAAAATTATATACAAATGAATACAATTTTTTATGTAATATAATATATTATATCAGGTAGAACACTGTATTTATATATATATATATATATATATATATATATATATATATATATATATATATATATATATATATATATATATATATGTATATATATATATATATATATATATATATATATATATATATATATATATATATATATATATATATATATATATATATATATATATATATATATATATATATACAGGGTGTTCGGGATAAATTTGACATATTTATAATTGATTATATTTTTTTGTAGATTAGAGGTATTAATACACACTACAGGTCATTTAAAAGTTTGAACCCTTCTTCATTCATATACAAGATGTCAGAAAGGATGGATGACTGGAACCCACCTGAATCATGGAAGAGAATAACTTGCATCATGATGATTCGTGCCGGCCATCAAAATAAGGATATTATGACTGCTGCCCAATGCTCCCTAAACACAGTAAAAACAATCAGGTATGAACTAGAGACTTGCAATGGTGACTACAAGGATGTAGTAAGAAGAAAGATCCCTAGCAGACGATCTGATTGCGTTCGTACAGCAGAATTCCTTGCAAGTCTGCAGGAACAGGTGTTGAAGAACCCTGGCATTGGAATTCGGGCTTTGTTACGTGAAATGAATGTTGCATCCTCTGGATGCTTGTATGAGTAGTAGCGAAGGTCTTCATTGAGTGCAAGCTTCATAGTAGAGGATGCAACATTCATTTCACGTGACAAAGCCCGAATTCCAATGCCAGGGTTCTTCAACACCTGTTCCTGCAGACTTGCGAGGAGTTCTGCTGAACAAACGCAATCAGATTGTCTGCTAGGGATCTTTCTTCTTACTACATCCTCGTAGTCACCATTGCAAGTCTCTAGTTTATACCTGATTGTTTTTACTGTGTTCAGGGAGCATTGGGCAGCAGTCATAATATCCTTATTTTGATGGCCGGCACGAATCATCATGATGCAAGTTATTCTCTTCCATGATTCAGGTGGGTTCCAGTCATCCATCCTTTCTGACATCTTGTATATGAATGAAGAAGGGTTCAAACTTTTAAATGACCTGTAGTGTGTATTAATACCTCTAACCTGCAAAAAAATATAATCAATTATAAATATGTCAAATTTATCCCGAACACCCTGTATATATATATATATATATATATATATATATATATATATATATATATATATATATATATATATATATATATATATATATATATATATATATATATATATTTTGTATTTATTTTATATATTAGATGAAGCTTTTTATTTATTACATTTGTAGATAGAACGAGGCGACGATATGTTGAGTTTGCTGGCATTATATCGAATAATCGCGCAGTTTGCAGGCATTATATGGAATAATCGTATATCTATAAATATGGGAAAACTTTAAAATTTTATTTTAAATTTTAGGAAACTTTTTTGCTATATATTTTTTTTTTTGCTATAAATATATAAGCAAAAAAAAATTTCAAAATTTATTACGCTGAGGGAAGGTCGTAAATCCCCCAAAACAAAACTGATGACAGCGCACTTTACCACTGAGCTATCAATCAAATGCATTCAGCAGAAAAACAAACCTAATTATAATCACTTTCTTCGAAGTACTTCATCTTTGGGAAGATTTGAATTCTAGATTTTTTAATGTTATTTGTGCAACCTACTGCACAACAACTTTTTTTAGCATTTTTTTTTTAAATTAACTATGCAAACCGCTAGTGATTTTTTAGTTTGTTTTCCCTCAATTCAAGATATTTAATTTTAAAACGATGCTTTTTAATACGGAGTGACGTCACGATGACTGGATGGATAGTATAAGTATGATATCGATTGAGACATTTAATATGTATGCAGGTATATTGTATATGTATGCAGGGGCGGATTTAAACCCCGTCAAGTGCTGCAAGTGACGGGGTAAAATTATAAATATAAATATGGATATTATGACGTCTAACGCCCGCTTAGTACTAATTGTCGATCTTGATATTTTTGTTATATTTAGGAAAAAGTTTACAGTGAAAACTGCGCTTTGCAGAGGTTGCAAAAATTGCTTTATAAAAATTGTCAATGTAAACTATACTTTGCAGGATATGAAAAAATATTTCATAAAACTTCCTAATGTAAATTATACTTTGCAGGATATGAGAAAATTGGATAAGCTAATTGCAGGCCCGGATTTACCCCATTTGGGGCCCCTAAAATGATATATTAATCCTTTATTCAAGAATCAAGAATGTACTTTTAAAAGCAACTTCAAATATTGACACTCAATCAAATTTAAAAAAAGGACTTTGGTATGTGAAAATATGATTTATTTTTAAATTTTACATTAACTTTTTTCTTCACTTTTCCTTAGCAAATTCTTCAATCAATTCGTCGAAATCAATTTTTTTCATCAAATCTACATTACTTGATAGCAATGAAAAACTATTTACTGTATTTTGTATCATAATTGATCTTAAATAATTGTTCGTAAATCTTAACTTTGAAAAACCTCGTTCTCCAGAACAGTTAGTGAGCATCAAACATAAATAGATTCTTAAAATTGTTTCGGAATTTGGAAACACAATTTACATTTTTTTTTCTTTAATAATTTTATACAATGATAAATGACTATTAGGTAAATCTTCACTTTTCCAGGTTAACTTAATATAATTATGTAAATGAATTAGTTTATTATACAAAGCTTCATGGATATCTTCACTGTATTGCTCCATTATTTTTTGGACGTTAGTTTTTAAATCTTTATGTGATATGTTTAAATTTGTCAAAAATCCAAATAGTGCGAAAATATCCGGATAAGCTTTAGCCCGTTCTTTTAAGTTTACACTGAGTATTTTCAAACTTTTCTCAAACATATTTGTTTGAAATGCTTCTTTAGGAGTCAATTTGGTTTGTGGTGTTTGAGATTCATATGGAAATCTTTTGTTTGTTCGTTGTCTTTTGATTGTGTATTCGGTGTCTGGAAGCAACTTTTTCGCTTCTGCTTCAATGACATTATAATCGCCAACTAATTTATCAAAAAAAATCACCAAGAGATGAGTATAAATTCGAACAATTGTCTAGGTTAATTTTTGAATCTTGTAGACATTTTTAAACTAAGTTTATTCGACTCAGAACGGTGTTCCAAAAAACTGTTTGTAATGCAAATTCAAATTCGTCCATCTTTCCAATCAGATTATGTGCCTCCGCTCCCAAATTCGAGTCAAAACTTGAATCTTCCGCGATTTCATTCAAAGAATCTTCTATGTCTTCGTAGTTACGATATATTGTATTCACAGAGTCTGCACGAGCACTCCATCGGGTTTTAGACAAAGATTTAACAGACCTATCCGAAAATGTCTCTAGAACAGCCCATCGTTTGGTTGATGATGAAAAAAAGTTATACATTTGTTTATTCCGAAAAAATTAATTGACTCTATACAACAATCAACACCAGATGAACCCACTAAATTCTACGAATGTCCAGCACACGGCAAAAAGGTGGCCAACTTATATTGATATTCAAAATTTTCGTCTTCATACCTTTATGTTTTCCAGATATGTTTGGCGCGTTGTCATATGATTGTGATCTACAGTTAGATATGTCCAAGCTGAGAGTTAAATCCAAAAAATTGATGGTTACTTCAGCTAATAAATCTTTCAATTGGTTCAAATGTTGCATCATCAGCATATCTCAAGATAATACAAAGCTGATCTTTGTGACTGATGTCTAGTGTAGAATCGACGGATAAACCAAAATATTTTTAATTTTTTACTTCGTTACTAATCGACTGTAAAACTTTCTTGGCCATCAGTGCAACAAGTTCGTCACAAACTCGTTGCACTGACAAATAATTAGTTTTTCCAGATCCAACATTTCCATCATTTTCCACATGTTCAGATAGAAAAGAGTCAAACTTTGAAATAAGCTCCAGTAATCCTATAAAATTGCCATTTGATTCTTTGCCGAAACTTTCGTTGGATCCTCTGAAAGCCAAGTTTTTTTCTATTAAAGTACAAATCACTCCTACTACTCGTTTCAAAACTTGTCGGGGTCAAGGATATGACGGAGCTGGTTCTGTTTTTGGGTATATAAATGGTCTTTCTGCTCAGGTTCTCAATATAAATTCAAAGGCTCTGTCTACACATTGTCATAGCCATCTACTAAAATTATCTGTTTGCAAATCGTGCAATGTCCAATTAGTCTCAGAGGTTTTTGATAAAGCTCGTGCACTTTCTTATTTTTTTAATTATTCAGAAAATAGACAAAGGCTTTTAGAAGCTAGCATTTTAGAGCTTGAACCTCGGACACATAAAAAAAAGTTGAAGGATGTCTGTAGAACTAGATGGGTTGTGCGTATAGATGGTTTAAACAATTTTCTTGAACATTGTTTATCTATTTTTCATGCTTTATGTACCATAGCTTCCCCTGAGTTTTCTTTTAACAAAGACACACAAAAAATCTTCTACTTTTTTAAGTTCCATTAGTACTTTTCAATTCGTCTTTACTTTAGTTGTGACAACGTGTCTTTGATTTTACTTTACCTGTTACTCGGTTACTACAATCAAAAACTATTGATGTCTTAGATGTTTTGCACCTTATTACAGCTTTTAAAAATACATTTGTTTCCATCAGAAATGATGGCTGCTACGAAGCATCATGATTGCTTTCAAGTAAAGCTGACATTTTTATTACGAAACCAAGAACCTGTTCTATTCAAAAAAATCGTTCTAATTTTCCATCAGAGTGTTTTTCAGAATACTTCAAAAGAGCTGTTACTATCCCTCTTATAGATCATGTATTTACATCTATATCTACAAGATTTAAACCAGAAACTGTAGCTGCATTTAAAGGGTTAGCAATTATTCCGTTAAAATTAAAAGATCCAAAACCTAATTGTGTTGGAGGCAGCAGTTTATAACATTCTGTAATTTTTATAAAGATGATTTTCCTAATATCAATGCGTTGAATGGGGAACTAGTTCTTTGGGGAAAATATTGGAAAAGTTTCTCTGGGACTATTCCTGACAATATATCTTTAACTCTTAAATCAATATTATTTCCTGGATTTGAAAATATTAAGATGGCTTTAAGGATACTAGGGACACTTCCTGTTATTTTATGTGAGTGTGAGAGGAGTTTTTCTGTTATGCGTCGGTTAAAAGACTATACAAGAACAACAATATCAGAAGATCGACTTAACGGTTTGGCATTAATGTATATCCATCAAAAAATTGTTCCTTGTATTGATAATGTTATTAATAGATTTTCTATAATGAATAAATGACTTGATTTCAATGTTTAGTGTTTATGCTGCTTATTCTAACACACACCAACTTCTTTATATTAATAAAATCTTGTCCATTATTATCGCTCTTCATATAACAGCTAACAAATAGGCATGGAAACCCCTGGAAAGACCAAGACATCAATGATGTCCTTAACAGGACGGGTTATATGTAACCCCATACTTTTGTTTGGGATTAGCTGTATGATTAGTGGTCGTACTTTGGGCCAACATTGATCATCTCTTTCTGACATTGACAATCTTTTTCTATCATTTTCTAATTTAGCTACAAATTAAAATAAAAAAATAAAAATAAATTTAAATAAATTTTCTCTCAATCAACGAAGCATTCTTAAGTTTTTGTGCCATATAAACCAGCTGTTTTACTGTAATTGTTGTCAAAAACCGTTACCTTTCTTTTCATTTGATTAAAAATGATCTTACTTGTTGTTAAAGTTTACTAGGTTTGACTTTTTTCATAAAATCTTGTAATATAAAAATATATAATTTGTGCCTTTCTCTTTCTGTTCTTAATTTTTATTTTTCCGATTGTCCATGTCTGGAAAAAATATGTTCCTAGACATGCTGATGAGCCCTGATATTGGGCGAAACAATCATTTGTTGTTTTATATATTTATTATTGTAATGTGTTGAGCCAATATGGTAGAAAAGAATCTACAGCTCTTTTAATAAGAAACATATTTGGTTAAAAAATGTTTCTAAGTAAAAGATATGAGTTTCTCACTGCAATAGAAAGAAAATCCTCTTTAAATGCTCAAGCCCTAGGGCAGGAGGATTTAAACGGATACATAATGGGAACGTTATTGGGGCGATTGCCCCCCCCCCTCTCCCCCGCCGCCGCTTGCATATTTTGAAACCCAATACAGGCTCAGAATAGGCAGAAAAATAAGCAATCTGATTCGCTGATTTTGAAAGAGAGGAAAGTGTGATTTGTTGAAAAATATAATGAAAATCAAAACACAGATTTTTGAAATAAATTTCAAAATAATGATACACTAAGTTTATCAATTTCAAGTCATGTGTTACTGTCAATACAGGAAATTCATTTTATTTTAGTACTCTTCAGAGTATTTAAAATGTATCAAAATCTATTTATACAAGAGAATTTTCACTCGTAAAAATTTCAATAAAGTTTATCTTGGTGATGAAGATTTTATCTATTGTTAATTTTAAGAAACGAAATAAAAAAATATGTTGAAGTAAATTTGAAAAAATCTACAAATGTGTTTCTCTTAAAATATGCTCTTGGCCTTAAAGCATTCTCAAATACATAGTTTATATAAGTATGTTGGACGAGACTAATAGTGAAGCACTTTTGCATACAAAGTTTATATGGAGTTTTACGTGACTACTGGTGAAGAACTTTATTTATAAACTGATTTACATGTTTATTATAAAGAGTTGAAAATTAGAGTTTTTTAAAAAAGAAAATTTGTACTAATTGCAAAACTAGCTTACATGTTCCATGTCAATATATGAGCTCTGAGGAGATTTTGTTTTCATGCTTTGTTTCAACCATAGTTTGGAGGAGGCTGATATATTTTTTTATTACGTAACTTTAATAAAACATCGTGTTAAACCATTAAAAACTTTTTTTAAATTTATAAAAATTTTGGCAGGCTGCATTAAGTTATAAAATATTATAAATTTAACAAAAGAAGTGATATCTATGTTTGTCTACAGAACAGTAATTTTTGTACAGTTACATATAAACACTGACATTAAAAGCAAGAAAAAGTATTGAAGTCAAATAAGTTAACCAAATAAAAGTGGATTATGGCATAAATAAAAGTGGATTATCGCAAATGATTGTGGCATTTTTTGTATTGTATTAATTAAAAAAAAAAAGATTTAAAAAACTAAACTAAGTGGTTAAAATCAAACATTTTAATGAAAAAAGAGTAAAAAAAAAAAAAAGAAAAGAAAATTATCAAAAAAAAGAACAAAATAAGTTGTCATGCTATGAATATTTTTGCTATTATAAAATGTGTTTTGTATGTATAAACTCTTGAAATATTTCACTTGAATTTGCATGTGTGCAATTTTGCAAGACTTCTAAATGTGTTTCTTATCAAATATAATATCCGTGTTCTATAAAGCATACTCGATAGAAAGTTTATATGCAATTGCACCAGACTACTGTTAAAGTACTTAAAATATGCAAAGTATAAATTTTAGGCTGAGATAGAGGTTGTTCTAAGCTCGTTACTGCATCTTTATTCCAACTTGTTAATTATAAACAGTTTAACATTTAGAATTTTGGAAAAAGAAAATTTTTACAGATGTTTTGCCAAACTAGCTTACATGTTCCATATAAATCTACGAACCCTGAAGAAGTTACTGTTCAACCTAAATTTTGAGAAGGCTGATAAGGCGTACATCAATATTTTTCTTTATATATATTATATAGGATGAAAGTTGGATATTAATCTAATGGAAACAATTTGAATAATAAATTGGATAATTATCTAAAAAAAAAGAACATTTGTTTTTATTGGTTATACCAAAATTTGTAAATATAGAGTACATTTTATTTAAGGTTTTTTTTCTAATTTTTTTTAGAACAGACATATTTTCTTTTTCTTCTGGAGTATATAATGTAAAATAAATTATTAGCATTATAAATATATAAAATTTATCAAAGTTTGCTGCTTTATTTACAGGGTTATTTAAAATTATAATCACTTGTATTCAAAATTATAATCACTTGTATTCAAAATTATAATCACTTGTATTCAAAATTATAATTGCATCTATTCAAAATTATAATCAGATCTATTCAAAATTATAATCAGATCTATTCAAAACTATAATCACTTGTATTCAAAATTATAGTCACATATATTCAAAATTATTGACAATTTTTATTAAAAACTTAATAACATTTTAAATAAAAAAATTATATTGTTTATTTAATTAAATGAATTGTTCACCGTTTTGAGCCTTTTCAACCTATCTTCTCATATTTTCATAAAATCCATGGCATTGTAATGAATAATCATTATCAGATGATGCCACCAAATCTAAGCATTGTTCAATTGTTTATGTTGGATTTGCTCTTCGTATTGCACAATATCTTGATTTAAACATTGAAAAAAATTCCTCAATCGGATTCAATTCAGGAGAATAAGGCACAATCAATTTAAATGGAATATTAAGAGAACTTAATACTCTTTGAACTTCATGAGTTTTATGAATTCTGGCATTATCCATAATTAAAATGCTATTCGGGTGCAATGCGAAATATGGAGCCAACACTGAAATAAAATTAATAAATTCAGTTCCATTATAAGAGCCTGTTCTATATTTATAACCAATGATCCCATTATAATCAATAGCACATATTAAACCTTTATTAACCAATTTATTTGCTGGAACAGCAACAAAGGCTTTTATATTCAGAGGTGAATAACCATATCTTCTTTTCGTATGCTGATTAAAACCAGTTTCATCAAGAAACACGAGATTTTTATTCCCGATTCTTGATATCTCGGCTGCATAGATAATTCTTGCGTTGATTTTTTCTATATCATTTCTTTCAATTGGAATCAAAGAGAGTCTTTTTCGACTCATCCCTATCTTTTTAATTTTTCTTGATATAGATGGTTGTGATATTATAACACCATTTACTTCATGTATGAGAGTTTTTAACTCATTTTGTGTTATTGAATTATCAATTAAAATGGAATTGTATAATAGTTGTTCAATTGGATCAAAAACTCTTCTTTTATTAAGACAAGTTGCTTTAAGTTTTTCACCAGATGATACAAACGCAACTCCATCTTCATATTTTTTAATTATTTTTCCAAACGCCCTGGTGCAGAGATTTACGGTATTTGAAATCTGTTTGATAGTATATTTTTTGCTTTCTTGCATATTTATAACCATATTATAAATTTCTTTCGTTACTTGCTTTCTTGCTTTTCTTACCATCACGGAAGTAATAAAATTTTCATGAATTTTAAGGCGATTATAATATTGAATACATGTGATTATAATTTTGAATACAAGTGATTATAATTTTGAATAGATGTGATTATAATTTTGAATAGATGTGATTATAATTTTGAATAGATGTGATTATAATTTTGAATACAAGTGATTATAATTTTGAATACAAGTGATTATAATTTTGAATACAAGTAATTATAATTTTGAATAACCCTGTAATATTATTTACCATCAGTTGCTATTAAAGGATACACATTTTATATTAATTATAGAATACAATAACGAGTATTTTGTTCAGGTTAAAAGCTATATATCAACAAACATGTATTGGGTTTTGAAATTAAAATAAACAACAGCATGAACTTGCATGTTTGCAATTTTTCTTGTTTCTACCTTTTTATACTTAGTTTTTCATATAGGTGTGGTAAGTTGAGAGTTATTGCTTTTGGTAATCAGTTTACTATATCAAAACACACTTGTGGGCATCAGGTTATAGATTTTTTCTAATAGCTTATGCTACAATGCTTTGTGATCTTTTATTACTATACATTACCAAAGGATATCTAAATTTGCTCTTGCTTACAATTGCTTTTAATTTAAGAGTGTTGCAAATCATCTGGGCTAGCTATAATAAGCAATATTCTCAAATTTTTTAGTGTTTTATATAATTTATATATGGGAGTAACAAGTGTAAAGTTCTAAAAAGAAATTAGGCTATTTTTTCAAAATACTTTTCTTGCTAAATGATAGGATAAATGGGAACTTAATTTGAAAAAAATTATACCAAGTTAATAATAGTCTATTGATATTAGTAGCAAAATTTTAAAACTGTTTTAAAAAATCTATCGTATGAGAATCACAACATAGTCAAGTTTCACCATCTGATTTATAGTTTGTTACAATGGTTGTCTTTTTTATATCTTAGATTTATAAAAATAATTAGAAAAACAAACTAATTTTTTGAAATCTTTATTTTTAAAAAAAAATTCTGAAAATCACAGATGTTTTGAGTTGTGAGGGTTTGTATAAGTATTTGTATTATATTGCACAAAATTGTATAGAAAAATCAAAATTTTTTTTGCTATTATTATTTGGTTTTTTTTGAAATTACTCAAATTCACTTTTATTATTCAATCCGTTTTTTGACATTTGTTTCGATTTAATCATACACGCAAAAGCCTCTCTTTCAAAATCAGCGAATCAGATTGCGCATATCTCTGCATATTCTGAGTCTGTAAAGGGTTTCAAAATATGCCCCCCGCCCTTTAGATGTTCTTTGAAATATTGAGCACATTGTTTAGAAACGTAAGTAAATTTGGGAGGCTGTTTCAAAATGGCATGAAAATTGAAATTCGATTTTTTGTGTAGTGATATTATTTTTTCAAATTTTTATTTTTTGTGAAGTGCGAATTCTATTTTTTGGGCTTGTCTGCTTTATATGCCTTTTTTAAAAATTATTAAACCTGTAAATCTTACTTTAATAGATGGTCTGGATCGCCCGAATCGAAAAGTTGCCCCTTTCCTCCTTTACTACCTGGTCAGGATCCGCCCTTGCTTTTAGCCCCCCCCCCCCACCTCCTGCTTTTTTTTAAATCTATTTGACGTAACTTTGCATTATGGGCGTAGTTGCGTCACTTATAACATGGCGTAAGGCGCTTTTTTTTGAAGTTGAAAACCTGCGTTCGCCCCTGGTATGTATATGTATGAACAAGTGCTCTATAAGTTATGCATTACACAAATATGCATATGCAATATACCTAAGTTTTAATGTATGTCATACTTAACTGTTGATTTAAGTGTGATTTTATAGGATGAATAAAACTAAAATAATAGGTTTAGTTTTATTCATAGTATGAATAAAACTAAACCTAACAGCACTTAATGGAAGCTTATTGAGCCTCTGAAATTACAAAATGTAAAGTATTATGTTACATTTAATCTTAAATGTTAAGTGTTCAGAATAAGTAGTCATGGTGAGAAGTAGAATTTTTTGTATTGTGAAGGATCCTGCACTCTGTAGCCTGGCGAAAAGAGAAATCTTAACTCATTCGATAAAGTGCAGCAACTTTCACCTCGACAAAAGTAGATAAAAATGTCACACTTCAAAAATATTATAAATCCAAGACTTTTGTACAAACTGGAAGATCTTGCAACTCATCTTGAATACTTTGTTCCTGTTCTTGATCTTATGTATGATATGATCTTATGTATGACATGTGTATAAATAGTTTGCTCACAGTAAACTCCTAGGCAGTGGTCAGTAAAATGAAGAAAAGGAAGAATTTGGTATACTGCTATGTACTTAACTCAACATTCTCAAATGTGTCATGCCTATACTTAATTAAATCTACATAGGACTCTTCAAACTCCTAAGCATCAATTTCAATTTTATCTTTATGTATAAACATAAGACTTTCGCTTTTTAAAGGGCATTTAAAATTTATAAGACAGTTTAAAACTAAAAATAAGTTATATATTTCATTATTACTAACATATCTCTCAATTATATCCACCAATTTTAGGTACATGTTTGCATTGTTTCTATTAAATACTACACCTTGTTATCCTTAAAACATAATTCAGTTCATGTTTAACCACTCCTCAAACAAAGGCAATAAGTATCACCGCAAGTATACTTACTATTTCCATTAGAACACTTAGCTCAGGAATAGGAACTAGATACTCCTCAAGATGAGTTTCAGGATCTTCCTTTTTGTAAAAAAGTCTTATATTTATAACATTTTTAATATGTGTTATATTTAAATTCTTTCCTATAAGGGTAAAGTTGTTGCAGTGTTTATCTAATGAGTTGAGAGTTCTCTTCTTGTCAGGCTACAGAGTGCAGGATGCCTCACAACATAAATTATTTTACTATCCAGCATGACTACTCATTCTGAACACTGATCTTGTGCATTTAAGATTAAATGAAACATAATACTTTACATTTTGTAATTTCAGAGGCTCAATAAGGTTAGGGTAAGCTTGTGTCTATTCATTCTGTGTAATCTCACCACACTTAAATGTTCAGTTAAGTATGACATACATTAAAAAACTCAAGCATATTTTATATGTAAATACATGTTATGTATAACTTATACAATACATGTTTATACAATACACGTTTATACATATACATACATATACAGTATACTTAAATGTCTCAATCTATATTATGTGATGAGATAACATAGTCTATTCATGCTATGTAATCTCATCACACTTAAATGTACAGTTAAGTATGACATAAATTAAAAAACTTAAGTGTATTGTATTTGTATATTCGTGTAATGTACTTATATAATAGATGTTGATACATGTACAATATACTTAAATCTTTCAATCTATATCATGCTTATACTATAAATATATGTATATCTATTAACTTTTTTTTTTTGCATACAAATGAATTTTGATATACATTTAAGTTTATGCATGCAGCTTTTTTCAATAACACACTCAAGTTATTATGAAACCTTTAGTTTTCTAATTTCCAAATTTTTAGTTACTAAAATGTATGTATGTCAATAAAACAAAGCTATTTGTTAGATTATAATGTATGTATTATTAGGTAATAATAAAAAATAAAAAAAACTATATACATAGATTAACCAAAACATAGAAATTTATTGTGGGTATCTTCCTTATCGGTCTTAATATTATATACTTTTAGGATAGTTGGTTCCCTCTGAACTTTACTGGTCCTGACAAAAGTTTTAATCATTGTTTCAATTGCAGGAATTATCTTACGTTTTTGAAATGGAGAGGCACAATTGACAATTTCTGAAAAAAGTCCTTTATATGCTGAAATTCCAAATACCATAAATGGTGTTTACTAATGTATATCTAACTTTTGGGAAAAAAATCAGACCTGGGTAACAACCTACACTGGCGGTCACTCTGGCCACAGTGGGGAAAAGGGGGTGTCACACCCCACACCCTCCATCGTCCCGGTTTTGGTTAACGCTAATAAAAATTTTGCTGATTTTTGATGTATATTACATAAATATTACTGTGAAGATTCTACAACAACACTATCTGGGTGTCAAATTTGTTTAAGTCAACAAATTCCTAACGGATAACGAGTAACAGCTACTTTTAACAGCTCATTTTACTGCAGTATATTTAGAATAATAATGGTTGTAAATACTGAATTTCTTACATTAAGCAGCTCGCTATTTTATAATTCAGCGAAATTGTAATTCGAAAAATTTTATAAGAATCTCATTTTTGACAATCGATAACTTAGATCTAGGCTATTAAATCATCAATAAAAAGTTATTATATATATAACTCCGTTTAACTTTTCGTTTTGAAACAAAATACAAAAATTAAAAAAGAAAAAAAAAAGAATAATATCAGAGCTATTAGCTATAAAAGATGTAATTCATGTTTAAACGAATTATCATTAATTATAAATAGTATATGCAGGGGTGGCGCCAGCATTTTTTGCGTTCAAAAAATATGACAATATAAAGTTTAAACCCCCCTAAATTTTAGGGTGCTACAAATTTTATGTAGTCATAATTTTTGAACGCTGAAAAAAAGCTCTATGAAACTTAAAATTTCTCGATAAATATAAGTCTAGTTGAAAATTGTACAAAAAATATTTCATGAACTTGTTGCTCTCACATTTGGGGCAGGGGGGAGCAAAATTTATTTTTGGGCTTTTTTTGTTCCCAGACTCCAATTATCGCAATTTTTTGCAAAGCATCCTTATTTGACATAAGTATAAATTTACAAATGCTTCGAGTTTGCTCCATGTCTGGAAGTTAGATATCTCGAAGACCAAAAAATGCTGCCGTCACCCCTGAGTATATGTATTTTTTATAAATTAGATAATTTACATATACACATACTAAATACTGCAACAGAATAATAAAATAATTAAAATAATTTTTAAGTACTTTAGTTTAGCTTCTAACAGGCGGCCTTGGCCTGAAAGCTAGTAGCCATGACCATGCTAACAATATTGATTTACGCTACATTCTAATAGGTATATATATATATATATATATATATATATATATATATTTATTTATTTATTTATTTATTTATTTTTGTCAAGCAACTATTTAAAATTAAAGATGATTTCCAACATATAAAATATTTAAAAATATTAAATACAAAATGCACTTTATCATATATAGAAGTTTCAAGACTGGAGAACCTGAAGAAGATAAAATCTTATCATCAGTATCCTTTGATAATAAAAAAGACAGTAAAAGTTTATTGTTAGAAAAAATCAAGTAAGGAATCTTGATTGACAATTAGTTCAATTATGAATTTTTGAGAGGTATTGGCTTTTCTTAGTTTACAACTCATGCTTGTAAAATGGTTCCATAGCATTGGGCCACGATAGGAAATGGCAAAGCTCGTAAGTTTTGATATAGGAAAAGGTTTTTTAGAATCGAGTGTTGTATCGGTTTGATATTTTTGGAAAAGTATTTTCGAAAACCTTCTGAGTTTTTTTAAACTGATGTTGGAACACAAATTGTGTAATTTTGAATACATTTATTTCACAAATATCAAGTGCCCTCATACTTCTTAGAAGAGGTTTAGCGTTTGTGAAGCGATTTTGAAAATAAATAATGCGTGCTGCATGATTTTGTTGTTTGAGGAGACATTTGAGTTTAGATTTGTTTGTACTACCCCAAACACTATTGCCATACGATAAATAACTATGTACGAATGCAAAATATAGCTGAGTTAGAGTAGATTTGTCTAAGATTTGACGGGTTTTATATAAAATACCAATATTTCTTGAGATTTTATTGCTAATATATTTAATATGATCTCTCCAGGATAAGTTTTCATATATAAGGACACCAAGTAATTTATTTGTGAAAGAGCGCTCACTTTCCATGTTATTTATATATAGCATTGGTAAGGATTTAGGAATATATTGAAACTTTCGTTTAGAATGGAATAAGGAAAACTTAGTTTTAACAGTGTTTAAAGATAGGGTGTTCGCGTTAAGCCAGTTTGATATTTGTTCTAGTTCATTGTTTGCAACTTGAAATACAGAAATAATGTTATTGTGAGAATGAAATAAAGTGGTGTCATCTGCAAACATGATGGTAGACATAGTATTTGATGCTTTATATAGATCGTTGACGTATATTAGAAATAGTAGAGGAACTAAGATGGAGCCCTGTGGAACCCCACATAATATTTTAAGTTTGTTTGTCTGAAAACCGTCATTTAGAGATATAAACTATTTTCTATCAGTTAAGTAACTGGTAAACCATTTATGGTATGTATGGCATATTCCATAATATTTCATTTTATCTAGTAAAGTTTGATGGTTAACGGTATCGAACGCTTTTGACAAATCTAGAAATATACCTAAAGTGAAATTGTTATGAGAAGATGCTCCACTGATAACTTCAACTAGTTGCATAAGTGCATGCTGCGTAGAGTAATTTGATTGAAAACCATATTGGTTAAAAAAAGAAGTTTTTGTCCCAAAAGGAAAATAGCCTATTATAGATGATACGCTCGAGGATTTTAGAAAAAACTGATAACACTGAAATAGGTCGATAATTTGAAACCAGACTTTCATCTCCTGTTTTAAAAATGGGTGTAATAATTGCAATTTTAAGTTTATCTGGAAAAACACCTGTATTGAGCGATTTTTTAAAAATATCTAATAAAACATCTTTAATAAATCCATAGCAATCTTTGATTACACAATGTAACAAAAAAAAAAAAAATTTCTGTTTATCAAAGTTTTTTGATGTTTCTTAATTAATTTGAGTATGCTGAGTCTGAATATGACATTGGATTTTTTATTGCATCAATCGTTTGGTCGTAAAAAAAAAAAAAATCAATTAAACATATAATTAATATAAATCGTTTTGCATTAGATTATACTTTAGTCAATATAAAACATTTACTAATTCAAAAGTGTTATGTTATGTTACAAAACTTCATGTTACATCATGTTTCTTACATATATTACATAATGTTACATTATATTGTATTGTAACAGTCTCTCACAATCTCAAAAAACACTAAAAGTGAACAGTAGAACGAGGTTTTCTTTTATGAAGTTTCTCGTCATCGCGTATCAAACACCAGATGTAGTCACCCATCATAGCTGCATCCCATCTGCCCTGGTATCTTTTCTCCATTGCAAGAATATCCTGATGGAAACGTTCCCCGTGCTCTTCACTCACATCACCCAAATTTGGTCTGAAAAATTCCAAGTGTGAATGCAGGTAATGCAGCTTTATTGACATTCTGCATTTCATATCTGCGTACCGTACAATTAAGTTTTCCACTATCTCTTTGTAGTTATCACTCTTATTGTTGCCTAAAAAGCTATGAACAACATGTCTAAATGCAGTCCATGCTTCTTTTTCAACAGCAGACATTTTGTCCTCAAGCTCCTTACATGCCAACATAACTTTAATCTGTGGACCAACGAATATACCTGCTGAAATTTTTGCATCTGACACCTTTGGAAACATCTGCCGAATATGCTGGAATGCTGCACTATCTGGGTTTAATGCTTTGACAAATTGTTTGATAAGACCAAGTTTAATGTGAAGGGGTGGTAGTAAGATCTTTTCAACAGGTATCAGAGATTGATTAATAACATTGTGCAAACCAGGCTGTAAATGTTCTCTCACTGGCCACTCACGTCTTGTGAAGTGCTGGTTTGCAGCCCTGCTATCCCATAAACAAAGAAAACACGAGTACTTTGTGTATCCTCCTTGCAGACCGAGAAGAAATGCTAGCATCTTAAAGTCTCCACATACATCCCAATTGTAACTGTCGTAGTTGATTTTCTCAAGCAACAACTTCACGTTCTTATAGTCTTCCTTTAGATGAACGGAATGAGCTACTGGAATCGAAGGAAATCGGTTTCCGTTATGGAGCAAAACTGCCTTTAGACTTCTTGTTGAGCTGTCAATGAATAATCTCCACTCTTCAGGATTGTGAACAATGCCAATGTCATTGAAAAGACCACGAACGTCATGACAATAGCACAGTGATTCTGATACTACATAAAAGTATGCGAATGTTTCATGTCTTTTTCGGTATTTCGAGGTTCTGCAGCTTGGATCTAATAAATTCCATTCTTTCAAACGTGATGTCAGAAGTTCTGCATTTGATTTAGTGAGACCTAAATCTCGTACTAAGTCATCAAGTTCTTGTTGGATAGGGAAATGAGGTGAATCATTCGGTTCCCTGAAATCACAGTCATCATTGAGTTCATCCGGTGAGTCTACTTCAGAATGATATGCAGCTGCTTCTTCGGATTGAGGTGGAGTAGGAACAGGCAATTCATCACTGTGTGGAACTGGTCCAATAGAAGATGGTGTACTTGGATAAACTAGAGTCAGCCTATCTTTCGGTTTTTTATACTTTGATATGTCAACAATGCAGAAAAAGCAGTCATCATGATGGTTCGTCGGTTCTCTCCATATTCTCGGAATCGCAAAAGGGCATTGACTTTCGGATTCCACGCAGCCATCCTTCCAGAGTTGATCTGCAGCTACCACAACTGTAGTGTGGTGCCCACGATTTGTCCTGATCTCCCATAGCCATGCCAAAATAAGCATGATATGCAGTAAAGAATTTTGTACCACTGACAATCTTATGTTTAGCTTGTGTTGGACTAATATAGTAACCACAAACATAACAGAATGAGTCAGGACAAAGCTTGCAGGATCTACTAGACATATTCACCACTTCATGTAACAGTTGTAATTAGTTAAACTGAAAATAAACACACGAATATAGTTAAAATCAGCATATATATATAATGTTTTAATTGCATTACACATATACGAAAACTCCGAAATATACTTTATGCTTTTTCTCAGGAAATCTTGATGATAGAGAAAAACCAATGGTACTACTGAAATCAGCATACAAAAATTATGTAAGAAACATTAAAAAATTAACATAAACAAAAATGTTGTTACATGGTGTTATGCTTGCTGAAATAAAATCATAACTATTCTAACATGTTGCTTTATTAGTATTTAGTTTTTTCATCGAATCCTCAAGTTCTTTACTAGTGAGTTTTTTAAATTCTATGTTTTTATCAGACTTCGATAGATAGTTCGAGAAATGAACAGGAGTGTGTTTAATTTAACTGGCTAAGTTTGGACCTATGTTTACAAAAACCTCATTAAATTTTGTTGCTACCGATTTACCATCAGAGATCTGAGTGTCGTCAACGGTAATCACGCTTGGTAAGACTTTATTGTGAATTTTTTGTTTACCGAGAATCTCTTTAATTGCATCCCATGTTTTTTTCCCGTTACCTTTTAGGCTCAATAGCTTGTTTTTGAAATATGTAGTTCGGGCTATTTTTTTGGTTCTTTCATATAGACGTTTGTGGTTTAAGTAATTATGCTTGTCGCGATCTTTCTTTGATTTAAGAAAACGTATATATAGCTTTTGTTTTCGTTTCGAACACTTTAAAAGGTTTTTTGAGAACCAAGGGTTGAGAAGTCTTTTAGTTTTAATTCGGTTAGTTTTGTTAGGAAAATGCTTGTCGTACAAATAAAGAAATTTATTTAGAAATAGGTTGTAGCTTTTGTTAGCGCATGTCTCGAGATATACAAAGTTCCAATTTATAGAAGACAACTCTAGTTTAAACATATATTTTGCTTGGGTGGTAAAGATTCTTTTTTTTAAGAATGAATTTTTCTTTTGTATATTTTTTGGTTTTTTGAAAATTGGAAAGACTGGAAAATGGTCACTTATGCCACTTCAAATAATGCCTGATTTAAATGTGAAAATATTGTCGATTGCAGAATAACAGTTTCGCGTGATTCTTGTTGGTTTCTTTATTATAGGCACCATTCCAAACTCATTAAAGCGATTGTAAAGTTGTTGTATTTTAATATTTTCACCATATTTGAGATAGTCCACGTTAAAATCTCCAACAAATAAAAACGCGCTATCTTTCTTTTTTATGCATGCGATTTCAAAATAGTCATTTGAGTGATTTTTAAAGTTGTTTAAACTTCCGTTTGGTGGTCGGTATGAAGTTGTTACGATAACATTTTTTGATGGTTTGTTATAAATTTCTAAAGTGAAAGATTCGAAATCCGGCTCAGAAAACGACAGGTCATATCTGTCTTTATAAGTAAATTCTTCAACCACATAGACACATATACCTCCACCTGTTTTCAAAGATTTACGTTCAAAGCTAATGGCTTTGTAATTGGACAAAATAAAATTAGAACTTTGATAAAATGATGTATCTAAAATCCAGCTTTCCGTTAAACAAATTTAGCTAAAGTTAAAGTTTAGATTAAGTAGGATTTTGAGTTCTTCAAAGTTTTTGGTAATATTACGAATATTTAGATGAAACACTGAGAATTGATTAGGAAAGCATAATTTAAATCTTTTAAGAAAAATAGTGGCTTTATCCGAGTCAAAGTAAGAAGTGTTTCTGTCGAAAGGTTGATCTTGAATATGTTTAGATTTTATTTGAGTTTAGTCATTATTTATCATTTGTTTTAGGGTTATTTTTGATGACACTTCTAAATTAGTGGTTGCTAGTGACTATTTGTGGAAAATTCTAGTAAGATTATCATTTCTAATACCGTAATGAAACTTTATTTTTTCTTCTTCACTTCTTGACGCGTTTTTTTCGTTTTGTTCTATCAAATTTTTTTGAGAATGAATCTTTGACTTGCTGTTAGATCACGAAATATAAAAATGTACAAATACACTGCTTTTAATTTTTTTAGCTATGCATCCATGATAGATAAGAAGTTTAATTCTCCTTATGCGCTTAAAGAGCCATTATCTGAAAAATATAGGCAAAGTTTTGTAGTGATGTTTTCAAATAATCTTCATTTTTAGATATTTTGTTGAAAATAATAATATTAGACCACTGCTTTTTTGTTGAAAACTCCTATTAATTGAGGAGATATTGGTTATAAAGATATTTGTGCATGGATTGCAATTGCTACTTTGAAAGGTAATTTTAGCAACATTAATTAAAGAAACGCTTTCCTTTTTTATTTTACTACTACTCTGAGTTAATTTTTACAGTAAAAATTAAAATTCAGTATTATAGTAAATAAAGTTAAAATTCTAGAAACCACGGCTCAAAGTTACTAAATTTGAAACTTTACACTTACATCGAGCAATAATATCTTCTAAAGCCATTACTTACACATGAGTTCCTTAATTGTTTTTAAAAGCTACTAAGACATGCAATGATTTCATACAAAGATTATGTGCATGCAAGAGCCTGGGACCGAGTAAGCTGCCATTAATGGATTTTTGCAAATATTGCGCTTTGTTAGACTACTCATAAAAATTGTGGCCTTAGGTCTGTTATAAAATGTATAAGTTATTTGGTTTCCTTATACATAAATCTCCTGAAAAATCTGATAAAAAATCCATGTGGTTAATAAAAAGCCTACAGAAGCCTTAGAAGTAGTCTTATTTCACCACTTTTTGAACTTTCAAAGTACAAACATTGTAATAAAGTGCAAAGTTTGTTTTGTTCTTTATTACAATGTTTAAGATACAAATACAAATATACAAGAGAAAAATTACAAGTGAAGATATCGTAAAAATAAATAAATAAAAAATAAAGAAAGAACGCGGATACTCAAAGAAGACCATTAGGTTCTTTGAGTATGCGCGTTCTTTATTTATTTATAGGTTTTTTATAGAAAATTTTTTTATTTATATTCAGAAGATTTTTTATAAAAGAGCTTGAAACTTAAAGTTTATACAAAGTATAAAAATCGTTATTCAAATAAATGAAATCGTTAAGATTAAAAAATCCTTTTACAACTAAAAAATAAAAATAAACAAAAAATATACAAGTAGGGTAGACCGGGGCTAGTTGGCTTGGTTTTTACTCTATGAGCTCTGCAGCCCTAACAGTACATTTTTTTGAAAATATAAAAGCGTAGTCTTAGAGAGTATGAATTTGGGTAACTTATAAAATATGCATTCATTTACAAAAAAAAATTTTTGGAGACTTTTCGGGCCCTCAAAAAAAATAAAATAAAATTGCACTAACTTACCCCACCACACGGTAAGTTGGCGCAAACTATGAAAATAATTATTAATGTACTATTAAGTGCAAAGTTAATAGAAATTTTATTACTAATAATTTTGGCAACAGTTTTATCCCAAAATTTAATTTTAATTTTAGATGGTACTAAATATTAGTCCGTGCAACAGCTAAAACAGTAGCCCACTTTTTATCTGTGAAAAAAAAACTTTTTTTTAATTTTTTTGAAAGAATAAATTTTTTTAATGTTGTTAAAAATTTAAAAAAAAAAATTCATTTTATTAAAATATATATTTTTTCCATTGTAAATGCTTCGAGCCAACTTACCCCTTTTACCAAAATTTTACCAACTTACCCCGAAATCCTTTTTTTCAATAAACAGTATATATATCCTGAAAAATGGCAACTTTGAAAAAAAGTCTGACTGGATAAAGTAAACCAATTGTGACTGGAACTTTTACAATAATTTTTTTTTTCATACGGCTTACTATTTTCTTTTTAAAATAAAAAGGAAGCAATGTTCCAAAAGTTACCTTTTTTGTCCAAAAAGCGTATAAATTTTAATATCTCCCATGCGCATGCGCGAATCCTGACAATGCTAAAGTGAATGATAAAAATGGTCAACTAGGAAGGTTCTGTGTAACTTTTGTCACTTTCTGATGAAAGGCTCTGAAGATAAACGCAGCTCGTCAACTTACCCCTGCGGCCAACTAGCCCCGCTCTCCCCTATTTGATTCAATAAATAAAAAGAAAGCGGACACTTGCAGAAGACCATCAAGTCTTCATCGAGAACCGCTCGTAAATTTAAAAATCTCATAAAAATCAAATGCATGCATACATGGTCAAGTGTATAAAGCACAAGAAAAATTTAAGTGCATTCATATACATATTTAGTTACATCACTGCATAAAAAATAAAAAAGTAAATTATTCAATGTTTAAAAATACAAAAATATACCATCAATAGACAAAATGATTTCCTTAAGCTTTTTTAAGAGGTAACTCCATTCCAAAGAAAAATCAAAATGTTTTAAAACTATTTTATTCCAAAGAGAAGCTCCACGAAATGAAAATACTTGATTTTCCAAAATTAGTTTGATAAAATGGCTGACGAATTAAATTATCATTTCTTAAGTTATATTTATTTTTATATTTTAAGGCATATAAACTATGGAAAAAAACTGGGTTGGAGTTAGTTTTACATTTGTGCATAAATCAAAGAATATTAAAAACATTTAGCTGATATATATCAAGAATTTTCATTTCAAATAAGAGAGGCTTGGCATGAGTAAATCTATCTTTAAAATTAATAAGACGAGAAACATGCTGTTGCTGCCCAGTGGACACACGACGTTATTTCAACGTTGATTTACGGTTGATTTTTAGTCGCGACATCATATAACCAAAAATCAACATTTTATCAACGTTGAAAATTCGTTGAAAACGATCAACTTAACGCGACGTTGAATCAACGTTAATTCAACGTCTATATTATGAGTTCCACCGTTCGTTTTGCATTTTGAGAACTCAAATACGCATGCGTGACTTTACGAGTCATTGATTAGGCCATCTATTGCCATTTCATAAGGTTTTGAGTTTGTCAATTTAACGATACCACATTGCTTAATTTGCGATGCATTAGTGATAAATATTAAATAGATCTTTTTTTTTATTTCATTAGTGTGTATTGCATAAAGAATTTGCTTGATTTTGTTTTAGAGTTTGTTTAAGTAAGTAGTTTTTTAGAGTTACAAAAAGTAAAAATTAAAATGCAAGACCGGAATTTTTTTTTTTATTAATTGATAGACTGCCTGTCCCAACCAAACCCTCAGTCGATGTAGCAGCACTCCGTTGCGAGTCAGGCTATTTGTCAGTCGATGTAGCAGCACTCCCTAGCGAGTCAGGCTATAAGATAGTCGATGTAGCAACACTCCGCCCATGATTTACAGTAAAAAAAATAAAAATAAAAACATTTTATTAAAAAAATAAAAAATAAAAACATTTTATTAAAAAAATAAAAAATAAAAACATTTTATTAAAAAAAATAAAAATAAAAACATTGTTTATATTGTTAAAAACATTCAGAATATTTTTAAAAACATTCTGGTCAATTAAATTTGCGTTTTTGTGGTTTTTTTAAAAAACGATTAATTTGTAATTCGTCGTTTAAAAAGTCGTTTAGTGATTATGACTCTAGTTTAGGCGATTCCCAGGTGAAATCTGAAGTGGTAGTTTTCTTTAAACCATTATTTTTCTTTTTGGTTATATTTTAGGAATTAGTTTTATTTTATTTTTTAACATTTTGTTAATCTACTTGTAACTTTTTATAAGTGTACTTTATAAATGTGATGATGAAATAAATGTGAATTATTTTCTTACTCGTCTAGGTTAACAAATTTTCTAAAATTGGAGGTGAAAATATTAAAAAAAAAAAAAAAATGTGATGAAAAGGTTAGTTGCTAAGGAAGTTATTTTAAGTATATGGGTTTAATTTAACCTTAGGAAGTTCAAATTTATGTGTGTATGTATATATATATATATATATATATATATATATATATATATATATATATATATATATATATATATATATATATATATATATATATATATATACATATATAATAAGCACTATGACGTCACACTGATTTAGGGATAGTTGAGGGCTTCAGTACATACATCGACTGATTTAGGGAGAACTCGCAAGGGAGTTGATAACACATCGAAGAGTTTGGGTTGGGTCAGGGATTAATTTATTTTCATTATTATTCCTTTTCCTTTTCCTTCTTCTTTTTCTACTAAAAGTTACTTAAAGAAAGGTAAGCAATTTCATCACGTTTTGCTTACCTATACATGCAGATCTTTATATATATATATATATATATATATATATATATATATATATATATATATATATATATATATATATATATATATATATATATATATATATATATAAATATATATATATATATATATAAATATATATATATATATATATAAATATATATATGAAATGTTTTCCATACGTACAAGTTTATAAATATATGATCTATTATATATATGTATAATTTTTATTGAAGTTGACCTATTTCTACCATTGGGCTACCTAACCTGATATTGTATCAAAGTTTAATGTATTTATAAAAATAATAACTTTTTGTTGTAGGTTGATGACCAATGGTTTACAATCAAAGTTCAACATAGCTGGCGGCAAGGGTAAAGAGAAATTTGAAGGCACAAACATTTGCAAGGTTGTTGTTGGTAAGTCATGAGTAATGTTATCTGTTATTGAAAAACACAATTTGATGCTTTGGTGCTGCTTTAATTTCAAGTTCTTGCTGTATTTGTTGCAAATTACTAAGGCAATACCTTTTTTTATAGAGAGCGTCATGCTTAGTAAAGCGACTGCTACGGTTGCTGAAGTCAGAACAGATATCATGAGTTTGTTGAAATATGCACCCAACAGATCCAATGGTGGTGGTCGGTGCGTAAATGACGATTCGATTATGTTAATATAAAATGTATAGATAAAATGTTAAAATTCTATCTATTTCTTATATAAACTCCCTTAAAATAATTTTTGAACATGAAATACACTACTTTTAGAGCAAAATGTTGCTTTTTTATTGTCTTATTTTATCGCAATCCAAGTCGAGAGAATTTAACATGTTAACGATGACAATTTAATATGGCTGCAGCCTATTGGATATAAGTTATATCCAATAGGCTGTATAATTTTTATCGAATGACCAAAATTTAACGTTGAAATTAGGTTGTTTAAACGTTGTTCTAACGTCTTAACCACAATATATCAACCATCTATGGTTGATATATTGTCGATAAGACGTTAAAATAACGTAATTTCAACGTTGAACTTTTAATTTTCATTTTATCGAAGTTGAAATATGGATGATATGTAGTCGATAAGACGTTAGAACAACGTTGAAACAACGTTTTCTTCGACGTTGTTTCAACGTCGTGGTTTTCAACGTCGGATTTTGTTTCCAATTCCACCAAATTTCAACGTTGTTTCAACATTGCATTTCGTCGGTTTGCGACGTTGTTTCAACGTTATTTCAACGTCATTGTGCCCACTGGGTCAATATTAATGCACAGAACAGAAGCGGAATAGAAACGAAATTTTAAAACCGAATGAAAATCACTGGTAACTGTAAAAAAAAAAACAGAATTTATAACAAAAAGTAACAGTAACAATAGCAGAAACGGTTTTATAAAGTGTAATAGTAACAGTAACACTAAAAGAGATGGAAATGGTACCTCCACTGGGTCGAAAAATACGGTATTTGGTCATAAATTTTTTTTAATGAAATTTGGCAGGCACATAGAAAATAGATTTATACAGTTGACTGGAAAATTTCAAATATATACATGCCTTCAATATGAATGCAGTGCCAGAACAGGAACGAAATTTTAAATAGCAATAAAAAAAACTGAAAAATTTATTACACTTATAAAAAAACCATAATTTATTCAAGATAAAACATTCTACTTTTTTAATAAAGTCTAAGCTAATCTAAAATTCTAAAAAAACAAAACAAATAAATACATCTTTACCACACCGACTTCGAGCACGCTGTGTAAAAAAAGGTCGCAGTTTTTGTCTTTGAAATCGGTGCCGTAAAAAGCCAGATACGCACGTATCTACTTATTTAACACTTTCTAAAAGTTTATCAAAAATTGAAGAGAGTTCTTTAGAACACTTTTTTAAGACTATGATGGAAATCTTGTGTGGAGCACAAACTGTAGAAGTGTTCAACTGAGATTTAACTTAAGCATCAGAAGCAAGGCCGAAGACAACTTTTTTAATGTTTGAGCTAAGCAACTTTGAAACATAAAGAAAACTCCATATTTAAGTATGTTCATATATATGAGGAATGAGGATGCTATGCAAAAATTGCCGTAATTGGAGACTAAAAACAACAAAAATCCTGAAAAGTTAGTTTGCAACCCCCTCAATTTAAAAACCCCCTCAAAACCCCCTCAAAATATTATTGAATCGAAATTGAAATTCGTTGATGAATATAAATTAAGTTTAAGAAAAAATAAATAATAACAAACTTGACTCACTGCCTTCCTATTTTGGGCTGGAGGGACTAACGTTATAGAGTTTTTTTTGTTCATAGTCTCTAATCACCGCAATTTTTTGCATAGCATCCTCATTCCTTATATATATGAACATACTTATATATGGATGTTTTCTTTATGTTTCAAAGTTGCTTAGCTCAAACATCAGAAAAAGTTGTCTTCGGCCTTGGGAAGCCAGAGTGATTAACTGTCAGGAAGAATATGAACATTATACCAATTAGATCAAATCTTAATTTGCAAATAACTTTTATTTTAATATAAATTAAAATAAGAGTTATTTGCAAAGTAATCTTACTCTAATTTGTCAAATTAGAGTAAGATTACTTTGAAAATAACTCTGCTTTATTCTGGTGAGAAGTGAAAAAATCAAACCCATAAATTAGAGACTAAATGTTAGACTTATTTTAGTTAATGACATTGTTGAAGACTAACCAAAAGTCTCTAGAACCAAACATCTGAGGTAAAATACAAGATTTAGTAAACTGATAATAACAGAGCTTAACATCAGACAGGTCCTTTTGAAACTGGCTTCTTGCAATAATAAAAGGGCATTTGTTCTTAAGACAGATGTTCTTGTAAAAAAGATGAATAAAATGGTTTCGGTTTAATAAAGCAGCTGCTCAAAATGGTGAAAAATGTGCAGTATGAGGCTTAAAATTGAAGAGAAGGAACAAATACTTCCAAACTTTTATTCCAGAAGGAATAAAAGCTTCCAAGATGCGCATTTATACATACATAATATGGATATAAACATATATGTTTGCTATTTATTTAGATGCTGATTGTGATTAGTGCTAGCAAATTTACCGATATTTTAAAAAACCGGTAATTCGGTAAAAAAAAAATTATTACTAATTATTAATTATAATTTACCGGTTTTTTTCTAAAGGCTTAAATAGTAATAATCTAAACACTGAAAACAACAAAAAGCATAACAAATGAATATATTAGTAAAACAGCATCAGTTTACAGGTCCATCCTAGTTAAAAATAAATAAATTAAACAATCAAAAAGATTTTTTTTATATAATAAAATATAATTAATTCATTTATTATACATTAACATTTTTGTATTTTAGCGTAAGCATAAACAAACATAAACATAAAGAAAACTTCATTTTTAAAATAAAAATAATTAATATAGTCAATTCTTTTCAAGGAGCATAAATTGTTTATTCAAGTAAGTTCTTAAAAAACACATTACATTTAATGTTTCGTCGTTTAAACTTGTTCTGTACCTTGTGCCAATTAAACCTGCTGCAGAAAAAGCTCTTTCCGACTCTACACTGGTTGGGCGAACTGCTGAAATATACTTTTGGAGTTTGTTTAAATATTTTCCTTTAATATTTTCTTCCTTGAAATACGCCATTTCTTTCCTGACATTATTTAAAAGACCGGATGTTGTCTTCGGATCACTAATCTCTTCGTGAGCAATAGTTATCTTTTTTTTTTTAATTACTAAATCAAGTTTATCCTTCATTGACATTGCTTGATTTGATGTCGCCACTGCTGATAAAACCGTAGATTCACTAGTTGATTCAGTTTCATACACTTGCACAACTTCAGCTTCAGTAGTTTCGGAATCGTTTTTTAAAAATTGTTGAATGATTTCTACAATATTTTTTTCCATAACCAATTTACTTGTTGTAATAAACATGCCATAATTATTTTCATAATTTAAAGCTGTACGTGGACATGGTTCATGAAGATATAAATATATATCAGAATATACGGTTCTTCTCTCACTTATTCGAAATATTAAATCTTGTTTCAATTCATTACTTAAGAAATTATTTTGGTTACTTAGTTCATCCAACATGAGCTTCCACAGCTACTTTAACAGGTTGCAAAGCCATTATTATATTTGATACAACATTGAGATCATTTTCTGATAAATCTATATTGGATTTGATATCGATTAGACTCTTACGAACACAATTTTTAATCTCATAAATTCTTTCCAACATTATCAACATACTGCTCCACCGTGTTTCTTTGTCAAGGATTAGCGTAAGTTCTTTTTTAAATTCATCCTTAACATGTTTTTGGAGGATATCATTTTTTGTTGGTGATCTACGGAACATGACAACAATTTTTCGAATTTTTGTTATTATTGGACCTATACTTTCATGTTGAATTGATGAATCAGTAGTTGATGTATCCTAAATAACGTCAAAAACCCCAATATCTTCCATTACATCGTCCTCTTCATCTTCACCATGTTCAAATTCAGTAATAGCCACTTCTTGATTTTCTACGGAAATATTATCCGAAACAGATCTTTTATACAGCACCTTAATTACTGATAACTGGATGCCGTGGACTAAACAAAGTTGATGATTTACGTCCAGTAATCTGTCTACCTTTTTCATTACGGCGGCCCCATCCGTAGTAATGGAAATTATATTTTCTATCGCAATACTAAATTCTTTAAGTGTATTTTGAAGATACGTTATACATTTTTCAGCAGGCATCGATCCTTTAATCCTCACCAATCCGAGATTCCAAAATACATTATCATACGAGTGGACATTCACATTCATAAACCTTCGATTTTTGAGAGATGTCCATTCATCGAAAGTCAAGCTGAATAATTCACCACGGGCTATTCTTTCTGATAATTCTGTAACGATTTGTTTTCGGATTTTGTCACCGTACTGCAACACCATTTTCTTAATTGTTTTTGAAGACTTTGGGCAATCATATCCTTTGGATTTAAATAATTGCTGAAGATCGTATGATGTGCAAATCTTTTTAAATGATAAACAATCTCGTGCTGTCAGTCGTGCTAAAACAGCTGGAAATGAGTCATCAATCGTTTTAATAATGTTGAAATAATCAGAAATTTTTGATCTAGAATTTGTATCATTCGTAACGGAAGTTGTGGTATTGATATTAGAACAGCTAGCTTCTGCATCATCATGTTGAACTCTTTTTAGCAGATTAATTTTATGTTTTCTGATAAGGTGATTGTGCAAACGACTTGTGCTGCCGTCAGAGCATTTTATATTTTTTTTGCATACATTGCATATAGCTGAATCGCCAGCTTTCGTCAGTAGAAAATGATTCCACAATTGATTTTGTCCGGATCCAGTAGACATCATAGATAAGGCTATTTTTTTTAAAAAAAATTCAATATGTAAATTTTGGAACACAATACAAATATATTCTATAATATAATTTTAAAGACTTTTTGTGAAATACTTACTCAACACAATAAAAATATAGAATATTCGCTTCATTTTCAAAGTTATGTTTTGTATTTATTTTCAATTTTTTTTTTATGATACTTAATAATTTTATCATCCAGTGCAAAAAACCAAATAATTAAAAAAAAACTCACTAACGCACTATTTAAATTAAATAAAATGTTACCTGTAACTGTAACCAGATGATGGGACGCGAGCACAAAATAATCTGAATGCAATTATAAATAAACTACATAAACAAATCCTAATTGTATGTAAATATTTTTCTTTCTCTATTAAAAAACGAAAATTTAAGAAAAATCAATCAAGTAGGCTGTATTTTTTTTTAAGAAATGCATATTGTATTTTTGTAAGAAAACAAAATTCTTTTCCATTATAAAGTTCTTAATTTTTTGCGATTTCAACTAATTTTTTATAATATGTAAAAAAGTTAGCTTTTTTGTAGAATTTTTCTTTTTAGTTAGAAAAAAATACTACTAATAATTTATTCAGAATTTCTATAAAATTTTACTGAATTACTGGTAAAATATTTGAAAATTACCGGTAAATTTAAACATAATTTTTAACCAATTTATCGGTAAATTGGTTAAAAATTGTGTTTAACTTTACCGGTAATTTTTATTATGTTAAACCGGTTTACCGGTTTTGCTAGCCCTAATTGTGATATTACGTTATTTATAATTTATATGTTTATTTAAATTATGTTAAACCGGTTTACCGGTTTTGCTAGCCCTAATTGTGATATTACGTTATTGATAATTTATATGTTTATTTAAATTATGTTAAACCGGTTTACCGGTTTTGCTAGCCCTAATTGTGATATTACGTTATTTATAATTTATATGTTTATTTAAATTATGTTAAACCGGTTTACCGGTTTTGCTAGCCCTAATTGTGATATTACGTTATTTATAATTTATATGTTTATTTAAATTATGTTAAACCGGTTTACCGGTTTTGCTAGCCCTAATTGTGATATTACGTTATTTATAATTTATATGGTGTAGTGTTTACCGGAAGGGAAAATAATCAGAAGGATGTGTGATGTGACTCTAACAAGACAAGAAAAGGAGGATTAATCTTAGACAGATTAGAAAAAACGTTGTATCAAACAACGCTTGTTAGAAAAGATTAAAGTGATTTAGGTATTAGCATGTTGAGAGATAGCAGCTTCAGGAGAAAATAGTAGTGTTAGAAGTAAGAAAACTTGAAGAGAGTTCCTTACATATTGTATGAATAAGCTTTAGTTAAGAAAAAAAATGCTCTAATTGCTTATATTTGAGAATCAGTATAAATAAGGAAGGTTAGTAATGATGATGATGATGATGATGATGATTACAATGATGATGATCAGCATCATCATGATTATTATTATGATGATGGTAATAATGATTATGGTGATCATATTGATCATAATGATGTTTGTATATGCATATATATACAAAATAAAACATGAGTTTTGAATAAAAAATATATACTTTAGGATGTATAAATGTATATGCAACCCCGGTCACAAACCCGGCCCCGGTCAAATATCAATCCTGGTTGCTTACTAGTTGACAGAGCAAGACATCTTATATTAACAAAATAAAAATCTTGAACCTAAATTCTTCTGATTATCTTCTATTTTCCCATTATGTCTTTGAAGAAGGGATTGAATACTTCAAAAATATCACTGGATGGGCATTATCAAGAAGAAAAGTGTTCAGATATTCTTCGAATCAAAAAACCTTGTTAACGCAGATGTTTATGACTGGAGAAGAACGTGGAAAGAAAATAAATCCATAGCAGGTTCACCGGCAGCTCAGAACAAAGTTAAAGCCAGTGAATATGTGACAACTCAACAAGTTCGATCATTATTCTCTAGCCATGTAAATTAACTTGTATATTTACTAATAACCAAAGTATGTATATAAAGTATATAAAATGTAACTTTATTATTTTTTCGTGACTTGAGATAAATGTTCTGTAATTTCCTTCATGCTTCGAGTATATTTTTTTAGACGGAATAAACAAAAAAGAGCAGGAAAGCTGGTCATCATTTTTGTGAAGAGTCTAACTGATGACGGGATTGATGCAACTGATGATGCGAGATATGTAACTCAAAACAATGATGATAGTCTTAAACGATGATATTCAGCTAATAGCAAAGGAGTTAGTAGCTGATATTCCAATTGGTGATTGGTTGTTATGTTTACAACCAACAACCAATCAGGGCCGTCCTGACAAGGTCACTCATGTGAGGGGGTGGAAGAGGGGTGTCGTAAGTATTTTTTGCTAACGAAAGACACCAAAAAAAAAGGTCCTCGATATTTGAACATTGCCAGCTATAGTTCAAAAGTTGCCAACTCAAATGCTAAATGTGCCAACTCAAATGCATATATGATAGCTTTGGGGAGGTGGGTCACCCCTACACCCCCCATTCGGGACGGCCCTACAACCAATCATCAATTGGTGATTGGTTGTTATTGAACATAATAAGCAATGGTATCCTGCAATAATTCAAAGTGTTGTAAATTGTGACGCTATAACATTTTATTTTCGAGTATTAGATCTTTTTTATTAAGATCTATAATTATTAATTACATTATTTAAATGTAAGAAAAAGCACCAATGATTAGAAGTTATTTTATTATTAACTCAACCTTTAGATCACCGACAATAAGATTTATGTTTTTCATATGGAAAATTTTACTGCACCGATAAAAAACTGTTTCAAATGGCCTAAAGAAAAAAAACAAAAAAAATTTCATCCAATATTTATATTTTGATTGTGTTTGAATTTTTTTTATTTTTTATTTGGTTATTTAGGTGCCCCAAGAAGACCTAACGGTTTTGTCACAGAGCACCGCAGAAGTGCATTTAAATAGGAAGGTCACGCCTTCTTCCTTACCGTGACGCAAAAATATGTCCAGAGTTCGTTTCGAACCTGGATCTCCTGCTTTTAAAGTAAGTGCTCTTGCTGCTGTGCCACGGCCGCCAATGATTGATGCACCAATATCGCTTATCATAGAGAGGACTATTCTCTCTCAAAATACGACTTTAACAACGTGAAAATTCAGATTGGCAATTGTTTAACGTTTTTAAAACATTATTTTGTTTATATTCTTAAAAATGTGTTTTTTTTTTAATTATTTTTGTTAAAAAAAATGTTTATTTGAAATTTATTTCATTGTTTTAACATTGATATAAAGACTTCAAAACGTTTGATGTTTGGTTCTTCCTCTCATTGAAAAAGCTTAAAAAATTAATTTTATCAAGCAATCTTGTAGAATTCCGTTAAAAAAAAGTTTTTTTTTTTTCTTAATCTAAACTAAAGTACTAATAATTAACGATGTATAATAGCTGTTGCTAAGTATATCTATACCGTTGCTAGAGTACTTTGTAAGTTCAAATGTGGCAAAATAAGACGACTTCTAAGGCTTCTGTAGGCTTTTTATCGCTTGAGCACATGGATTTTTTTTCAGAAATTAAAAGATTCATGTATAAGAAAACCATATAACTTTTACATTTTATGACAGACCAAAGGCCACAATTTTTATGGGTAGTCCAACAAAGCGCATTATTTGCAAAAATCCATTGATGGCAGCTTACTCCGTCTCAGGCATTTGCATGCACATAATATTTTTTCTATATGCCTTAGTAGCTTTTAAAAATAATTAAGGAATTCATGTGCAAGTAATGGTTTTAGGAGATATTATTGCTCAAAGTAAGTGTAAAGTTTCAAATTTAGTAATTTTAAACCGTGGTTTCTAGACAACAAAAAGTGTAACCATATTGGTATTTAATTTTTACACTAAAAATCTACCCGGTGTAGCAGAAAAATAAAAAAGGAATACGTCTTTCTAAATCATGTTTCTAAAATTGCTCTTCAAAGTAGCAATGGCACTCCATGCACAAATATTTTTTTAAAAAGGCCCAAATTTTGGGACCCAATATCTCCTGAATTAACAGGAGTTTTCAAAAAAAAATTAGAAGTGGTCTAATTTCATTATTTCCTACAAAATATCCTAAAATGAAGACAATTTGAAGACGTCACTTCCTATATTTCTATCATTTTCCTATATTTCTCAGTTAATGGCTCTTAAATGCTCAACAAAAAAATGGCCTTGTCTTTTAAATTGTTTATAATCAATATGAAATGAAAGATTTTTTCTCTATATTTTTTTAATGAGGATAAACAAAATAATATTATATTAAAAAAATAATAAAAAATTTGATACTTGCTTTTGTACTAATTTGTTTTATATATCTTTAATAATTAGTTTTATATATCTTTAATAATTAGTTTTATATATCTTTAATAATTAGTTTTATATATCTTTAATAATTAGTTTTATATATCTTTAATAATTAGTTTTATATATCTTTAATAATTAGTTTTATATATCTTTAATAATTAGTTTTATATATCTTTAATAATTAGTTTTATATATCTTTAATAATTAGTTTTATATATCTTTAATAATTAGTTTTATATATCTTTAATAATTAGTTTTATATATCTTTAATAATTAGTTTTATATATCTTTAATAATTAGTTTTATATATCTTTAATAATTAG
>NC_088923.1:35660000-35695000 GCF_038396675.1 Hydra vulgaris
TTGAGCCCAACATAAATTTTCATAACTTGGGAACCAGTTATCCAAATTTAAAAAAACAAACTCATTCTGAAAACGTCTTTATTATCCGCGTACTTTGGTATTGATTAAACCCAGAGATAAAGGTAATAGTAAAATCGTGTGAAGTGCCTAAAAATTTTAAACATGAAATGACTATTTTTTTGCCCTTTGCTATGTTTGCAGACATACTGTTTAGAGGTTAAATGTATAACTTAAAGCTTGTTTGAAAATATTATTTTCTTTAGTTAATGTTTTACCTTCATAAAGCATTAACACCATTTTATACCAAAAATGATACTTCAACTTTGAAGCAAAATTTTATACATACTTTATTTTATACATACTTTTGTACAACTTTAGAAATTTTATTAAAGTTTTATCTTTATTTAATTTCAGACATACAAAAGGACTAAAAATAAAAATAATTTCATCTTTTTATTTTTTAGTTGTGCTAAAAAAAATTCATTAAACATTTTATTATTCATTATTCATTATTCAAAAATTCATTATTCTTTTTATTAAAACGAGAAGTTCGTGTATTTTTCAGAATGAGCATAAACTTCGTTGAGTAATATAATTATTTACTACCTCTTTTTAGATATTATTAGCGCAACTTCGTTTTAACATTTATCTTTTATACATTCGTTTCGTTTTAAAATAGATGTTACTTATTGAAGAGTTATTTCTTGCAAAAACTAAATGAATTGCTAACTGCAGAAAGTCAATAAGTCCACAAATCCTAATTTTACAGGAAAGGCAAAAAAACTGTTTCTACCTTTTATTTTCAAATTTGTGGTTTTTAATTTTTTCCTGGTCATTAAATAGTTAGTAGGGGTCTGAAAGATATATACATAATTTTTTTAATGTATTTTGCTATGAGTATAGGCCATATTTTTAAACGTGGACATGATCCTTTTTTTCAGTAAATGAGGTTTAAAAATAAAAAAAACCCACTAATATCTTAAAAAGTGCTTTATTTAGGCAACACTAATTAAATAATGCTATTTTATTGTTTTATTATCATAATAAATGGCACAGTACAACCTAAGAACGTTATTTATTCAGTTGGTTGATCTTCTTGAATCGACACAATATACTGTGTAACTATATTATGGCCGGTAACTATTGTTACCGGCCATAACGTTATTTCATTCCAAAATTGGAGCTTTTCATCCGGAATATAAACCAAAGTTTTCTTTATACCCATAATTTTTAAGTGGATGATGGATAATACAGCTGAATATTATTTGGTAGTTCGAAGTCCCCTATAGTGTTTCGTAAGCGAAAAAGGTCACTTATCAATCCAGCAATATGCATACTGCATTCAATCTCCCCTGGTTCATCAGAAGAAACTGACATCTCACAATTTTTTGAGATTGAAAACGTTATTTTGTTAGATTTTAGTACATTTTCATCATAAGAGTCATTGCTTAAGCATGTTCTCTTGTAAAACTTGGGCCACCAGGCCCCATAGTCAATAAAATCTTCAAATGAATTTTTGGAAAACTGTTAATCAGACTTCATTTGAACCTTTACATTCATTGCCTTCTTGATAAATAAAAACAGTCATTTTTGAGGAAGCAATATTGTGAATTCAAATGACGTTTACTGTAAGTTTCCTGAAATAATAAGTATCTTGTACTGGTATGCACGGTAATGTCACATTAGACATGTAATCTACACATAAGCACACTTGTTTAGGGTCTTTTATGCATTTCTCTGTGGTATCTTTTATTTTGTTGTAAAACTTTTTAGCTCTCCTATTGTGGACCATAAACTCTGCTGTTGTGTGTCTTAAAGAAAAAGACTTTTTATTTTCAACTTAAGTTCCTCACAGGCAACACATGCGTCTTTTACAGGTTGACCAAAACGTAATGAGTAATTTTCTTCGAAATTATGTCAGAAAAATTTATATGACAGCCTTTTCTCACTGCCAAGTGTAGCTAAAAGGAAATATTTCTGTTTATTTATAAACATCTCATAAATGGTTTTTACGTCAAAATTTGCTGGTAAGTATTCTTTATCTCTTCCAGTATAGTGTTTTGTTTCTGTAGGATATTGTTCAATATGAGCTCTCAAACGAGTGATTACAGTGCCAGGAATGGTATTAACAGAGACATTTCTGCCTCTTTTATATACTGGAGTTTTACTTAGCTGTAACAGATGCGAGAGCCTGTAACACTGTTTGGAAGTACATCCGTATGATTTCATAAATCCATTTTTACATATCTTAGTACAAACCCCATTGTGCGTAATATGCTACTTCACTACGAAAGATTTAGGTTTTGCAGAAGAAGAACCTGGTCTAGATCTTTGATGGTTAACTAGGGAAACCTCCATTAGTGACTGCAAGTGGATGTCTTGTTGTGTTTTGGTTTCTATATCATGTAGCTTGGTAAATATTTCCACCATGTCATCCACCGTGTAAATCTTCAAACAGTCTTCCTTGCAACTAAAATAAAAAAGAAAAGGTTGAGCCTATCTATGCTTTGATTTCTATGTTTGAAAACACATAAGCTAGGTTTCTACCAAAAACCCTAGGCATTTCCTAATTAATTAGGAAATTAGACTACTAATTGGTTACAAGGCTTTATTTATGTAGTTGTAATTAATTCTAAGATAGCTTAGCTTTGTTCAAAAACCATAAATGCAAAAATTTATGACTCATAATCGAACACAACGGTCAGAAACCTACAAGCGTTGTGCATTTCCCTCAGCCAATTTATTTTATGCTGAAGACATGACATATAACAGTATTTAAAAATTTTTCTAGATGAACATTAATGAAATATTATAACAATTAATACAAATAAATCAATAAAAGCTTACCTGCAAACATTAGATACTGGTTTCTTGACTGGTATCGTTTTTCCAACCATATTTAAATGTTTTTTTCCTGCCACTTTAGCCTTAGTCTTAATTACATTCCTTTTATATCTGTCTGAATTAACAAATCCTTTCTTTCTTCTCTTTAAAGGATTGTCATCTTCATCTGAGCAACTCATTTTTAACAAAGAAATTTGTAATTCACAAGCAAAATATTATTATTTTATGTTAAAAATGTTGACCGCAGAAAGGGAACAAGTACCGAACTGATTTACGTTAAAAGTGAATTTTTGAATTTTGTTCCCTTTTCTGCAGTTAGCAGTTCAAATAAAATTATGATTTTTTGAAAACAAACATCAACATAAAAAGACGTTGGTTCTTTACTATATATTTTGAATCTTTTTTATTTTTGTTAAAGCAATGCGATTGTTTTTTTTTTAATTTTTTTTTAGGCTTTTTATTGCTACGGTTTTGTTTCCTCCTATCAAAATGATATTTTAATTATTAATTAGTGGGGATACTTGACGAACTTCAATGACATCATATCCATTCATGACTGCAAATTGTGGCCTATATTGCATAGTTTTCCACTTCATTTTGACAGGTATCATTCAATTTCGACATTGTATCATTCAATTTCGACATTGTATCAGTATATTTCAACAATGTTTCATTCAATTTCGACACCGTTTAATTTCGACTGTTTTGCATTCATTTTCGACAGCGCTAAGAATACTTTAATCAATATACAAATAAAACAGTTTGATTCTTTTTAAATTCGTTAAGATAACAAACTTTTTTAGTTTGTATGCATACAAGTATATTTCAACAATGTTTCATTCAATTTCGACACTGTTTAATTTCGACTGTTTTGCATTCAATTTCGACAGCGCTAAGAATACATTAATCAATATACAAATAAAACAGTTTGACTCTTTCTAAATTCATTAAAAAAACATTTTTTTTTACTTTGTATGCATACAAACTAAAAAAGTTTGTTATCTTAACGAATTTAAAAAGAATCAAACTGTTTTATTTGTATATTAATTGAAGTATTCTTAGCGCTGTCGAAATTGAATGCAAAACAGTCGAAATTAAACGGTGTCGAAATTGAAAGGTGTCAAAATTTTTTTTTTTTTATTAAGCGAGCATTTACAACTACATTATTTTGTATATGATATATTTTTTTAAACTTTAATTTGCATATATGCAAACTAAAGTTTAAAGAAAAAATTATCATATACAAAATATTGTAGTTGTAAATGCTCGCTTGATAAAAATAATAAATACAAAAGTAAGTTTATTTTTAATTTTTAAGAATATTTTATTGTCATTCATAGAAGACAAAATGTTCATGAATCTTTCTGAATAAGTAGCTCTTTCGTCAATAACGTCTTCAGAATTTCTTCTCTCTGGAATATTCTGAACACGTTTCAAAGTATAATTAAAACTCTCAATGCATCTGGCTACATATTTATTTGGTTAACATGTTTCTTAGCATAACCGTTCCCGACACATCGAATTCTGACATTGTAACATTTCTTTGTGTAACTGTACTCTACAATTTTTACATTTTGCAACTTTTAATTGTTTGGCTGCTGGTACTTGTTCTTCATCATTGTTTTGCTGAGGTTGCTCAGCCTTATTATGCTTAGGCGTTTGATTACTTGGCATAGAGAGTCTACGCTTCGCGTTAAGTTTAGTAATTTTCACGGCTTCTTTGTTGCTTTTTCTTCATCTTTTTGTTTGAGTCGGTCACATTTTTTTCGGTTATATATTTTCCGCCAAGTTTTGACATGCTGCGCTGCTTCGAATTTTTTAACATGCAATGCGTAGGTGCTGTGGCGGCTGTTGAAGATGATGAAGCTGTGTCTAAGCAAGTTGGTGTAAGTACTGCGGAGGCTGCTAAAGTTGATGAAGGTGGATTAAATGTTTGTGTGATTGCTAATGCCAAATGATTTATGTTGTTTTTACTAAGTGGAAATAAGCTAGTGTACTTGAAACCAGCGATTGCATGCAAGCGTGTAAAACATTTACCACTCAGGTACAGCAGTTTGAGCAACGGTGGAAAATTTTATTTATCTAAATTCTTTCATTATGAGTGTTTGTAATACTTTGTAAGAATTTTTTTCTATGCTTGTTTGACATGACAATAGACATCTCCATCCAATTGTTGTACAACATGTGAAGAATGCTCTAGTAGAAAAATCAAGTTTTTATATTGTATTTTTTGTACAGCAATACCGCTGGTAGACAAATCAAGATTATATTGTGTTTTTTGCACAACAATACCGCTTCCAAAGTTATGTGAGTTGTATGCCCATCTAATATGAATACCACCACATTGCTCAGTTTTGGGTATAAATACTTCTTTTAGCCATTCAATAAACTTATTGTGCTCCATCCAACCTAATTTTGAAATTGAATTTTTGGAGCCAACTGGACCACCTCTTGCTCAATCAGGACAAAAGTTTCTTTTAGCTTTGTATATCAAAAATAGTGGTGCAAAATGTCCATTAGCGTTGCAGCAATTATTCACAGTATAATGAATTTTTTTATTGTTGCTAGTAAGTTTAAATGCACGTCTTGTCCCTTTTCGACACACTTTGTTTCTGGCGAGACGAGACGAGAAATTTACCAATTTTTGAAAACAAATTTATTAAAATCCAAGTAAAAAAAAAAATGTAAACATGGTTTTGACAAATAGACACAAATGGCATTTGTCAAATGTAAACAACTTTTTCAAATATTAATTCAGAATTTTTTTGCCAAACTTTTCCAACAAGACAATGTTTTCTCTGATTAAGATGATTTGTTCTACTTTTTCTGGGTGTAAGTTGTGTCTGGATGATCGGACGACATTTCCACTTGAGCTAAAACCTCTTTCTGATTTAGTTGAACTTGCTGGAATAGCTGAAATTTGTCAAGCTAATGAAGAGAGTTCTGGCAAAGTATTTGAGTGCAATTTCCTCCAATCAAGAATCGGAAAGTCTTTTTTGGCATCAGGGAGTTATTCATACTGGCGCATTTCGATCAAAATAGGATTCAGTTCAGATATTGGCTCTTGTGTTTCAAGTCTGACGTTTAACTTGCGCTTCAGTTTTGAATTAGGGGACAAATCTGCTGAAAGGACTCTGGCAACAGGTTGGGACTCAACATTATCCTTAACCTGTGAGGCTAACCATTCTTTTGTTGTTTGAAATTTTTTGAAGAGCTACAAGTGAAGTCCCTTTAAAGCAGGATTTAAGTAGTTTGCTGCAGCACTCAATAAGTTTCCAGTGTGACAAAGAAGAAATCTTTTCTCAATGCAGCTTTTCAAGTTTTTTGCATACAAGACACTGTAGCCATTTTTTCCATCCGTCTCAATAAATTGATCAATTTTGTCATGGATTAAATAAAGAGAATCGGCGACGGTGTTAATTGTTGGAATAGACTCAGCCGACCACGTTTCTGTAGCTTCTTTAAATGGTGCCAAACTTTCTACTGCTCCCTCGATTGATTTCCACTGTGATGCACTAATGGTCTTTGAAGAAAAAATATCTTCGTTTGCACATAAGCTGATAATTGCACTCTTTAGATGTAGGACAGAAGCCATGCAATCCAGTTCAATATTCAATCTTGTGTCAACAGATTGGCGTAACTGTCTAAAATTGATTCCTTGAGCGTCTGATTCTGATTCAAGCAACTCAGCTGCAACTGTTGACTGGTGAGTTAAAGAAGCCAAATCTTTGCATGTTTGCAACGCATCATCCATTCCAGTAGTCATTCCAAATGAGTCTCGAGCTGCACATTACAAAATATGATTGTTGCACAAGTATTGGTCAAGGCGCTGTGACAATTTGACTGCAAGTTTCATGTTTCTTGCCTGGTCGTTCACGCAGTACATTGGCAAATCAGCAGGCAAATTTAGTTCTTCTAAGAAAGAATCTAGCCTTCCTTCAATTAAGATACCTGTGTGTGTGCCTGGGAACTGTTGGACATGGGGTGTCTAGTGATGTAGTCTCCAATTTTCATCAATAGCATGAAAAGTCCAAGAGATGTAGCTGTCCTGAGCTCTTGAAGTCCAAAAGTCAGAAGTAAATGCAGCACTTTTTAGATTTGGCGTAATCTCCGTTATTATGCTCTTCATTCCAGCTTGAACTTCTCTTGACCGAATTGAAAGCTTTCTTGAATATGTTGTTCTGTGATGAAGGCTCAGTTTAGGGTTTGCAATGTCAAACAATTTCTTGAAACCTCTTCCTTCGACTGCTGAAAAGGATGCCAGATCAGTGCAAAAGTAATCCAGCATTGCAGAGTCAAACTGTTTTTGAATGGAATTGTCTTTGTCATATTTGGACTTTGTTTCAAGCATTTCGACCATGGTTCGTTGTTTCTTCTTAGGAGGAGGAAGAAGAGAGTCGTCAGTTTTTTCAGAATACTCAACGTAATCTTGGCTGTGTTTTTTTTCGAGGTGACGATGAAGTCCGCTTGTGTTTCTATCTTTTGTTTTCAAAGACTTTTTGCACGCCTTGCATTCAGCACCGTCACTTGTTTTTTGAAAATATCTCCAGATTTTGTTTTTTCTTGGTGACATTTTTGATTGTTGAAATGAGGCAAGAATATTTCTTTTCAATATGAACAATATGTTTCAAGTTGAATTCCACTGGTAAACAAATGAAATTAAGTCGAAAGTGCACCATTTTATACAAAATGTTTTTGTATTTAAAATCTATTTAAAAATATTTAAAATCTAATTAAAATTTTTTAATTAGATTTTTAAAAAAAATCTAATTAAAAAATCTAATTAAAAATTTAATTTGTTTTTGTCAGAAACAAATTAAATTTTTAATTAGATTTATTAAAATCACGGAGTCAAAATATTAATTAATTAAAAAAACAAATTATTAAGCATTTTGTAAATTATAATAATTTTTAATTTGGAAAATAATATAATATTTAAGTCTCGTTCTACTTCTCGCGAGAATTTTCTATTTCTCGTTTCTCACGAGAAGTCCCATTTCTCACGAGAAACGAGAACGAGACGATATCTCGCTCATGGTTAGTTTGAGATAGCCACATACAAATTCTAGGGTTTCATTTCGGATTAAAGCATAACCCCAACCACCGAGTGATTGGAACGCATGCACCATCAATCTTTCTGTTTCATTTTTTCTTTTTTTTCTTTCTTTTTTTCTGTAGTTATTTAGGTGCTCCCACAAGTCCTTACAGTCTTATCACCTCGGGAGAGCAGGAAGTTCACGCCTCCTTCCGTACCAATGTTGCTTGTTGGGCTGGAGCTGGCGTCAAACCTCGGACCTCTGGGTTCTGAGCCAGAACACTAATCACCGCACTACGGCTGCTCATGTGAACATTATAGTTAATTTGAGAGTATCGTTGTTGAGTCATGGAAGCCGTTGCTGTTGTTATTTTTTTGATCTTTGAGCATTGAGACTGGAACGTCATGTTTGAATGCAGCTATTCTTAGTGATGTTTTATTTTCTTTCATATCAATTAATGCGGCTTGTATATCGTCTTTCTTGTATGCTTTTGTTTTTTTAGTTGACATATTAAAGTGAGTAAGTTAAATTGAATTGAGTGAGCAATGATTATATTGAGAAATAATATAATAATTGGTTTTTAATGAGAAAGATATAATTATACTAATAAATAAAATTAATTAGATAAAGATAGGCACTTGCGAAAAACTACACTAAGTAATTAATTGAGTTTTATGAGAAATAAGAGTTTTTTTTACTTTTTTGATTTTTTATTTAACTTTTTGTTTTAGCTGCATAAAAATTATGCTATCAGAATGAAAACTAAATTTCCAACAAGATAGTGCTAAAAAATTTCGGTTCAAGCGCTATTCTGTTGTCAACGATAAAAAATATATAAAATATTTGACTCCCAGTTAAAGTTGTATAAAAAAAGAAAAAAATGGAGTTGAATCGTCATATAACTTTATCAATTCGAATAGAGGAGATAGTTCTGTATTTAAATCTATTTCATAGCAATATCCGTTTAGTTTTTATTTGATAATTTCGATCAGTGTGCGGAATGATATGGTGTGCGGTTTGACCCGGTTTTACTCTAGTGTTTTTAAATTGTCGAAAAGTGAGGCAACAATGTTGAAGTTGAATGAAACAGCGTCGAAATGTAGTGATACAATGTTGAAATTGAATGATACAATCTCTAAATGAGGTAATACAATGTCGAAATGAGGTGAGACGCCCTGTATTGATTAAGTCGCGGTTGTGATTTTAATATTATCACCCCATATTCAATTGAAGAATCCGTGAAATAATGAAAACATTAAAAAAACCTTTAAAAAACTCGTTTTTACTTTTTTTTCTTCATTCGAGTTTTTATTTACACCATAAACATTTTTTATGCTATTTTTTATTTTTAAGTACCTAAATGAGTATTAGTAAAATAAATTATAGTTAATTAGTTTGAAGAAGTTAATTAGTAAGTAACTTCTTAATTAAATTAGTAATTAAATTAGTAAGTAACTTCTTCAGTAAAATGTTTAACGGATTGTTGAATGGTAACCATGAGCGAGACTAGGTTTTTTCAAACCGAGACGAGACCGAGACGAGATGTTAGTACTTCTCGTGAGACCGAGAACGAGACGAGACGAGAAATTTAACAATTTTTGAAAACAAATTTATTAAAATCCAAGTAAAAAAAAAAAAATGTAAACATGGTTTTGACAAATAGACACAAATGACATTTGTCAAATGTAAACAACTTTTTCAAATATTAATTTAGAATTTTTTTGCCAAACTTTTCCAACAAGACAATGTTTTCTCTGATTGAGATGATTTGTTCTCCTTTTTCTGGGTGTAAGTTGTGTCTGGATGATCGGACGACATTTCCACTTGAGCTAAAACCGCTCTCTGATTTAGTTGAACTTGCTGGAATAGCTAAAATTTGTCTAGCTAATGAAGAGAGTTCTGGCAATGTATTTGAATGCAATTTCCACCAATCAAGAATCGGAAAGTCTTTTTTGGCATCAGGGAGATATTCATACTGGCACATTTTGCTCAAAATAGGATTCAGTTCAGATGTTGGCTCTTGTGTTTCATGTCTGACAAGAACGAGACGAGATCTCGCTCATGGTTATTGAATGGATAATTTGTAATATCATTGTATGTTTATAATGCATGCTCATTTATAAGCATGTCGAAATTTAGCAGTAATAAAAAAATAAACAATATAATTTCCTTATAACAGTTATCTATACTCTATTTATAAACAGCTTTGCAGTTAGTTTATGCAAACATTTATAAACAGCTTGGCAGTTAATTTATGCAAACATTTATAAACAGCTCGGCAGTTAACTTATGCAAAAAAGTTGTGAACAATCAAAATCAAATTGTTAACAAAAATTGCTTAGTGCTGATTTCTTCAATAGAAAATCTATGTAAAAAAAAGGTATTTGTGAAAACTTTTTACCTTAATTGCTAATGGTTCTAAATACGCAACTTGCAATATCTGCATTTCAGTCCAAAACTTTAATTAATCAGGGGACGTTCATCTCTTTTACGAACTTGGGACCCACAGCTTACTCACAAAGTTTTCTCAAAAAAATATATGAACTTCAGGCCAGGTTAAGTTAAGTATAAAAAAATATATTTGTTTTAGAGTAGATTAAAGCTTCTAGGTGATGGTGTGAGCATTTTTATTCAAAATATTATTTAAAACACGTAGTCATCATTAAAGACGACCAGGCAGTTTAAAAACGTTATTTGTCTGTATTGGTAAAAAAAAAAATAGTATCGCGAAAGCATATTTGTTTAGTTGAGGACATTCAATTTTTAAAAAATGTTCTCAAAACAACTAAAAGGCCGTGGTCAAGTTTTCGCTACAAAATAATATATGCGTGATCAGGAATAGCGTGAGGTCACACCATTTTCGACCAAGCCTGAAAATTAGAATCACACAAGGTAAATAATGCTTATAAATTGTCCTCAACCAATTTTGTAAAATGTATGAAAAAGCATTTTCTATTGAAAAAAAACTTAATTTCACTTCTATAACCGTAGATAACCTAAGGTCTGTTTGAATCAACGAAAAAAAATTATATTAAAAATATTTAATACATTAAACCTATGAGAACAACATTGGTTTAAAAGACTATAAAAATTTATTTGAAATCAATGAAAAAATATTATAAATTCTTTTTTTGACGATGATAAACAGATTGTACAATCTGTTTATCTTTTTTAGTTTTTTAGTTTATCTTTTTTAACGATAAACTTAAACTAGTATTCTGCACGTGATTTTCTTAATTTTTATTAGTTGCATACTGAATTTATAAATATAAATATATTTTTACGCAGATTTTTTCCTATTTAGTTTAATTTATATTATCACAACTACATATTTATTACTCTTTTTTACACAATAATAATATAAGCAAAATAAACTCTCATCAAAAAAAATTTACATTTAAAAAATTCTGTTGAAAAAAAAGAGGAAAAAAAAAAAGTGAATTGTTTGAATAATATGATGCGAATTTAATTGGTTATGTGATTATAGGGAACTTGTCGTTGAAGTATTTTACAAAGTAAATATATTATTAGAAGTTCTCAAATTGACAATTTTGGAAACTAGACGACTAAGAGGCGCTATGGTTTCAAGAAATTGAAAAGTAACAAATTTATAATTAGCATTGCAATCATACATCAATGATCTCTATACCCTTTTCCGGTCCAGCATCTAACATTTGAGGAGCAAAACATGGAATTAAAACTGAACTGAGCAGAAATTGTGTTAAAAGGCCTAATCTACCTATATACGTATCTACTTTTTTTAGCAATAGAGTCGTTGATATATGGAGTGGTCAACCAACAGAAGTTGTTAAATCTATTACAGTTAACAGCTTCAAATCAAACGTGTAATCGGTCAACTTCAGAAGAAGTAATTACAAACAAAAGGAAAACCAAGAAAACTTATTGTTAACTCTTTATTATTACTCTTTTTAATATACTGATTTAACTTATTAATTAATATTTATCGGCTGTCGTAAATATCGTCACCAACAGTATTAGCTACTGTTATTATTAGTATTTTTATTAGAAACATTTTGATTTTCATACGCAAGCGTTTTAACTGTTATTGTGAGGTTAAATTTTTAACTTACATTGTGTGTATTCACGTCATAATTATATCATTACTTTTTTCATATATTAAACATTTTTCATGTTACAATGTTTATTGCTTTATTATAAACTAAAGTGTTAGTTTTTACTATATTTTAAATTGGTTCATTTCCATATTCTAGTTTTCCGATTACACTATGTTACAAAGATTTCGTTCTCGGCATCTAAGTGTTATATTTCAATTGCTTAAGTCTAAAGTATATTAAAAAAATGACATTAAGTAAAAATCTCGGTTACACGACAGCAACAAGAAATTTTTTTTTTTTTCATTTTTGTCATAATGATCAGGTAAAACAAAAATTGCACAAGGAATACACAAACACGTTCGGAAACCACTTAACAAGGTTCAGAAATGTTTAGATTTTCTAGATTTACGATTGTACTGTAAATCACTCTCTCAAAGTAGCCCCCAAATGTAGTCCCCATCATGTTTTCTTTTTACTGTTCTTGATAACAACGTTCAAAGTTCAACATATCTTAATTAAAGCGCTCGTCTTGCTCCTTAATCAAGGATATGGACTTTCAGAAACATTCTGCATCCCATTTTGGAGAAAGTTTTTATGAGAGTTTGCACTAACTCCACATAGTTTTCAGCTTTGTGATTACCTAGGAAACCCTGTAAAACTGCAACAAAACTGCTCCAGGACACTCACTCCATCATGTTAAACAGCTATGCGAAATCCTCACAGTCTATGATCTTCTTGATCTGTGGTCCGATTAATATATCAATCTTGACCTTGGCCTCGAACAGTTCTGAAAAAAGATCTTAAAAGCATTAAAATGCTACTAACTCCTTGTCAAGAGCAGTAAAAAATTGCTTAATTAGGCCTAACTTGATGTGCCGCGGTGGCATAAGCACTTTATAAGATTCTATCAGCGCCTTCCACTTCATATTGCTCTTCCCCAAAGAAAACTCGGTTTGCTGTGGCCAGTCCTTTGTGTGATAATGCGCCTTAGTATCACGGCTGTCCGTGATACTACGGTTTTCTATCCACTAAAGACAGAGGAAACAAGGAAGTTTGTAAAATCTCCTTAAAGACTCATAAGGATAATACCATTTTGATGTCACCGATAACGTACAATTCGTGGCCGTCATACTTTAATACACTCAGCAACATTTTGACACTGGTGTTGTTCTCTTTAAAATGCCCAGAGTGGGCCATCGGGAGAGACGGGCAGTTGCTTTCATTTCATTTTCAACGCAACTTTAGCGGCTCCGGGATCAAATGTCTATGATTAGGCGCCATTCAATAAGGTTACATGCAATATCTATAACCTGTAACAGACCGGCAACATTCATACAGAAACACAGCCCATCGCGCTGACTGAAGAAGTTGGAGAATCTTTGATGTCACGCCATCATAAACCAGGTTCCATTGTTTGAGCCTGGATATCAGAAGCTCAGCATTTGATTTTGTAAGCCCGAGGTCCCAAATTAAATTTCTCACGTCATTCTGGTTAGGGAAGTAAGGGTTTCTATCCCCAACTTTATCTGCGGAATCGTAGTCCATGTCTCCAGTATCTGCCTGGCTATCTGACTTAGTGCTGTCTCCTGAAGATTTCCGATGCCACCCAGGAGAAGTTGTAACAGGCAGGTTGGGGCTGTGTGGTACTTCGGCGATTAAACAAATTATGTCCGAATAAAGGACCTGAGCGACATTTTTGCCGGTGCAACGATTTTTTGGGTTTACCATGCAGAAGTAGCAGTTGCTTGAGTGGTCAGTCGGCTCTCACCAAGTCTTAATACCGGAAGTTTAAAAATATGAAACCACATCTAAGCGAGAAGCAACTGTACAGTTTACCTTGAAGTATTTTCTTGCTACATTCATATTTGAAAATTTGTGCCCAAGATTGATCTTGGTCCCGATTGGCACGCCGAAGTTTACTTTTTAGGCCTCGCACATTATACCACTAACTTCCACGGAGTACTTTTTCGCTCTTATCTTTCTAAACTGTCCGCACGCGTAGCAGAATAAATTAGCTGAATGCAAACAACCTCTTGATGCCATATCTAATAAATAACTTCTCTTTAACTACGAGTCGTTATCCTTTCAGTCTGCAATAACACGAAATAGAATCTTGGTTTGAGACCCATGTGCGTTTTATACTTGTATAGCAACTTTTGGAACTTTAAAGTACATTTTACAAAGTTCTGAGAGTTTCTCGAAAGTTCTGGAAGTTTCTGGAATGTTTTAGAGTGTTTAGGAGGGTTGTAGAAACATCTGGACAACTCTAGTCTATTATTATAGGAGGAAGCTCGGCATTGAAAGCAAATCAAGAACTTTCTCGAAAACACGCAATTTTTCCAAATTTCATTGTCCCGGTCACATAAACAAAGTTTTTCTAGAATAAAAGCGATAACCTGTCTGTTCTAGGCCTAACGTGTTAGGAAACCCAGGAACAGAACAAATGTTAAATTTTGTTACATAGTGTTGTCTATATTGGGAACAAGATTTTTTATTTTAAAGAAGTTATATTGTCTGAGAGAGTAAATATGATACACTAATTTGTTGTTAAAAGTTGTGCCATGTTAAGAAATAAAGATTTGTTGTTTTTTTTACCAGCATTTAACAAAGGACTTTTTTAAAAAAAAACAACGTTCTAAATATCTTTGAAACGTTATTTTAAAGGTCTTCCAATCGTTCTAGCATTTTAAAAAATCCGTTTTGATTTTAAAATAATAATTTTTTAATTTAAAAGTTATTACTAAAATTATTAAAACTTACGTTTTGAACGCCTTTTAGACGTTTTTTAAACGTTTTAAACATTGGAATGTTTAGAAGGCATTACCTAGAAGACGTCATCAGAACGTTTCAAACTTTAGAACGTTTAGAAGAGGTTTTAAAATTGTTTAAAAGACATTTAGAACATAACTTTTAACACAAATGTCCATTTGCTTGCATTACGTTTATTAATTTGTAATTGTTATAACGATTATTATGTATTGTTACTATATTAGTATGAAAAAAATTTCCTGTAAATTGCGAGGAAAACTTATCTCATTTTGTGTTTCGGCATGAACAATATGTTTATATAATTATAGCATAGATAATAATTTTGTAAATATTTACCGCTTTCATTTCTTCTAATAAGGGTTTACATTGCTAATTTTGCTTTTATGAGATTACTATTCTAGCATATTTTTGTCGTTGTTTTTTTAGTAAGTATTACTGCACTTAAATATTGCAGTTAAAATAATAGCAAGACAAAGACATTACTTTTGTTTTATTGCCGATAATTTTAATATTTTCAAAGTTTTTACAAGTCTTTATACAGTTTGTGCATATTATATATATATATATATATATATATATATGTACATATATATATGTATATTTATATATATATATATATATATATATATATATATATATATATATATATATATATATACACACAGGGCCTTTCAGAGGTTTGGAGAGGCCCCGGCCAGTTAAAAATCGGAGGCCCCAAAAGAAAAATTTGCGCAAAACGCGACGCAAAATAATGCAAAGCCATTTAAGTCTTCAGATAGATCAGGACCAGATAAATGTCTAACTTTAAGACTAAATGCAATAAATTAGACAGACCGTCACACACAGATGTGACGCTTTTTGTACGTTTTATCAAGCCAACCAGCCAAGAGACGCGCTTGTCTACTAAAAACGCATTTTTGGGGAGACCTGGGAATTAAGAAGGTACGACGTATGAGTGGAATGTTACACTGTTACTTTATTGTGAATGTTACAATGCAGATTTCACAAATGAATGACTCATGCATGAATAATTATTAATTGGTTTTTATTATTTGGTTTTTTTCGATATGTAATTATTTGCAAATCACTATAAATGAATAGTTAAATTAATGTCACATTTTGAAAATGAAATCTAAAGAAATTCACTAAAAGTAACTAAAACAGAATGAATTAGTTTTAATTAATTTTTACAAACGCTTTTCTTGCTTTTTGTTCTGAAAATGCAGCAATTATATTTGAAAAATCTAGTTTTCGTGCAATATCGCAATTTATATTCAACATAGCAAGTCCATTCAACCGTTCCTGCCCCATAGTTGAACGATGATAATTTTTTATCTGCTTTAAAACATTAAATGTGCGTTCGCCCGAAGCTGTCGATGCAGATTAGCTGATAAAAATTCGTAATGCAATTGTAATGTTTGGAAAGACACCTGAAAGACCAAGTCCAAGCATTTCTTCCAGCAATTTTTTTGGTGTGCAGTCTAGTTTAAAATTAGCACCATAGATTCTTTTAAGAAATAAAACCTCATTTTCAAGTTCTTGTGAGATGTCTTTGTCATATTTGTGCTGAAAATGTTGAGCAGCCAATACAAGATCTTCTTCATTAAAATTTTTAAACTGCCAGAGAAATCCAAAAAGTTTACAAATTTCTTGTAACGACTGAAATTGTCGCGTGAGGCCAGATTGAATTGAGTCAATGATGACAAAATATACATTGATTTTGAAATACAACTCAGCATCATCTTGACTTGGAAAAAGACGATTAGTTAAAAACTCACATGAAACACCAATATTTCTTGCAACAAATTTTGACTCGTTTAAAATCTTATCAAACTGTTCACGCAACCTTTGAATGTCATTACATAGATTTTCAATGTTATCCTTTTCAATATCAAGAGTGGCTTGGCGTGCCTCGATGATTAGATTTGTCTGATGAATCATTGTGAGTAGCTACATTCAGATAGATGACATCAAAATGCAATCAAATTTGGAAATATACTTTTGAATAGCATTGAGTTCCATTTTAGCCTGGGCTGTTAAATGTAGCACCCCAAGTTCATTTAAAGCACTTCTTACTGAGTTCAAATGTTGTGCAACTGGTTGAACACCATCAATCCGTGCTGACCATCTTGTTTTGGACATTCCATGCAACGAAACAGGAAAATGTTGTTTTAAAATTTCCCACCTTTGAGGACTGCTACTGAATAAATTGTATATTTGCTGAATTGTTCCAAAATACGTTACTGCTTCTTTGCATGATTCAGCGCAATCGACACCAACTAAATTTAATGAGTGATTTCCACAGCTAGAAAACATACAGTTTGGATTTTGTTGTATCAAAACCGCTTGCACCCCGTTATACTTTCCAGCCATATTAGCACAGTTATCGTAAGCTTGACCAATGCAGGCTTTGAAATCCAGTTTCAAAGTTTTCAATATTTCTAGTGTTCGAGCAGCGATTTCTCTTCTAGTTTTTTTTGAAAAATTGTCAAATAAAATAAATCTTTCTTCAACTGAAAAGTTTGAATTATCTAAAATTTTAACATAACGAATAACTAGAGTAGTTTGCTCCTTGTACGAGAAATCTGGAGTAGCATCAACTATTACTGAAAAATATTTTGCTTTCACAATTTCGTAGAGGATTGCTGTTTGAACATGTGAACCAAAAAAATGATAATGAGCTTGACAGATAATGAGCTTGCATTCGCTACTTACACTGTTGTGATTCTCTAACATGTATGTTAAACATGTTCAGCTAAAAGTATGTCATATTTGCTAAGAAGCTCAATAATACCTAAAAAGTTTCCATTCGCTCGATCACCTATTCGTTGGTTAGAACCAAAAAGTGCTAATCCACGTTCAGAAAGAAAAATAATAACATCTAGAATAAGTTGGAATAATTTTTTCCAATTTTAAGTTTCAGTCTTGAGTTCTGATAAAAGTAAATTATCCACTGAAGTTTCACTTAATGCTGCTCTACTAGCAGATTTCCATACAACATAGTTTTCTTTATGGTAAATTGAACTTTCGTGCGACGGAATACGATCTTTCAATCTTCTCCAACCTCTACTGATGCCCCATCCGGCAGAACTAGAGAAAAATGACACATTTGCAGCATTTTTGTTCAAAAGGAAACATGGTGCACAATACAAAGATATTTTTCAACACTCCAGCACAACCAGTCTCTTATGCATGTTTCTCCATTTGCAAGAGCTTTGTTTAAAAAACGATAAGGAAATGCATGATGATTAGAGTCTTTAACGATATTATTTGGAATTTCAAAGCAAGTAATCTTAAGAAAAGAGTTCACTTGACAAGAATTGTTCTTGTTGATAAACCCAATGTCAATAAAATTAAACGGATTACCTTGATGAATCAAATCAGTTATCTCTGTTTCCATATCTCAAATTTTATTTTCACCTGCATTTTCCTGTAATGAGATTTTGGTTTCAACCCGTTCCTGGTTTATAATATTTAAATTTCCTGCTGGTTGTTAGTCCAAAATTGGGTCTTCTGCAATTGAAACAACTATATTTTCAATGTTACCATTGTCACTCACACTTTGAGTTTGGTTTGCTTGTTCAATTTGAACTGTGTTTTGTGATTTTTTTAAAAACAAATATATTTTCTTTGAGTTGGTGCATGCTTCTTCGGCCAATTCTTTTCTCCGCCGCCTTTTATTTGCACCACTATCAAATTTTCTCTTTATTTTAATGGTGTCTGGAAATAATATTAAATTTGAAAATATAATAAACTTATACATCAATCGAACTTATACAAATTTATAAAACAAATTATGTTTAAAAATTAAAAAATACTATTCTCAAAGTTACAAAATGTAACGTACAAAACGCAATGTACAAAAGCGCAATATATCAATTTTAAACAAAATGATAAAAAAAAGTTCAAAACAAATTGATTTAATCTTGCTTGATAAAGTACATCTAAAAAGTATAAGAAAAAATGAAGCTACTAAAAAGCAGAACACTAAGTCATAACTTAAAAACTTGTATGAGTTAAAAGTAATTGAATTGTATCAATTTGATCAAGCGCGCCCGACGGAGGGTTAATTGCATCATTAAATGACGTAATCTTTATCATGTCGAATTTAGGTTTGAAAATGTGTAATTATGAAAAAGAAATTAATTTATTATTTTAAGTTAACCTAAAGTTAAATTTTTTAGAATAATTAGATTAAAATAATTACTTTGATGTTTATTTTCGTGCTTAACAAATGTGTTTTGAAAATGTGAGGCCCCAACAAAATCGGAGGCCCAGGCCATGTGGCTCCCCCTCTGATAGGGCCTGTATACACACATATATATAAATATATATATATATATATATATATATATATATATATATATATATATATATATATATATATATATATATATATATATATATATATATATATATATATGTATATATATATATATGTATATATATATATACATATGTATATATAAATACACATATGTATACACATATATATATGTATATATTTATAAATATACATATAAATTTGTGTTATAAATAGCGCTTTAATTCAGTTTCAAACTGTTTACATAAATTTGCATAAATTTTGTTTTTTTAATTTTAAAAGTATTTTGAAATCTTTAAATATAAATTATATTATTAAAGTAACGATGTAACTTGCTTTTTAACAGTTTCAAATACAAGCATAAATAACGGCCTAGTCGCAACCTGATGGGCTAATGTCAATTATTTAAAATCAAATCTTTAAAGTAAATCAGTAACTACGTCATTTTAACTGATACATAAATTCAAATGAGTTGCAACAGCGATAGCTATTTAATGAAATTTGTATATGCATTAAAATGTCAATAATAATAATGTGGAAAGATTTTTATTGATAAATAAAGATTTTTAGCATTATCTAGAGAACCAGAAAACAAAGATGAACTTTTTCTTGTCTCACTAAATGTTTGTTTGTGAGTGGTGTTTATTACGTATTATATGACTAGTTTTGTATCATTTTATTTTTGATTATTAGTTCACTGATAGTTTTTTGATTATATTTTATAATATGTGAAAAATAAGTATAGTTGAGGTGTGCCATTCTAAAATGCATTCCAGTTGTGAAAAAAGTCTCAAAAGTTATATTTTCTATAAAATTATTATCAGTTAAAAATGAAGTAATATAGCAAACACCGTATGTACAAAAATTACCATTTTCAAAATTATTTAAAATATGTAAATGTTATTATTAGATATTTATATGTAAATGTTATTATTAGATATAAATATGTAAATGTTATTATTAGATATACATATATATATATATATACATATACATATATATATATACATATACATATATACATACATATATATATATATATATATATATACAAACATATATATATATATATATATATATATATATATATATATATATATATATATATATATATATATATATATATGTATGTATATATGTATATGTATATATATATATGTATATGTATATATATATATATATGTATATGTATATATATATATGTATATGTATATATATATGTATATGTATATATATATGTATATGTATATCTAATAATAACATTTACATATTTATATCTAATAATATATGTATATTTGAGATAGGTAACTTCCAGACATGGAGAAAACTCCAAACATTTATATGTTTATACTTATGTCAAATAATGAGGGTTTGCAAAAAATTGCGATGATTGGAAGCTGGGAACAAAAAAGCCCCAAAATTTTCGCCCCCTCTGCCCCAAACGTGAGAGCAACAAGTTGATGAAGTATTTTTTGTACTATTCTTAACTAGACTTATATTCATCGATAAATTTTAGATTTCATTTTGAAATATTTTAGCGTTCAAAAATTATGACCATATAAAGTTTAAACCCCCCTCAATTTGAGGAGGTTGCAAGTTTTATATGGCAATAATTTTTAAACGCTAATAAATAATACTATGAAACTTAAAATTTATCGATGAATATAAGTCTAGTTAAGAATAGTACAAAAAATACTTCATCAACTTGTTGCTCTCACGTTTGGGCAGGGGGGGGCGAAAATTTTGGGGCTTTTTTGTTCCCAGCTTCCAATCATCGCAATTTTTTGCAAACCCTCATTATTTGACATAAGTATAAACATATAAATGTTTGGAGTTTTCTCCATGTCTGGAAGTTACCTATCTCAAACACCAAAAAATTCTTTCTACGCCTCTGTATATATATATATATATATATATATATATATATATATATATATATATATATATATATATATATATATATATATATATATATATATATATATATATATTTATATATATACTCCATAGATAACTAATTTTTTTCAAAAGATACTTTGATCAACTTAATCGTTTGCCTTACTCAAATGTCCACAATAAAATTATTAATTCAAAACTGTCTATTCTCTGTTCCACTTAACTAATTTTTATTGCGTGATTAGTTTTGTGGTTTTTTCCGAAAGCTCAACTGATTGTTTTATAAACAACTTTATATTAACAACTTTTTTAAAACTAAAGAGATTTTAATTTACATAGTAAATTTTTGAAAATATATTTATGCAACACATTTCGAAAAAGAGTAAACAAACTCATTGCGCATAAGTAATCTAATTAAAGTCTGGGGGTTATTTTTTCTGTAATTATTCTTGAATCAAATAACCCGTGGCACTATTCTATTTCACTAATATCTGCTTAATATTTATTTTCAAATGATAAAGCTAATATTTAACTTTAAATATAGCATGCACCTTCAATTGATTTTTTTTATTTTTTATTATTTATACGAAAAATGCAATGAATTTATTATGAGATGTTAACTGTATTTTGCGCTTACGATAGGTATGATCAATAAAAATAAAGAAAAAAACGTTGTTATATTATAAATTGTAAATCATTTTGTAAATTGTTAACACATTAATATATTATTACTATTATATTATAGAAAGAAGTTTAACTGAGTGTGAGTGAATTTTTATCTTAAAAAGATAAAAATTCATCAGATTAAACTGAATAAAAATGAATTAGCTTAAAAGCTAATTCATTTTTATTCAATTTCGTTCAAAAACGCCATTTGCCGTTGATAATATACAATTAGTTGTCGTTAGCTAATTAAAATCAATACATACAACATTTTAGACTATACACACCAACACAAATATCGTTAATAAAAAAAAACAAATAGTAAAAAAAAAGATTAGCCTGTACAAGATCTAAATTACAATGTTTGAAATTTATATCAAATTAAAAAAAGGTTTTAGGAAATTTACTAAAATTTGTAGGGGTAAACAGAATAATTTCGTTGATCGGCCTTGCATCCTTTTTTCATCTATTAGGCTGGTGTAGATGTAAACCTGTGCTTCATTGTTTCCTGCCTATAATGATGAATGATGAATATTGTTGATTCTACTCATATATTTTTACTTGTACCTCCTTGATCCTTGGATATGCTCTTCCTATTATCTCCTAATGACGTAAATACATATACTTCCCTGACTTTCATTTAGTCATTAGTGGTTAGATTTTTATGTAACTTTTATTAATTTATGATAGGTAGGCAAGACGACTTTGATTATGTCACGGTTTACTTGCCATTGTTGTTTTGAACTAAAACTTCATTAATTACTTTAAGGTGGTACACTACCAGATATTTTCTGAAAATTGAAAAAAACAATGAATTTTTAATATTTAGCTCAACTGGTAGGCAATTTATTGTAGATTAACAATATACTATATACAGTATTGGACAAAACATTTGCAACCAACATCGAACAATGCTAAAAAGTGTTCCTAATTTTACATGTCTTAAAAACGAAACGAACTATACTAATACATCAAACAGTTCAGGAGTCTGGAGTCATAGCATGCCATGACATGAGCAATCAGCTGACAGGTGACAGCACACAAGCAGAATTTCTTTGACAAGTGCCATTTTGCAGCGAAAAAAACAAGATCAACTTTTTTGGTTTGTTTCATTTTCTTAAGTCTGGTCCGTGTGAACGTCACGGAAGTTTTTTAATAATTAAAGGAAGTATCCAGAAGTTTCCAGAAGCATGCAGAAGCTTCCAGAAGTTTCCACAAGAAGCATCTGGAAGCATCCAGTAGCATTCAGAAATATCCAGAAACATTCAGAAGCATCCAGACGCATCCAGAAGTTTCCAGAAGCATCGAAAAGAAGCATCGAAAAGAAGCATCTAGAATCTTCCAGAACAGGTTCACACAGGTTCATTTTACTATATAAGAGACATGTAAATCGAAATGTAATTCAGTCAGTATATGGAAGTCAATCAGTCAGTATTATCAAGACAGTTTATCGAAGTGAGTTTTATCAAAGTGTTTTATCGAAGAATATCAATACAAGAAGTGAAATACAACAAGTGTTTCATTACATCAATACAGTCCACATCCAACCAAGACGTTGTGTTCCACAGAGCATTATTGTATCATCACAAGGTAAATGTAACACGGTAAGCCTTGAGAAGCGTGATTATTTATTTTTATTATTTTTATGACTTCAAGTGCAATAATGGCTCCCGACAGTCTTGGATTGGAACTAAGAAGGAAAATTATTGGCGATTACGTAAGTGGAATGTTACAAAAAAGTATTTGTGATAAATATCGCGTGAAAAAATGAACCGTATCAAGACTATGTTCCAAATATCGTTCTACGGGCAAGTTGGCAGCAGATAACAAAGGTGGAAGACCGCGTTCCACCACTTCTAGAGAAGATTCTATGATCGTCAGATCCGTCAAGAAGGATCCCTGGATATCATCAGTCGAGATACAAAAGCAATTAGAGCTGCCTTTTGCCCTGCAAAGAAACCGCTGATTTCACTAAAAAACCAGAAGAAAAGACTCCTTTTTGCTACATCTCTACACTAACCTCGACAATTAATACATACTGGTGAACACAATAACCCGACTTTTTTGCAGCTACATTTTGCACTACAACCTTTTTTGCAATTGCAAAAGATGGTATTGAGAAGTATTTCCGGAGCAAGTGGAAGTAAAGCTTGAATTGGCTCCCACTCCCACCAACTAAATTCAAACCCCAGTCAGCTGGGTCCTATTGATTGCCTATCCATACTTGAACTTGATAGTATACTTGATATAAGTGTTGACTAGCAGAAGCAGATGTTGGAGGAAGACAAGATAATTGCACTCTTTTATTGTTCCGTGTATTTTCTACAAAACTTTTATATCTATACTTGTCTATACAAACAATTTTTTTTTGAAGCTCTATAATGAGCAAGAAGATACTGTTCAAATAAGTTTACCAATCTACCATGCGTTCCGCTCTTATAAACTTCTTTGCGATCGACACCATATTAAAATATTGCATCCATAGTTTTGCTGAAGGTCTTCGTTTTTCAAATTCTTTTAGTTTTTCATTGGACTGATAAAGAAATCCTTCACATATTGAATTATTGTAACCACTTTCGATATCGTTATATGAAATTATGTTAATTATGATATTTTCAATGGTAATATTAAGATCTGCAACTATCATTAATAACAAGATCTATTTGTTGTATTTGATCTTCTTGTGTAAATGAAATTTTCGTGGTAACAAATTGAATGATACCCTTTATGTGAAGCGTGTTATTATCGTCTAAACTCTTTACATTCATATCAGCGTTATCTGCAACATATTGAATAAATGCGCCAGTTCGTGGTGGTAAGATTAGTAAGAAAATGCGAATGATGAAGAATTGATTTTTTTATTTATTTATTATTTATTTATTTATTTTTGTCAAGCAACTATTTAAAATTAAAGATGATTTCCGACATATAAAATATTTAAAAATATTAAATACAAAATACACTTTATCATATATAGTAGTTTCAAGACTGGAGAACCTGAAGAAGATAAAATCTTATCATCAGTATCCTTTGATAATAAAAAAGACAGTAAAAGTTTATTGTTAGAAAAAATCAAGTAAGGAATCTTGATTAATAATTAGTTCAATTATGAATTTTTGAGAGGTATTGGCTTTTCTTAGTTTACAACTCATGCTTGTAAAATGGTTCCATAGCATTGGGCCACGATAGGAAATGGCAAAGCTCGTAAGTTTTGATATAGGAAAAGGTTTTTTATAATTTCCGGTTGATCGAGTGTTGTATCGGTTTAATATTTTTGGAAAAGTATTTTCAAAAACCTTCTGAGTTTTTTTAAACTGATGTTGGAACATAAATTGTGTAACTTTGAATACATTTATTTCATAAATATCAAGTGCTCATACTTCTTAGAAGAGGTTTAGCGTTTGTGAAGCGATTTTGAAAATAAATAATGCGTGCTGCATGATTTTGTTGTTTGAGGAGACATTTGAGTTTAGATTTGTTTGTACTACCCCAAACAATATTGCCATACGATAAATAACTATGTACGAATGCAAAACTGATGATTCCTCATACATCACAATGTCGTTGTAGGATGCGCATTAACCAAAAGAAGAAAAGATTTGCGTACGGTGTTTTGAACCAAACCGTCTATGAAAAAATACTGAGAGACCTAATTGTAATTTGACTTGAAAAATCTAGACCTAACTGCAAATATAATACTGTGGCTGAAACTTGTACACACTAGTTTTATATGTTCTAATTTAGATCGTTTATTTCTAAGAATTACTTGGTCCAAAAAAAAGTCGATGACTCAGGAATATCGCTGGTAATATCTTCAAACATTCAACTAGGTGAAGAATAATTGGTACTATGACTAATGATTAGATGTCCTTTCGAATAATTGCTGATGCAGTTTTTAAGATTTGAAATTGTTCTTCCTCATTATTTTGGCTTTATTTTCATAATAAGCTTGGTTAAGAATATCACAATGGTTGTCAAAAAAACAAATGAAAGATAATCTGCCCGGTTTTTCAGTGAAAATAATTTTATTACCATACTTATTTCAATCATATCTTAATTGTTTTGCTATTTAAATTACGTTCAATTGTTCTGTTATTTAAATCCGGATTTTTGCAAATACTTTTAAACTCTTCCAATAAAAACTGAAGATCATCACTATTTTTATTGTATCTAAATATTTCTTCCATCGAATCATTCAAATCATTGAATAAACTATTATGGTACCTAGCCTTCAGTAGCAAATAAATCACATTCATCCCAACGCGTGAAGTAACATTTTTCGCAACGTCATCAGATTTATACGTCATCTAGAATCAATTAAAGTCTTCATTCCACGATCAATAAGAAATGTTTCACACTTGTTGTTAAAAGTTTATAACAAATAAAAAATAATTGCGACAATTGTAAAAAAGTATTAAATAGTAGTACAAGTCGTTATGGGAAATAACCAAACGCTTTAACTGCAAAAGCCAGACGAAATATCGTTTAAGACGAACTTAATTTGGTATAACGCAGGTCCTTAGGAACAAAAGTTATATTGGGGGTGGGGGCAATACTATTGGGTAGGTCAAATAGTAGTAGGTCCAAGTTTTTTTGCCAAAGGAACTTACGCCGAAAATACGGATAACAAATTAGGTCTTTTCTACTCTTTTTTTATTATTATTTCTTAATTTATAATCGCTTGCTTTTTTCTAATAATTAACTTTAAAACTATTTATTTGAAAAATTATTGGGAAGGGCAAATGCCCCTCCTGACCCCCGGTTACTACGGGACTGTAACGTGATAAAATACTTATAGCGTTTAAAATTTGGTTATTAAAAAAAATTTAGTTTAAAAAATCTTGAAAAAGAATATTATAATATTTTATTTATTTCATTTTTAATAATGTCCCCAACGTATGTACCGATTTTTAGCTCTATGCGAATTATTGCAAACCTACCACTATTTTGACCGGACTAATTAAAATACTTTTAAGTGACATTTCATAATTTTTAAATTCTGCTCAAATCTTTTTTTTTTTTAATTTTTAGGTCTAAAATATTTTTTTTTTAATTACTTGATGTAAAAAAATTGATATAATTTTTGGTGTATTTTAAAAATCTTAAAATCTAAATGTCAATACTTTATCTTACATATCTAGAACCTACAACGAAAAACTAGTTTCGTTGTTTTTAATCATTAAAGATTAATCATTTCATAACTTAAAACTTTGATTTCGGTTTCTTCTGTATTAAGTTAAAGTTTCGACTTAAAATTTCAAAATTTCATTGAAAAACTTAATACAATAAAATTTTTGAAAGTACCCAAATAATACACAAATCCGTGTATCAATTAAATATTTTATTATCCGGTCGAATATTCTATCCGGAACTCCCCAATTATTTTTACCAATGCTTTTATTAACTCGTCTCTGTTACAAATTAAAAAAAAATTACAAAATTTAAAAATTTATAAAAAAAAAATCACTGAAGAAAAAGCGGCAACAAAAAAGTTATAAATATCTTCACTGATAGAAGACATTTACAACCTTTTGGTTGTCGTTTTTTTCGGTGTCTCCCAACACCCCGGTATGGGTGAGCCCTCCATTAAAAGGATGGCTCATCCATACCGCCATTACTTCGCCACTTATTGAAGGACCTCTCCGAGAGAGGCCCTGGGTGTTGGGAGCGATATCTTTGGTATTGCTCAAATGCTAACGACTCTAAAATTACAAATAGAAGGATATAATAAAATTTTAAAATATTTACAATTTTTTTTAATCAAAATATAAGGCATAACCTCACCATTTTCACAGGATGATGAGGATGCTAAAAATAATAATAATAATAAAAAAAAAGTAAATTAAAAAGGGTTAAACTTGTGAAAAGTTTAATTTTAATAAAAATATGAGTAAAATGCAAACATTTTAAAAATGTCATATTTATATTAAATAATTCTTTCACCTATTGCACATATTTCGCCATAAAAAATATATAAAATTTAAAACACAGCCCTACCAGTTATGCTTCTACCAGACACTAAAGACAAAAAATATACCTCAGAATAATTGATAGAATAATATTCACATATAAATAAATATATAATTATATTTTTTTTTACCTATTCCCCTCATTTCTTCCATGAAGTTGTCTAAAGTAAGAAAAAAGATAACTGAAGCTAAAACTAACAAAAACTAAACAAAAATTAATTATAAACTAAACCAAAACTACAAACTAAAATAAATTTTAAATTTTAATAACTGTACCTCAGAGGACAAAGGTCGGTTATCCAGTTTTTTGTAAAAATGAGTTATGTATGAGACCTTTTTATTTTTTTTAGTATCTACATAGGTATAAAGACTGTTTTCCTACAACAATGTGAAACAAAGTTTGGTCAATATAAAGGGTCTGGTGTCTCCACAATGTTCAAAGGAAAAACGTATGTAGTCCAGAAATGACTTTTTAATTTATTTATTTAACTTTTTATTTCTGTCAAAATTATATTTCATGTGCCTCAAGACAAATTAAATAGAACACGAAAAAAATAACATAAATTTAACCATCAAGAATAAGCCAACGAAGACTAATTATTTTACTATTTACTATCTCCTAAACAATTTCTAAAATGTGACAACTGACTTGGACTTTTGAGGTAACGATTTAAATGCTTTGTTTATTTAACTATACTTATCATATAATTTATACTTAGTTTTTTTTCCAACTCTCCTAAAAGAAAAAAGAAAATAAAGCTAAAGTACTTGAAGATTTAAAATTCCAGTTACAGTACAAATAAACAAATTCCTATTTACAAATATCTAATAGCAAAAACACTGACTTATTTCAGTCTTTTCAATTCTGTGTCTAAACAATAAAAGCACTTAAATGTATAGACGTTAAAATATCTACTAATACTATCTAATAATGTAACTAATACGTTTATTAGCTCAATTATTATTGACAATATAATTTGAAGTAGTACCTAAGTTGATTTTTCCTCCGAACAGAAAGTTGGTGTTGCAAATATCTTTTATCAACCTATCAATTGCATTTAAGGCATGTTTAGGTATCATGGATGTTTCATCAAGCAAAAACAAACTAACTTGTCTTAAAAAATGCCAGTGTATAGAGTTAGGAGTTACATTACATGTGCTATTATCCAATATTGGAACAGTAAGTTTGAATAGGCCATGCAATGTAGATCCATTTGTAAGAAGAGTTGCTGCTATGCCAGTCCATGGAGCTGCAGCAGATTTAAAGCCCCCTACTTATGGTTTCATCAATCAAATAATTATAAGTAAAGCTTTACCACTATCAGCTGGTCCATCCATGAAAAACAATCTAGAATGTTGATTTTCTACACTTGGCTGCTCATTCAATGCAGCAAGGATAGCATTACATACATTTAACTGATTGACATTAAGCAACAGTCTCATTTGGTTGGCTTCGTCAATAAATTGTTGAACATTTTCATCAAATTATTCTAGATTTTAACTCATCAATAACAGGCAGATTGTAATCAGCCAGTGTTTTACCACTTTAATTTATAATCTTTTTAATTTGATGAAGAGTAGCTTGTTCAGCTATTAGAAGTGGGACTGAGCGGTGAATGAAATCTTCCATCATAAAAGCTTTGTATGTATTCCAGAGATGCAAAGGATTGTCAGGTTCACAAAAGGTCAAAATAATTGAAAACAACTGTCTAATTTGCTTTGGCATACGTGTTAAAACCGCCTTAGAAAGAGTATTCTGCCATTCAGTGTCATCTTGCAACAAACCTTTCAAAATACGTGCTTCACGAAATGTTTCAAGGAAAATACCATTAACAGTACGCAAGATGTTGCACCTTTTGCTTGCAAAAGTAACAGTCTAAGAAAAAACAATTCTCCAGTTGGATTAACTTTATACATTCTTACTATCACCTTATTACCACCCCTTTGTATAACCTTCCATTTACAATGTTTATCATCAAATATAAAGTGATAAGGAATGTCTACATACGAATAGCGATGTGCTCTTTCATTTTCAGTATTTAACTTAAACCATGCCGTTAGGTGCGTCTCACGTTGAGCTCCACAATCTAAAACCATTTGTTTTGCTCTTTCTCTTATATACACTTTTTGATTTTCAGGTCGATAAACTTTAAGACGTGTAATAGTGTGTGACTTATTGGATACTTGAAAATTCGCCACAATGCTTCAGGTGCACTTACATAATGACAATCTAAAAAAGTGTTTACTTCATCATGATTAATTTTTTCATTTATTAAAATATTGGCACAGTCATGACCCTTGTATATATATTTGTACAAATACTTAACAGCCTTAACAGACATGCAAGCTTCAACATTAATGTGAGCTTGATATTTCTTTGATAACCATGGATTGTAAGGTACCACCCAGCGGTTATCTACATTGTTACCTTTAATACTGATAACCAAACCATTATCACGACGTCTATAGCATGGATTACCATTATGAACTGCTACTGTGTTAGCATTAAATTCTTTAGGATAGTTTTTGCGGCACACCCCATCTTTCATGCAAGGAGAATTTGGATTCAGTATGCCACATGGGCCGTGAATCATGCAAGTTTTAACGACGCCATAAAGGTCTCGATTAACGATCGGATCGGGAATTTCTGCAGATATTAAATTATTGATATCATGAGCTGTTTCAAGCTTATCATCATTTGCAAAGTGAAGTAAAATATAAACATGTGGCAAACCACGCTTTTGAAACTCGATAACCTGAACATGTGTTACAACTTTCCCTAATACACCATGCTTAAAAATGTCATTGAGAAGGTTATTTAATTTGAGTTTAAATACTCGAATAACTTAGTCAGGTCTATTATTTGCTGTCTGACCTGGATACAAATTTTCAGTTATCTCGCGCCATTTTGGGTTGCAAGTGAAAGTAATAAAAAGATCTGGTTTACCATACTTTTTAATTATAGTCACAGCATCTTCAAAGTTTTCCTTTAAAGCTCTAGGACTTCCTACATAAGTTGATGGCAAAACTACAACACGTCCTGTCTAACATTATGATTATTTCCAAGGTTGTTTACATGTTCGTGTAAGACATCATACCGCTCGCTTCTCAGTTTGTTTTGGTTATTTCTGATGAAACCAAGGCGCTGGCCTTTTTTTCAAAATAATTTATGCTGGAATATCATGATTCCAAAATATTTATAGCAAAATCATGTAGTAAACAGCGCTAAAGACAAAAAAAACAAATTGAGATGAAACAAATTGTATATATGGCAAAATAATTTGTATTGGCTTTTAGTGAATGGTTAAAAGAAGTGATTTTTAATAAAATTATCTATTTACCATTTTTAACAATAGACACCAACATGAAGATAAGCCAAATTCTATCAACTCAAAAGATACAATAGCACACAGTTTACCAAGTCACAGCACTTTGAATAGGTATGCTACATGAAATTTTTTTATTGATTAAATTCTAGGTTGTTATATATTATTAGAAGGAACTTCTATTGAATATTTTAAAAGTGAAAAAATTATTAAAATCGAACGATTCCACAAAAAGTTATGCCGTTTTAAGTACCGATTTTTAGATATATGTATTTGTTGATAAAAATGTGGTCAAAATAAATTTATATTTTTTAATTAAAATTATTATAACTTTGTCAACTCATATATATATATATGCCTAAAACTTAGTTTCAATAGATAGATATAAGAATAGCCTACACATTAACACTGTCCTACATCCTTAGGGCGTATCTGGTAGGCTAGAGGGGCCACCCAACCTCCACCTTCACTGTCATAATATCAATAATTCATCTTAAAATAAGAGTATTTTTTTTTGTTTTGTAATTGCTAATTTTTATATACAAGTAGTTGCTTTTATTTCCTTCTAGAACAAATACGAGAGGTTGATTTTTGAGTCAGGGTGTATGTGGGGTTGGGGTAAGCACCGTATTATTGAAAACACCCTATTAATAATTTTACACTGATAGTAATATTACTACTAGTAATAATAGTATTACTATTAGTTTTACTGTTTCCATTCAAAAATCAATAAATAAATTTTAAAATGAAATTATTAAAATTCTTACAATTTAACTTTTCACTCATTTTATCTAAATAAAGCAACATTATAAAATTATTAATTATGACAGTAGTAGTATAAACAAACAATAATATAAACCTTTTTAAGTTAAAAAGGTTTATATTATTGTTATTGAACATTAGTTTATTGTTATTGTTATTAAAATATAACAATGTGATTATCAATAATAATAAAATTTACCCTGGAAAGAATTTTATCTCGTACTCCCCCCCCCCTCCCCGCAAATGATTAATAAAAAAAGAAAATTAGGTACCAAAGTTTTGCGCCTAAATAGGGTATCACCGCCTCTGAATCTGGCAACAAAATTTGGCAGGAACATAAAAAATATGTTAACTCGAGTGTCAGAAAAAATGAGAGTTTGTCAGGCTTTATCTTCAATAATTTCTTGATGCAGAAAGTAAAGAACCGTTTTGCCAAAACTTTTGAATATCAACATATCTACTTATAAAATTCATTATTTTATTCAGAAAACACATATTATTAAAGTTTATTCATTCAAGTTTTTAAAAAATATCTATGTTGGAATGAAATTCCGAAAAATAAATCAACAAAAATCTGTACAAGATTATAGAAAAAAGGAAATTAGGTACCAAAATTGTGCGCCCAAATAGGATATCGCCGCCTCTGAATTTGGTAAAACTTGACAACAACATAAAAAATGAGCATACTCGAGAGTCTGAAAAAGATAGAGTTTGTCAGGCTTTATCTTCAATATTTTCTTGATAGAGAAAGTAAACAACAGTTTTGAATATCAATAAACCCACTTATAAAATTCGTCATTGTAATCAAAAGACACATATTATTCAAATTAAATCAATCTATTTTTGAAAAAATATCTATGTTTATATGAAATTCTAAAAAATAAGTCAACAAAATTTGGTACAACCTCTATTTCTAAAATCAACCTTTGTAAAAAGGTTTTGCCTAACGTCAAACTCTGCTATTCTCAGATGACAAATTCTCATATTTCATCTCAAAAATTAGGCTATCGTGACTTCTGGAGAATCTTTAACAGTATCTATTACAAGGGCAAATCTGTTAGGCAACCTCTCTTGCATGGTTTAGACTTTGTCAACTCACCTAAAGACAAAGCTGAATTGTTTGCTAAGAACTTCTCATCAATATCATCTCTTGATTTCACTAGTCGCGTTTGACATGATATAGCGGACACACAGGTTAATCCATTGCATGACTTCATATCTCTCCAGCTTCTGTATGTAAAATGATTTCTTGCTTAGACTCTACTAAAGCTTGTGGTCCGGACAACATACCTGTTATAGTCTTGCAGAAGTGTTTTTTGAAGCTGTTGTCTATACTTTCAAAACTATTTAACAAGTGCTTATTAAAGACTTGTTTTCCAGCCTGCTGGAAAGCGGCATCTGTCAACTTATTTTTAAAAATTCTGGAGAGTGATCTGACTCGTCTAACTACCACCCCATTAGTCTTCTTACTATCATAAACAAGATTTTGTTAAGGGAAATAACTGATAGGTTTTATTGTGCATTAGATGTGGAGAGGCCAAGGCTATTGCTCTCGATATCTTTTTATAAGCACTTTTCTTTCGATGTGTCAGGTAATATCATTAAGATTATTGAATCCTTCCTTACCAATTGTAGTATAAAAGTTATCCTTGGTGGACAACATTCTTATTCATATCCTGTTACTTCAGGGGTTCCTCAAGGTTCTATCCTTGGCCCTAAGCTTTTAAATCAATTTTCAAAAAGCGTTGCACAAAATTTTAGTACATTTATTGGTTCCGTAAAACGCGATTTCCGCATACCTACTTTGAAAAAGTATAATATAAACATATGTACCAACTTTAAACACAATAAATGTGTTTAAATATGTATATAAGGTTAAATATATACCTTATATACATATTCAAACACATTTTTAAAAACAATTATATAACACATATTAACACATACCAGGGGCGGATCCAGCTTTTTTTAGTCTTTGAGATAGCTATCTTCCAGATATGGAGCAAACACCAAAATGTTTATATGTTTATACTTATGTCAAATAAGGATGCTTTGCAAAAAAATGCGATGATTGGAGGCTGGGAACAAAAAAACCCCAAATTTTGTGCCCCCCTGCCCCAAACGTGAGAGCAACAAGTTGATAAAATATTTTTTGTACTGTTCTCAACTAGACTTATATTCATCGATAAATTTTAAGTTTCATAGTATTATCTTTTAGTGTTAAAAAATAATGACTATATAAAATTTATAACCCCCTCAAATTGAGGGGGGTTTAAACTTTATATGGTCATAACTTTTAAAAGCTAAAATATTTTACTATGAAATTTAAAATTTATCGATGAATATTAGTCTAGTTAAAAAAAAATGCAAAAAATATTTCATCAACTTGTTGCTCTCACGTTTGGGGCAGGGGGGGGGCACAAAATTTGGGTTTTTTTTGTTCCCAGCCTCCAATCATTGCAATTTTTTGCAAAGCATCCTTATTTGACATAAGTATAAACATATAAATGTTTGGTGTTTGCTTCATGTCTGGAAGTTAGCTATCTCAAAGACCAAAAAAAGCTGGATCCGGCTCTGCATACACAAACAATAAAAAAACACTTTATATTATTATAAAAACACATTGATAAAACAACTATAAAGCACCTATTACCACATACTCATACATATCAAAAAAGCATAAATGCAAACAATAAACGTGTGCAAACAAAAAAGTTTAAAATGACGCAAGAAAATTCAAAAAGATTCAAAGTAAACAAAATATATATTTACATACAATACTCCTTACCTTTTTTTTCATAAGAACTGTAATCCTCATAACAAAATTTAACTTTTACATACAATAACATGTGACATGCTATGTCAGTGTTGGCACAAAATTTTAATTCGATTTTTCTAAATTTTCTAAAAAAGAACAAAAATAGTTAATAGCATCACAGAAATTTCAAAGTAGTAATAACCATTTTATGGAAATAGCATTAGTATAACTTTAAATAACATCTATAACCCCATTTTCTTTCTAAAAAATAATATAATAAAACTGCTAAAAGAAAAGCTAAAACAAACAAAATATAAACGATTTAAAAAATTAAAATCCTTTCTACTTTATCTAATAAAAATGTTTATACAACTATTATATATACTTACTTCAATTATAATATGATCTTAACGATGATTATTTATCTTAGTATGATTCTTTATGTAATATATCTAAACTAATAATTAAACTTCATAAGGAAAAAAGTTTCAACTCGCTTAAGAGGTCTTTCTCAAATGACTGCGTGCATTTTGAGAATGCGTTCTTTCAAAGCATAACTAATAAAAACGACATTAAA
>NC_088923.1:35700000-35840000 GCF_038396675.1 Hydra vulgaris
TGTTCAGTAGACAGACATAAATTTATATTAATTAACAAAAAATATATCAGTCTCCTTAAAACTACGGTTGAAGCAAACATGAAAATAAAATCTCCTCAGAGTTCATATGTTGACATGTATATGTTTTTTATATGATATTAAAAATAATATACAGAATGCCCTTAGAACTTCTTTAAGTCCGTAAGACGTCCTTAAGACGTACAATGAACGTTCTTTGCCTGCTGGAATATATATAATTTGTTACTTATCCCTAGACGTATGCTAAATTGATTATAAAAGGTTTTTTTAATTAATTTTGATTTTATATCAATAGATATAACATATAGTTGTTAGTTCAGACATAAAATAAAAACACTAAAATTAACCACAAACAAAACAACAAAAAACATTGTGCAAAACAAAAAAGCACAAGTTCAAATTTTGGATTTTCACATCCTGCCTAGAAATTTAAAACGGGAGTTGTTGTTCATTTTGAAGTCACGCATGAGCATTACAAACATTTTGTGCGGTTACCGTCGGCGTTATGATTTCGTAAAGGTACCGTAACTTTGGGTAACTTTACGCAAAAAGTTGAAATTTTTTGCTTTGTGTTTCTAAAAATAGGCTTAAAACATCTGAAATATTTATAAAAACTTGCCGAAAATTTTCTTTGGTTTATTCAAAAACTGTTATTATTAGAATTTATTTTTTTAACCATTTGAGAAGGATTTTTTATGGGTGTCTAAATTATATTTTAAATTAACCGGGGTTTTGGATAACTTTGCACAGCCTTGTAAAATTTGAAAAAAACTTTACAGTTTATATGAATTTTTCTATTTAAACTTTTTTTATTATACTGTTTGAAGGAAATTTTAACAAGAGTTTAATGACGAATAAAAATAAAAAAAAATCAGATTTACCATTGTTTTGGTTAATAAAAAGTTTAACATGATAAAAGAAACATAGCCACATTAAAAACTAAAAACACAAAATTTCTTTTAATGTAGGCAATTATGTATCTTTAAAATAAAAAATAAAAGCTAAATAAACAAACTTCAACAGAAATGAAAGTCTAATAGAGGTACTTTGTAAAGTTCTCTGGTTTAGGTTATTTTTTGAGGCTTCTTAATGCGAAACAAGTATTGTCCCATTCATAAAAATTTTCTTGTGTGTAACAAGCATTTAATATTATTACCATTGGCTTCACATAAGCACTGTTTTCCTTGGCATTTGTAATTTTTCAAGGAAAAAGTTCACATGTTTTAAATTTTCTGAACTTGATTTCTCATTTTTATTATATCTGTTTACAAGTTTATTTTCAATGCTACTCAATGATTTTGAGCTAGAACTGTGATCATGGCACTCTTTCGGATCTTCTTCAGATTAAACTTTTGACTTTATGCTCTTCATGTTTTTATTCAGTTTTTTTTTCTTTGCAAGCTTTGAGCCAATATCAAAACTGTTACTAAACTTTTATAAATCTTCTGTGCCAACACTTTTCCCTGCAGGAACAGAAAGCTTTTTTTTTTCCTTGTTTGGTTTCTGAAGACTGCAAGGTTTTATATTTTTCTTGTGAAAAAAATCTTAAAGCTGTCTTCTAAAAATTCTTTATCGTACGATTCTCTCTCTCTCTCAATTGTGTGAGAAGTTGATTGACATTTACTGGATAAATACCACACTTTCTAAAACCTGATTTTAAGTTGTTACCCTAATTTGGTTCTATAGCAATCAATAACTTGTTTAAAAGTTCTGGAAAATGTCGTTTTTCAAGAGAGATTTTTGTGCAGCCAGCAGGAGAATCTTTGTACTCTGTAATAATTCTACGTCAAGCTATTTTTAAAGGTTTAAAAAAAACCACATCTAGATGTTGAGTTATATGCGTGCTATTAGGTGGCAGGCAAACAAATAGAATTTCATTTTTTTCACAGGTATTAATTACTTTTGGAGAGATATGAGAGGATAAGTTATCGCCTAACAAATTTTTAACTCCTGATTTTTTTTTTAAAGAAGGTAAAACTATAGAAAAAAACCACTCTTGAAAAGCTGCTCCGTTAAACCAACCACTTTTTGTGTTAAAGTATCTGACTCCTTTAGGACCTCCTTCACACCAAGTTGACCACAGATTTACAGCTTTATAAACTACAAACGGTGGTAGAACTTCACCTGCAGCATTACCTGATACCATAATAGAAATACTTGTCTTAGAAGTGTTTCTTATATTTGCTGGGTATTTATTACCTCTCTTTACCAAGCATTTTTTTGAACCTGGATTATCACTCAAACTTGTTTCATCGTAATTATATATGTTGCTTGGAGGTACATTTTGTACAGTTTTTGATAATTGCTGAATATAATCCTTTAAAATTTCTTCATTAACCATTGCTCGAGATTTTTTTAAGTTTGGCACAAATTCACTTGTAAGTTGTGGACGTCTTTGCAAAAATAAGTTAACTAAATCAGGCCCAGGAAAGATTTTAAACTCTTTTACTTTTTTTCCTGAACTAATTAGATATTTATTCATAATATGACGTAAATCTTCTTTACCAATTGGAAATCCAAAATCACTCAATTGAATAGTACACTTCACAAAAGCAGCCTCCTCGAATTTGGAAAAGAAGTATGGCTTACCAGGTTTTAAGTTGTGTTTTCCTTTTAATTTATAACAAATTGTTCTTCGACTGATGCCATATTTAGCAGCAGCTTGCTTTTTACATTTTACTTCTTCAAGACATTTGGATAGGTCATTATTTGTATAGTCTTTAAATTTTCTGGCTTTGTAACAACTTGATATCTGGAAAAAACATGAGTGTTATTTAGGAATAAGCAAAAATTGTTGGCGCTACTGCAGTTTCTCCCCGCCCCCCCCCCTTTTTTTTTATTTTATTGCAGAATATGATAGAGAATTTTATGCTGATTATGAATCGTATAAAAACATAGGTCTGAAAACCAACAAAGAGTGCTCTAAATTGCTGTTGAAGTTTAAAACATTATACTACAAAACGCTAGTATTTGCCATTTTTTCATACTCAGTTATAAATAAAATTCTTTTCAACGATGGATTTAAAAAAGCCTGGTTACTATCAAAAATGTAAAGCAAAACTGTTAAAAAATGCTAAGCGCATCATTTTCTGATTTATCTCTGGCCCAAACCCTAACCCTGTCTCAAATCATGTACTTTCAATCGCGCCAATCCCTATTTGTCAGTCGATATATGTGTATTTAGTTGTGCCAATCCCTATTTGTCAGTCGATGTATGTATATTCAATTGCGACAATCCCAATTTTTCAGTCGATGCATGTACATTTAATTGCGCCAATCCCTATTTGTCAGTCGATTTATGTACATTTAAAAAGCAAAATCTTAAGTTAATTTTTAAAAAATTAATTAAAAATATATAAAATATATTATTAAAAACATTTAATTTAAATATAATTTAATTTTGACGACAATAAAAACCGGGTTGCATAATTAAAAAAAGATTTTGTAACCGATTGATTTCAAAATGTTAACTGATGTAAAACGTTTTTAAAAAATGGCGAATATTAGCGTTTTTTAGTGTAATTTTTTAAACTTCAACAGCGAATTAGAGCACTTTTTGTCGATTTTCAGACCTATGTTTTTATACGATTCTTAATCAGCATAAAATTTTCTATCATAATCAGCAATAAAAAAAGGGGGGGGGGAGAAACTGCAGTAGCGCCAAAAATGTATATATAAAATTTACTTCAAGTTTTAAAAAGAATTGTTTTTAGATAATTAAAGACAGTTGTGGTAATTTTGCACATTGTGCAAAGTTATCCCAGTTTAGTCCAAAATAGTAATTTATTTACAAAATTTAGTAATTTTTCTTCACCTATACTGACAATCGCATTAAAACATAAAATAATTCAAATTAATATTATGATGAGCATGTTATGCTGTTTACTTACCTTAGGGTCTAATTCTGATCTGCTTAACAGATAAAAGTTGCAAGAAATTATTTGCGTGACTTTTTTCTATGTTTAAGTAAAATTACTTGCGTAGAAAGAAAACTCGTTAAAATGGCTTTTTTACACTATTTTTGTATTAAAACTAGAATAAACGGCTGACTTCAAAAGTGCTTCGTAGTTATAGTTAAAATTTTTAACTGCTAGAGAATAAAATATCTTTGACTTTTATTGTGCAATGTTACCCACGGTTGTGCAAAGTTACCCAAAATTACGGTATTGCTTAAAGTTAACTTTTTATTTTTGAGCACTTTAAGAAATTTATATATTTGGTGAAAATGTTTTTTAATCAGTTTATTTTGTAATGAAATTAAATAATTTTCCACGTTTATTAAAAACTATTGTTCGTTTCAAGTTAATTATATAACTGTAAGTTATTAAATTAGTTAATTTAACTGTTTAATTAATATAAACGTACACTCAGTTGCACATACAGGATGAGATCTTAATAAAAGGGTGGGTTGAAATTTTAGTCCAAATTTATAAAACGGTGGAGGGGGAAGGGTGTTGGTTAGTCTTTATAAACGGTTAGGTGCAAAATTTTTATTTTTATTAGTGAGTTGATATTTTTTTAGTTTTAAGATACAGTTTCTATGTTCATTACAAGTAAAAAAAAAAAAGAAAAAAAAAAGGGGGGGGGGGGGCAAAGTCTTAATAAGCTCGGTGTAGGTGGGAAAATTTTCAGAAAAATAATAAATATCCCCTCCCGTGTATTGAGCACCTGAGAGTATGTTTTTAATCTAACTTTTTAAAATAAATTTAAAATGTGTTATTTTTATATTTATAGTCATCAAAATTAATAAAATATTACAAGGGTATTAATATGAAGCCGACCTATAAAAAGAACTGCTTTCGTAGTTTACTTCTTATTGCTTCTCTTACAAATATAATGATGCAATACTCTTACCCTGCTCGTAAGTCATCGAAATATTCTTTCACTGTTTATAAAGATAGAAAAATAGACGACAGTTCAAATACCATTGAAACTCACTCAGATTACATGGAATGTATTACTTCTTGCTATAACAAAAAAGAGAACTGTAAATCAATAGACGCCAAAATTGAGAATAACATTACATTAACTTGTCGATTTTTTAAAAATGATTTTCCAAAAACAATGCAAGCTGAAGGATTTCTTTTTATTTTGGCAAAACCGGTAAATCTTTTACATTTTAAAGTTTTTAAACTAAACAACTTTTTATTTATTGATTGTTGTACTTTTTTAGCCAAATTGTTCTCTAAGCTGCAGTATAGCAATGAGCACGTGTGGGAAATGTGACTGCAATCCATCTTGTGCAGCAAGAAATCGACGTCAGCATGTATGTAACTGTACAAATGGTAAACTGCTCAATTTTTTTTAACTTAAAAGTTCTTAATGTATTCTTTTGACGCTAAATCTAAAAATGGACATTTTCCATTTCAATTTCAGAAATTTTATTTTATGAGTAAAAAAAGGGAATTTTGTAGGGTAAGATTTGTGGGGTTAAGATTAGAACTTATGGTAATGAGGGGATAATATAAACAATAACAAAATGAATATATAATGATTTTTAAAAAATTAACTATTTACATGCTATTAAAGAAATAGAAGAAAAAATTTTCTTTTTTTTTTAAATTTGATATGGTGGATGAAAGTGTTATAATTGGATCAGTTTAGATAATGCTGCTATTATAAGTAAGAAAAAAGTTATGCAACCCATTCCAAGTGTCTTATATGCAAAAAGTTGTGCTTCCATTGCAAGGAGCACTGTTGGAAGTTATTTGTTTATACTCGTTTTCTTTTTGCTAGGAGAAAAAAAATGTAAAAAAAAATTAGGTACCAGAATTCTAAAGCACCCCGACATCCTGGTACCCCAACGCAATTTACTAAAAACTTTTTTAAAAGTATCAGATGTAAAGCCTCTATTTTTGAATGCTGAGCTTAACAAATATTTTGCTAATTAGATTAAACCCTTTAATAAATGGGCTACTGCTTTAGATGTTTCAACAGCCATAGTTTTATTTCATTCATTCTATTATGGCAATCCATTGACAACAAATTGAAGTGCTTGCACCTCCAAAGTATCTCTACGAGATCTTGACATAAAAATATTACCAACTATGATACTTTGCATGATAGACAGCAAAGATTACTATAATCTGAAAAAATTGCAACAATCATGTCTTTACGTACACTCATGCTACTTATGTGGAGCAAAACCTACTAAAATGAATAATATAAATACATTAACCTTTGTCTAAATTAGAAATTTTAAATGCATTATTCATACTTCAAACCAATTAGAAGTTAAAAGATAGAAAGTAAAAGGAAATAAAAATAAAAATGAGTGGAAAAAAAAAAGAAATTCGGGATAAGTTTAGAGATGAATTTTTTTTTTAATTGATTTACCCAATCAGCAAATTGATAATACAACGATGGAAACTCAGGTCATAATAATAAAAACGCTGCAAAGTTGGACAAAAAGTTCGAAATAAACGTTGCGATTTTATTACGACATGTTGCTACCTAGACATCACAGCTGTCGATATAACAACAATATACCGTTAAATCATTAGCTGAAGATTGCAGGTATGTAGCTAACTAAAAAATTATAGCTTTTTAGTTAGCGATTTTGTTACGATATATTGATAGGTACATATCATAGCCTTTTCGCTAGCTACGACATAATTCTTTAGCTACTAGGCGGTCATAACCACTTATCGATTTTACAAAATTTATATATTTTGCAGATTTTTAAATTTAAAAATAGTATGTTGATAGTTACATATCGTAGCTTTTGTAGCTAACTAAAATATAACTATAAATCTACAGTTGATACTGAGTTGGTACTGCAAGCTGAAAAGCTAGCATAACTAGCGAAATAGTAATAAAATGATATAGTATTAAGAATAATATATTAATAAGATATTTAGCTTCAATGATACAGTTATAAGAATATAGATATTTAGCAATCTAGATATTTAGCTTTAATGAGATAGTAATAAGAATAACGCTAAAATAGTCAGCGATATTCATATTACTATATAATTGTAGCCTATTGAAGGTCTGTAGTTAGTCAAATTGCAACCGTGGTGTAGTGGTTATAGCTTTGGCTTCATAACTGGAGTTTTGTGGTTTGAAGCTAACTCTGGCCAATTAATGGTAAAAAAAATATAAATTATTTACTGTTAAGATTCAAATTTGAGAACTCTTACCCAATTTCGTCGTTACAAATTTTTTTTTGTACTAAATATTCATTACTAACCAAAATAAATTTTTTGAGAATATTGTATAAATTAGAAAAACAATAGTACCAAAAACCAGCTTCAAATTTAGTACACAAATAAGTGCGCTAATAAGTGTTTCATTTAGTACAGGAAAAAAGCTACTAGTTTTATAATTACTAACTAATAGGGACGTTATGCGGTATAAAAATTTTTTTAAGAAAGGGCTTCAATGTACAAAAATAAGAAATTATCCCGTAAAGGAAGGCCAAAGTTATACTATCAACTTTAACACATAAGTGAGTGCAAGCTTTGCATTTAAATCACTTAAATCGACTACGAAAAAAAAACATTTTTAATAAAGTAGCGACATTGTAGAATAAGACTCCTGCAATTGGTCGTCCAAAAAAAAAGAAGCTAATCAAATATTAAACTTAATAAAAATTTTAATACATATTTGTATGCTGTATACCAATTTGCATACAATGCAAACGTCCAATTTTAAAATGTGATTTTATTTTTTTTGATGATTGTGCTAAATAAGCTCAGAGGTGGATGCAGCATTATTTGATGTTTTGAGCTAACTGCCAGACATGGAGAAAACTCCAAATATTTATATGTTTATACTTATATCAAACAAAGACGCTATTCAAAAAATTGAAATGATTTGAGCTTGTAAACAAAAAAATCTGCTCCAAATATGAGAGCAAACGTGAGAGCATTAAGTTGCTGCCCCAAACGTGAGAGCAACAAGCTGATAAAATATTCTTTTACAATTCTTAACTAAATTTCTATTTATCAATAAATTTTAAATTTCATAAAATAATTTCTTAGCAAAAATTATGGTCTCATAAAGTTTGTAACCTGAGTAACAAGCCTGAGAAATTTGTAAATTGAAAAAATTTACATCCAACAACAGTCAACAACAACAGGCTTGTTGCTCAAAAATTGAAAAGGGTTTAAACTTTATGTGGTCACAGTTGTTAAACGCCTAGAGATTAATGTATGAATTTTAAAGTTTATCGATGAATATTGATTTAGAAAAACTCAGAAAAAAATATTTTATCAACTAGTTGCTCTCACGTTCGGGGCAGGTTTTAGCAGGGGGCATGTGTAACTAAAATTTTAGAGCTACTTTTTTCCTAGGCTCAGACATCTAATCAAACATCTAAAAATGGTGCATCCGCCCTGAAGTTTATTTTAAATGAACGAAATAGTATAAAATGTTATATATTAAAATTAAGTTTATATAATTTCAAAGAGTACAAGTTTGAGGAACAAGGTTGGTTGTTAGAGTTCTGACTTCAGTTTGAAGCGAGAACTCTAACCGCTACAACACGGCCGAACAAAATATATGTTGTGTTTTTTAATTACATATTACGATTTCTAAACTACATGTTGGTTTCTCAAATATATATTGCCACATCTTAATTACAACTTTCTGTTTTCAATTACATATTGAGAAGCTGTAGCTTCTTATATAAAAATAATATAAAAATGCAACGATCGTTCTGTTATAAGTCGAAAAGTTATTAAACTAAATCCGAGTCAGCATTTATTCACCAAGTTTGTTTACATCCATTTTTGAGACAAACCATACTGTACTATTTTGAAGAAGAGTTGTTTAATGTGTTGACCAAAATAACAATTGGGTGACTCTAGCACAAACGTTAGGTGCCAAATATAAGACAGTGTAAAAAGGGTTTGCAGCGAAAACTTAAATTTTATTGGAAAAGGTGGTTTTAAACCACACACACAAAAAAAATTTGACCAAAAATAACAGCAAAAAAACGTTAACATGGATTGAAATTGTCTGGTCACTTTTAATCCAACAACAGTCAACAACTGTTAATTTACATTGGTGGCCATCATAACAATGAATTAAATATTTTTTTATATTCTGCGTATTTTTATAAATCCTTGATGTCAGTCCTCCTACTAGTGTTGTGGCCAGTAATTCTACCCCACACAAACTAGACCTTCCAGATTCTTTGAGAGCTTCAAGCAGGCTCTGGAAGAATTCAAGTGAATATAAAAAATAGTGTTGCAGGTGTCTGTGCAAAATCCAACAACCATATCCTAGCTGGTTCAGTGATTTTGTAAGAAAGCTAACATAAAATCCATCAGTGAATTTTCAGTTCCACCTTGAACCTCTACCATGTCAAGTAGCTAGACCGAGAGGCAACCAAAACTGACTTTATAATACTAGATTATAGCAGCCAGTTTGTTTTTAACAGAGATGTCTGTTGTTTCGTTAGTCAGCCATTAATTTTCCTAATTGGTCATTTGTGGTAAGTTCATCATGTTACTTTTATGAACGGCTGTATCATAATGTCTCTCTGAACCATTCTTACGGTTTGTTTGAGATTGGCTACATGTTTTGCAATAGGCTCCATCCATTTAATCATTTTTTTTCTTTTTCTTTATTAACTTTATTTTCAATTTCTCTTCGTTCAACCAGTTGTCTAAAACCTTTGAAGGTTTACGTTGTGGATTTTTAGAATTGCTTCCTTCCACATTCTTCATTAGAAAATCCTAAGAATATAAAAGAACTAAATAATTGTAGTCACTTTTAAATTATAAATTTGGATTTATCATATAAATATAAATTTAAAATTTTAATTCTTTAAAATTTTAAATTTATATTTATATGATAAATCTATTTAATTCTTGCTTTACCTAGTTATTTAATATTTTCAACTTTAAAATTAAGAAGAACCCAAGACTTGTTCTTCCTTATAAGTCTATAAATTGTAACTACTATGTATTGAAAATAAAAAAAGAAAATACTGATAATTTCATATTGTCCAACTTTTTTATTATTATTATTATTATTTTTGATGCCGGATCATCAAAATTATCTCATATATAAATATCTGAATCAGAATTAGACGGCTTCATTGGCTACGTTGTCATATAGATATTGCATTATTGTGTTAATATTATTTTAATTTAAGTTTGATATTTTGGGTTTATCTACTTTATTATAATCAATATATAAGTTTAACTCCCTTGATAATTGTTAATAACTACAATTGAACCTGTCATTTCGAAAAGGGCACAAGTCCATTTACTAAAACTTATCAAAATCAACAAAAATATAATTTTTATTAAAATAATGTCTAGGTTGCTAAAGAAATTAAACATAGAAGTAGATAAATAAAGAACGTATATAACTTATGTATTTTTTATTTTTTATAAAAAAAACATAAATCATACAGAAATTTTTAATTCAAACTTATAAACTAACTGTTAAAAGTTTTGGACTTATGTCCTTTTCGAAATGACAAGTTCAATTGTCATTAAAACACGCATAAATTATTGCGTGTAACTAACCCGTTTATCGTTGAGATGACTACTACTAGAACGCATATGGTAACTTACCAAACTCACAGTTGTAAAATACATTTATACAGTAAATTGAGAAATTTGTGAAAGTATTTTTATTCCAAGAAAATACATATCCAAAATAGAAAAATCTTACAAAAATCATGAAATCTTGCATAAAATTAAAAATCATGAATCTCAAAAGAAGAGGTCAAAAAATCTTACAAAACGCGATAAATCATGCAAAGTGCACACACCTCTGTTACATAAAATACTATCGATTCGTGAAATTCAATGCTTTTGTTATAAAAGTGTTTTATAAAAAAAATCGAAAAATTAAAAAAGGCGTCCACAAATTACGTAACGCTTTAAGGAGAAGAGGGGGAGGGGTAGGCGATTTTGTAACGATTTGTTACGAGGGGGAGGAAGGGGAGTGCCGATCATGTGACGCAACATTTTTTTTTTTAGTTTCAAATCTAGAGAAAACTTTCTTTTAGTTAAAAGAGTATCTGACCAAACCTAAACCCTCAGTTGATGTATCTACATGTTGATTGTAAAATCAACCACGCCTAAATCTTACTTAGTCGATGTGTACACTTCGTATAAGTATACACTGTGTATACTTGTACGTATTTGTACGTTTTTGAGTAACCTTCCTCCCCCTCCCTCAAGTCTGCGTACATACTTAATGGAAGCGTACATACGCATACAAAAATTCAAAGTCTGATTTGTTTTCATCTTAATTTGGTAGGTACATAACAAATTATTGCATAAGGTGACCTTCCTTTGACATCGCTGATCAAACCCATTAACTATCTATATTGTGAAGTTGTAACAGGTACCCTGAAGGTCATTTAAGACTTTAAGTTGTATCCCATGAAATTTTTTTTTTGAATTTGAAAGTAGTCTGCTTGCGCATTCTATAACTGTAAAAATTTAAATCATTTGTTGGTAACTTTTTGAGAAAACTTGTTTCGAAGTTTTATAAATAACAATGTTTCGGTACTAAAATAAGATTTATTTCATCAGTTAATATAGTTTTTTTTTTTGGAATTGCAACAACGCGATTAATGATAGCAATATTTATGGTTTCTGATTGGCTAACAGTTCTTGTCTATAGGACATTGCTTTAAAAGCCTAAATATAATAACAGTGGCTATAACGATAAAATAACAGTGTTTTTATCTTTTAACTTTATACTTTATATCTTTAATTCTAGTTCTGTTAGAACTAGTTAGAAAACGTTAGAACTAGTTCTAAATCAAGAAAAAAAATGCAATACTTTGCTAAAAATAACAACGATTTCAAATATAATTTGTATATTATATTTGAAAAAAGGGAACAATTTAATTTAAATCATTATATTATTAACTTATAACGATCAATGTTAACTTATATCGTTATAATATTGCATTTAGACTGAACACGCTTTAAATTTTAAGGTGTGTTTAGCCCAAATGCAATAAAACAAGTCCAAAGTAGGAGAAAATTTTGAAATCCTGATCAAGAAATACATTTGGGAAAACTACGCTGTTGACAACCATCTTCTGCCTGAAATATTTTTTCTACGTGCCGAAAAACTCTATTGAGTTTAGAGAAAGTAGATTTAAAGAGCTTTTTATTCACCTACAAGCCAATAAAATTACCAACTAAGCTTTTATTGTTATTATTCTAAAAACAAAATGCTATTGTTTTGATTTGATGCTGAGCACTGTCGATTCAGTCTAAACAATCAAAACTTTAATGCTGAGCAATGCTGATTGCAAATATATTCGAGATGATAATATATATATATATATATATATATATATATATATATATATATATATATATATATATATATATATATATATATATATATATATATATTTATATTTACAATAATATAAATGTTATTGTAAATATTTCTTTTCCAGAATACTCCCAAATCCAAAGCTTTAGGTTATTTCACTGTATTCCTTTGGAATTGCCTTACCCCTCAATAAAAACATAGTAGGTCAAACAACCAAACAAATTATATATTGCTATTTGATCCCCTTGTTAGGGTCTGAAAGTTGGTTAGAGGGGTCTAATCTTCATTTAAACCAGGTCTTGCAGGTAATTTTTCTCAAAAAGCTACGAAAAAATGATTTAAATTTTTACGTTTGGAATGTGCAAATGGATTACTTTCAAAATCAAAAAAAAAATTTTATCGGATAAGATATAAGGTCTTATGCTACCTTGTCTAATAGTAGTAGAGAACCATCTATTGTAGTGTCAACTAAAAATATTTTTCACTGAACTAAGACAAACAGAAGCCATGTTTATAAGCTGCTTATCAATTATTAATAACCAATGAAACTTAAGTTTATTACTGATCATAGAATATTTGTAGGGTGACCATTGTCTCGGTTTTTACGTAGGAGAACAAAGCGCTAAACTAATTTTAATTGGTTTGGCGCTGCGCTCCCCTGCATAGAAACCGGGACAATGTTCACCCTAAATATTTGGGGTAAGATGATTTCTAAAAAAATATGTTAATCTGCAATACATTGCACCTGGATTAAATTTACAATCTCTAATTGATCTAATTAATTAATCTAAAACATCTTTTGAAAAATGTTAACTTGTACATTTTACTGTTCTGATACACAATTCTCTAATTGGATAACTGACATGCACAATATTTTTAGTTTTTATAAATAAACTAATTGGAGACTAATAATAGTGTTTGATAAAAATTTGAAAAATGTAAAAGTTATGCAAAGACAAAAAATTTCAGATGTCTAAAACACATCTTCTACCCACTGGGATACAGTCATTGTTAATTAATACACTAAATAATTAAAAACCTTTAAACTTTAACGCTAAATTACATAATTTTAACCAAGTTTCAGAAATTTTGATTATGTTAAAGTTTAACTGCAACTTTTGTCTAATTCTGTATGTGATATATTTGAAATAATCAAATAGCAAAATTTGTAATAAAAAAGCAAGTGAAAATATGAATAAATTCAAGCCGTGCAATTCTCTGTGTTATATAAATGGTTTTCAAAACCATCATCTTTTCCTCAAGTTAATTGGTCAGAGCAATGAGTAGATTAATTCTTTAATACGAAGGCTGTTGATATGAAAACCTTATGTGGTGGCATCAAATTCAAGAGTATAACTAATTAAAAAAGTAACTAACACTTGTTCCATAAAATTTGAGACTAACTTGAATTAGCGATATTTAATTAGTAAGATTAATAAAATAATTAGTATTTGGTATCAAATGAAAGCTCCATCTTTCCTCTTTTATTTAGCATATAAATTCTCTGATTATTTTTTGTTTAGATAACAATTTAAAATGCCAAATCAACAAGCCCTAGAAAGTCGTGTGTATAATTTTTATAAAAAAAACATGAAGATGGAAAACACGTTGTTTGAAACCATTTCAAGATGGAGGGCTACTCAAAAGCCACAATTTATTGATATATGAACAGTTACGATCAAAATAAACCATTGGGTCGAAGGATGGAAATGGAAGAAGGCCTACTTTTAATACACAAAACAACCGCATTAAATTAAGGAAAATGTTTAACAATCGAAGAGGTGTGTCACTTTTAAAGCTTCTAGAAGACTTGGTTGTAGCAAAGGCACCATCGGACGAATCTTAAAATGCTTTAAAAAGCCTATTCTTTGTTATAAAAGAAAAAAAAAGACTAAGCAGAACTCATGAACAGAGGCTTTGGGGTCGCCGAAAATGTGGTCGACTTTATTCAAAATATCGCAACCATGAATTTATTATTGACGATGAGTCATACTTTACTTTGTCGAATAGCACACTGGCTGGTAATAATACATACTATTCAAATGATCAAAAATTGACACCAGAAATTTTTAAGTATTATAATGTTGCAAAATTTGAAAAAAAATTACTTGTATGGACTAAAATCTCCCCTCGAGAGGAACATCTATTTACATTTTTCCTTCAGGCCAAGCGGTAAACCAAGAGATCTATTTAAAAGAGTGTTTACAAAAGCGCTTGCAACCTTTTATTAATAATTATTATTGAGACACCAAGTATATCTTTTGGCCCGATTTAGCAACATCTCACTATGCTAATTCGGTAACAAAATGGTTAAAAACCCAGAAGATACCATTTGTTCAAAAAAAGACAATCTAGCAATCTTACCAGAAGCTCGTGCTATAGAGGATTTTTAGGCAATGCTTAAGCGGGATGTGTACAAAAATGGATGGTCTACAAATAATATATCAAACCATGAGCATCGGATTCGTTATTGTGCTAGTAGATTTGACCTAAATGCTGTACAAAAGCTGGTACAAGGTACCAATACCAGACTTGATCAAATTCGAAGATATGGAGTCTTTTGATAAATTTATTTTTATTTTCCTATTCTGCATATTTAATTCTAAGAACATACCAAAAAAAATTTTTTATCGTGTTTATTTAAGTTTTTATTCAAGTGTAAAGCCAGTCTCAAATTTTATGGAACAGGTGTTATCCAAAATGTTAAATTTTTTTACTGTTTTTTTGTAAAAGCAAAATGAAACTATCTAGCTGAATGAAATCTTTTATCAATTTAATAGGTATTATAAATAAACTTTAACTTTCTTTAATTGCAGGGCTTTGGAGCAGCTCCGGAGCTGGAGCCAGAGTTATCCGGAGCTGGTAATTTTACATGGAGCTGATTCGGAGCTGGAGCTAAAGTATTTCCTGCCGGAGCTGACTCCAGAGCCAGCTCCGAGCCAGTTTTACCGATATTTTGAAATATCAAAATTCCATAAAATTAATGTTTTATATATTTTATATGAGATTTTTTTAAAAAAATTTAAATAATTACGCTCATTAAAATATTTATAATTTCTAAATATAGAAATTTTTCATATGGTTTAAAAAAAAAAAAAAAAAAAAAAATCACATCTGTCAGTATATAAAGTTGTTGAGTCTGAAATAAGCAAATAGTACATTCAAATAGTATGTGCAAGTGTAGACAATGCAGCCAATATGATTAGAGCAATCACAATTTTAAAAAAGTATTTAGCTGATGAAAATTTTTGAGATGAAGCTTTGCAGGATGAAGAACAAGTAAAATTTTTGTATCAGGATACAAATGGAGAAGTAGCTCGGGAAGAAAATCTAGCCTTAACCAACCCAGAATGGTGTCTACTGACATTAAGCTGATGCGCTGTGTTATTCACACTATGCAGCTAGCTATTCGTATGATTTAAAAAAAAATACATCGTCAAACTTTGAGCAAAAGTCAGTTATGTTGTAAAGAAACTAAGAAACTCACATACAATATTTTTAGCAAGTAAGCAATATGAGGTTGTAACAATTTTGGATAATGAGACACACTGGGTTCTACATTCCAAACAATCGAAAGATTATTACTTTTGCGCCCACTGTGTCAGCAATTTGCTGCCGTAGATCAAATATTCTTACTATGCCCTGAAATATGAGATAAGTCAAGTCATCTTTGTGATCTTTTAAAAAAGCCGCATGATGAAACTACAAAGAATCGACATCACTTCAAGAGATTTTCTAAAGGAACGATTGAAATTGAAAATTGACCTAGAGAAGAATAAAGGTCTATTTGCAGAAGACATTTCAAAATCTATCCAGAAACAAGAAAAAAAACTTTTTGATAATGATATATTTATAGCTGCAGTTTATGTTGAAGCTAGATATAGAAAATTATTGGAAGAAAACCAGATAATACGAGCAAAACAAGACTTAAAAACAATAGCAGAAAAAATTTATAAAAGAGATACCAAGAATATAATAGAAAGTCAAGAAAAATGTATAATGCTGTGCCAACTACAGTACTTCTTTAAGTTTTAAGTGAATCTAATTCTGATGGAGAAGAGGATGAATTTGAAAAGGAGTTTGATAAAAAAAAAGGAGAAGTGTAATCAAAACTAATTTTGATAAAAAATACTTTTAATACAAATTTTTTGGACGACTGAAGGATAATGGAAGAAATGGGACCTTTAAAAGTGAATTCAGCTATTGAGGGAATTGAAGAATACCCAAAATGAATACAAGAAGCGTGCAGAGTAGTCACTTGTATACCTATCTCACAAGCAAGTGTAGAGAGGCTATTTTCTTCTCTTAAGTTTGTATTGAGCGATCTGCGTTCTTCACTCAAACCTGATATTTTAGATATTTTATTTTTAAGGATGAATCAAGATTTTGATTAATAAAATATTAATAGTAATTTAGTTACTTTCATAAAACATTAAAAAAAATTTTATTTTTTTTGGAGCCGCTCCGGAGCTGCTCTTTAGCTGGAGCCGGAGCCGGAGCCGGAGCTGGAGCTGGAGCTGGAGCCAAAAATTCTAATGAAGCCGGAGCCAATTTTTAGATCTCAGCTCCAAAGCCCTGTTTAATTGTCTTTTAATCTATAGAGAAATAAAAATAATAATAAATAAATGAAGTTATCAACATAGTGCATAGATAACATAAAAAATTGCCAATGAAGTTGATCGGCATTTTTCATCAATTATTTGTATATATAATGCATAAAACTTTTAGATAAAAATAATAATGGTTGAATTTATAAAAGCAGATATATAATTAATTACTTGCTGAGAATATAGAATTAAAAACAAGAGTATTAATAATTTTCCAAACGTTCCTTACAGAATTAATTACTGAAATTCTTTTAATTTTACAATTGATTTTGGTATTGAATTCAAATTAAAAATATAAAGTGTAGTTAATTTTTTGTTGTTTTCAAGGATAACAAATATTTTATCCTTGAAAACAACAGATACAATAAAATAAATATATTATACTAAGAAACAAACACTAATGACTACTTAAACTTCAACAGTCATCATCCATAACATATAAAAAAGAAAATTCTGTGTAAATAATCGTTTTTATGTCTAATTACTACAGAAAAAATTTAGCAGAACTAAAAATATGATTAAAAGATTACGTCATTACTCGATTATGTAATAGCAAAAGCATTTCATTGCGCAAAATCACATTGGCCAGTAAAACAAATTTATATTGTTTTACTGGCCAGCGCCAGTAAAACAATATAAATTTTTTCTTATGGCGACTACTTTCTATAATAATTTAAATTGTCAACCAATTTTTGTAATTAACCTTTAACTAAGCAATTTACCTTTTACTAAGTTTATCTGATAATAAAAGAGTAAAAGAATTTTTTTTAACCAATAATTAATTATAAACAGCCTCCAAACTTACTGAGACAATTAAAATGCTCAAAACTTCACTTTACCTTATCTATCAAAAAAATGTGACTATTCAAAAGCAAAAACAGCCAATATAAAATCTGCTACTTATATTTACAAGAAGTAGATAAGTTTAAGACATCGAATGGCACTATTTGGATCATTAAAAGTCATATAACTTGTTATAGCAAAAATATCATTTATTTTCTAAAATATTTATCATGGACTAAAATATCTATCATATATCAAAATATCTATCAAATATCTAAAATATTTATCATGGAAAATATTTATCATGTTTTTTCCCAGTATAAGTAGATAGTCAACTACTTATACTGGGAAAAAATAATTTAAGAAACCGCACAAATGGACATATTTCCAGTTGCAGAACTGGCAATTCAACATACAGATTCAACAACCATGCATACAATTGCTAGAAAATACACAAGAAAACTATGGAGCCATTCTTTAAACTTTTTGTTTTTTTCAAACTGAAATATGAAAAAAATTTGTTGACCTATGAAAATTATATACATAAACAAAAACATACACCTTCAATTAGTATTTCCTTTTATAATAACATTACAATAGTAACTCATAGTTACAACACTGCAATTAAATAATTCTATTAAATAACTTTTTGAATGTATTAAACTCATGATTATAACATTTGCATTAGAACTACTAATGAAAATACTGAGAGGCCTCCAGTACTATTTACTATTTTTAATTAATTTTTCAATCAAATAAAAGAAACTTTTTGTTAAAAAAAATTCATTCATTTTTTAAATATTGTTGTTTCGCTTGGTTACTTTTTTTTGTTCGTACTATTCAATATAAAATTGCGAGCTTTGTTCATATATACATTGCCGCCGATGGGGGTAATGTATATATGAGGGATGGGGGTAGAAGGGGAAGATTCCCGGGGCCCCGTGTGTGTACAAATTATTTTTTTTCATGAAGTCTTATTTACTCATTCTTTTTGTTCTTGCTATTTTTCTTTTGTAATATTAAAGTTCGAATTTTTTTAATCGAATTTTTTTCAATTGAATTTCAATCGAAATTAAAATTCGAATTTTTTCAATCGACGTTGTTAACTTTTCGTTTGTTAATTTTCTTTTATAACGTTAACAGTTGTAAAGATTGATCTTGAAAGAAATGATGTGATCGCTCATTAATGCTACATTTTAAAATTTTCGTTTTAGACACTGCTGATGTTTTTTGTAAGCGTATATTTTTAATTTTAATTTTAGTTTACATTTTTTAAATAACATATACGTGTTAAATTAAAACTTTTGATAAATATTACAATTGCGTTAAATACAAAATATTATTATTCAAATGTTAATATTATTAAAAAAATGTTATTATTCGTAAACTTTAATTTGCATTATTTATTTATAAATTCTGTATAAAGAGCTACGTTTTAATTTCTGAAATACAAAATATGATATCTCGCCATAAATCTGGATACGAAAAACGAAAAGAGCACAAAAAAGAAATGAAGAAGAGGTATGAGAACACTAGAAAATTTGGGGTTTAAAATTTCTTCAAAAACACAGAACAATGAATATTGTGATAATGGAAACATTGCCTCGGACCCATTAAGCGCAAGGAATGAAACGGAATTTGTTGGAATTTCCGCGCAATCTGATATTTCGACACTTTTTTTGTATACCGACTGCGCCAACATCGATATTGGAGTGGTAAAAGTAAATGTAACACCAAAAGACGTAGAAGATGCTATTCTAAGATGTCCAGAACCACACCCAACAACATTTCCTGTAGATAAACACGGTTGTCAATTCCCTACCTATTTATTAAGCTTTCGTTTAAAAAATGAAGAAATAGTTCCTCGTGATTGGTTAGTTTAGAGCAAATCTAAAAATGCTTTGTTTTGTTTTCTTTGTCGTTTATTTTATAAATTTCATGAGCAAAGATCAATTTTTGCAACAGAAAATGGTTGGCAGGCTAATAGAGGGTACAAAAAATTATATGACAGAATACCTGACCATGAAAAATCTAGCAATCATAAATCTTGTTATATCCAGTGACGAAATTTAGAAAAAAATATTAATAAACGTACCACAATTGATTGCTTTATAGTAAAACAAATGCAAAATGAGACACAGAAATGGAAACATTTATTTAACCGATTATTAGATGTAATTTTGTTTCTTGCTGAGCGTGGGTTGGCCTTTAGAGGTGTTACTCATTTGATTGGAGATTCGAATTTTTCTAAGATTATTAGAACTTTTAAGTCATTACGATCCGCTTTTAGAAAAACAATCAAAAGACATAACGCAGACGCAAATCGAAAAGCAGAGATTGCAAGTACATTACTTATCGCCAGACATTCAAAATGAATTCATATCTTGCTGTGCAGATTACTTAATACTTTTATTTTGAAGGAAAGAGAAACTATGAAGTATTATTCCCTTATTGTAGACGCAACACCCTATTCTGCGCCTATAGAACAAACTACATTCATTTTACGGTAAGTTACTATTAAGTTCAACAAATTCGAAATTATGGAAAGAATTCTTGCATTTGTTGACTGCAATAAGAAGACTGGAGAATCTTTTGAATGCTCAGTACTGGCAAAAATATGGCACAAAGTTCTTGCAGCTATAAACTACAGAAGTACTGTTTTACATGCTCGCAATGCAACACTTGATTTAGAAATAACCAATTTGTCAAGTCTTCTTGTTGAATTAAATACGATAAAAGATAGTTGGGATACTATTTCAAATGAATGTAGATTGTTGGGCACATCTTTACAGATAAGCATAGAATATTCGGGGGAAAAATATACAAAAAGAAAAAAAACAACACACGAGTTAAAAAGGACACCGACAGAAGAATTTAGAATTAATGTTTTCAATGTTTTCATGGATAGCAATTATTGGAAATATGACAAGAAGATTTAATGCAGCAAAAGAAATAGATTCTTTATTCAATGTATTATGGTTGTTCCGTGACTTAAATAATCAAGAAATACAAAGTAAGTGTGAAAAGTTGCAAAAAATGTATGAAAATGGTATTGATGATCCTCTTAGAGATGAAATACTACATTTAAAATCAATTTATGATGCCAATATACAAAATATTTCTCCTCAGCCCGTTGAATTATTAAATGAAATTAAAACAAACAAACTGGATGTGCTGTTTCCAAACATTATAATTGCAATTTGCAATTTTGCACAATTCCAGTGACGGTTGCCCAAGCAGAAAGATCTTTTAGCCTGTTGAAAAGAATAAAAGACGTATTAAGATCAACAATGACACAAAATCGTTTAAATGACTTTTTCTAACTTTAACTTTTAAAAGATTTAAATAGTTTTGAATTTATAAGATTTAATTAACTTTCATTTTTAATTTTCAATGACCAGAGCACGCTTCTGGCGGTCCTGGGTATATGATTGATCATATTGAGGGCCAGTTAAGAAAACTTACCCAGGGCCCGAAATTTCTCTCGGCGGCTAAGTATATATATATATATATATATATATATATATATATATATATATATATATATATATATATATATATTAGGGCAGGTCGATTTTAGTATGTAAGTACTGCTAAAAAATATAAAGTTGGATATTTATATGTAAGTAACAAAAATAGCAAGCTTAAGTGTATTTTTTTGCGGAATAGCAAACTTGAAAATACAAAAATAACAAAAAATAACAAAAAAAAAATAGCAAGCTTAAGTATATTTTTTTGCGGAACTTCTATGGAGTTATTGGACTTGCATACTTCGTAAACTCCTTTTAGCTGCTTCATCAAATTTATTTTTCTTCATTTTTTAAAGCACGCATGTATTGTATTTTGTTTGTAAACAATATTTAACCTCGTAGTTTCATAGTCTTTAGTAAAGTCTGTGACTGCTTTTAACTTAAGGCCAAAAAATCAAATTTATAAGCGGCTAATAAATATTTCTTAAAATATACTTTTTGATTCACCCGAGTCTATACAACTAGATTTACATGCTTAACTGGTTTATATTTTATAGATGTTACTTTTGTAGAATGTAGTTAAAATAGATTTAATAGAGTTGTGAACAATAAGCACGTTTTACTAGTAAATTAGTATACTAATTGTAAAAATATTATTATCAAGTAAGTTATTATTTTGTGCAAAATTTAAATAGTTTAGTACTTTAATAAAGTGTTACTATTTTATTGCACATAATTTATGTGTCTTGTAATAATAACATCAACAAAGTATTTAGTTTTAGAAAATAAAAAATGCCAAAAATAAAAAAGACCTTTATACGCGATCAAAAACTGAAGAGAATTACGGATGTTGCCCTTGTGATTTAATTACAACGGATCAAAGCACATACAAACAATTGATTCAATTTTATTAACTTCTTAGATTGTTTTGACATTAAGCCAAACTTTTGGGCAATTGTTAAGGATCTACTTGACACACAGAACAATACCCGTTGTTGGTGCTGCTGGGAATGTTCTTGCTCTTGAGACGTTTAGTGTACTTGAAGAATATGTTAGTCTAGAGAGCATCCGTGCTATTCTTCTAGACAATACTGCATCAAACACAGGTTGGAGGAGTGGCTTGGTGGTTAATCTAGAAGAGTTGATAGGAAAGAAACTTCACACAATAGGTTTTAGCCTTCATCAGAATGAACTCCCACTAAAAGCCTTTTTTAAAAAATTAGAAAAAAACAACCGGTCTGCAAAATTTTTGTAGACCAATTGGGAATTGATGTTCTGAAGAAAATCATAGACAACCTCAAGTAGAGTTTGAAGCAATTCAAACTTCTATCACTGAAGGATATATTTCACATGAGATATTAAAAGATATTGGTCATGAGGCTTCTTTACGAATATTTTAAAGGTAACGGATTAGGTAAAGTAGACGACAAATGTGCTAATTGTAAAATAGGTCCAATAAATCATGCTTGATGGTTAACCCTTTCTATACAAATTCTGTGTTTATACACTCGTGATATTTCTCCAAACGCTAGTCTGAAAAAGCTTACCCATTATATTGTTAAAGTTTATGCTCCATCATGGTTTTAAATAAAGAAATCTTCCAAATTGCAAGATTCCCCCCTGATTCTGTTTTTCACTTTTAATAAATTGAATCTTATTAAGTTTGATGGTGTTAAAGGAATTGTAAAGAAAAAACATTCAAGGTAATGCTTTCTTTTTGATACCAGCAAATTGTCTCTATACAATGGTTAAAAATAATGATGAGCAGATCAGGACTCTCAAATTTGAGACAATACTCACTTATTGAGTATTGTCTCAAATTCGAGACAATACTCAATAAGTGATCAAGATCAGTAATATCAATCATCACTTATTGATATTGCTGATCTTGCTAATATTGAAATGGAGCCACCAACTACAAAAGAGTTATTTGATAAAGATATTTACAAATTCATTAAAAATAAAATAAAGACCAATATTCAAGTCCTCCCTTTTCATTCCCAGAGTGTTCTAACACTGTATATGGATTTGAAGCCAGGCATAAATCTATACTAACAAAACTACTTAGCAGAAAAATGTGTCAAAGATTTTTGTCTAAAGGACATTATTCTCAGTTGTACAGTGATTTATTTGCTTAACTTGCTTGTTACATTCTTGAAATAATTTTTTTTTAGTTTAATATTGCTTTTTAAACGACTTATTAAACTAATAATGATTATTTATTAGATTTTATTGAGGGTTTAATTAGATAATAGATGTAACACAACAAGTAAAAAATTTATACTTAAATAAGAGTTGGACATATTTGCTTAATAAAACGAAACGATAAACTGTATCAATGATTTTAAATGCAAATAATTCCTTGGTGTGTCAAACTTTTTTGATTGAAATTTTGTCTGAGCGTATTGAAAAGTACGAAATCACAAGCAAAAAGTTAATATTTTTAGAGCAAATGTTGATGAGGGAACTTTTAAATTTTGATCGCTGATCCGCAAGCCGCCGTTTGACTAAACACCTTCAACTTTTTATTTTTTTGCTTTATATAAATAAATACAACTTTCAGTACCTTAGCCGTTACGATTTAAAAAAAAAGTGAAAAATCGACCTACCCTAATACACTGAGGCATATTCGTTTAGACGCATCAATTTTTTTTCTCTTTGTCTTTTTTCCATGAATTGTCAACTGATATGCATGCAAGTTATTATCAAAATAATTGTTGTGTTGGTGGCTAATAAAAATCACAAAAAAATTTTTCTATGTGTCTTTATTAACATGAGAGTATGTTTGATATACAAAAGTACATTTTTTAATTGGAATATATCTATTGACGCAGTCATATTTTTGACATTAAAAGATGGAAATTAGTAATGCGTATGTCCTCCATTACACTGGATCATCTCAAAAATTCTGCCTTTCATTGACTCCACTAGTCGTTGAAGTGTAGTTTGATCCAACTCGGACCATGCTTCAAGGATTTTACACTTTAACTCAGTAACAGTTTTAAATTGGTGTCCGGCTGCTTTAGCGTCATAAACTTTTCTTGATAGCATTTCCTACTCGATGGGATTTAAGTCCGGGCTACAAGCTGGCCATTCGAGAACCGGGATGTTGTGGTCTTTAAACCATTTCATAGAATGCCTAGATGTGTGAATTGCAGCATTATCTTGCTGAAATATGGCATTATCGTTCATGTTTTCATCCATATAAGTTATGAGAACATCATCCAACACTTCTGTATACTTTATCGAGTTCATTTTAGGTAAACCACAACACAGAGTCAATTTTCCTGAATAAGAAAATCCACCCCAAACGATTAAACTTCCTCCTCCATTATTTCGTTTTGTTTGTGGGTCATTTATTCCTCTTAGATCATGCCAATAACAACTGTAAGAGTCCGGACCATCTAAATTGAACTTTTTTTCATCTGAAAATATTACGTTTTGCCACTCATGAGTCCAATGCATATGGTTTTTAGCAAACTGTAATCTAGCAATTTTATGGTGTTTTTTTAACATTGGTTTTTGGTGTGGTTTCTTCCACTTTACGTTTGGTGTTGTACGTAGAATATGTGCAACATGTTTATTGGTGACAGGCAATAATAATTTATCCTTTATTTGTGTTGCATTCAATTTATTTTTGGTTGCTTCGAAGCGAATTCGATTTGCCGATTTGTTAATACTTTATTGACGTTTGTTGCTTTTTTTACACCGTAATTGTCACCTTTTGCAATGTAAATTCGTACAACATGGTCAGATCTTCCAATTTTTCTTGCTATTTCTCGTATAGAAAGTGCTGGTGAGATTTCTGAGCCACGATATAAATTGATTTGTATTTTTTCAGCATCTGTCAAATACTTTCCTTTAGGCATTTCGTAAAATGCAATAAAAATGATACTGGCAGAGCAAAAGATCAAATTACACTAAAATTTATCAATTTATTTGTGTAAAAGTGATTAAAAATCAATAATTACCGTTATTAACCTGATTGCGTCTATAGATATAAAAATGTGCTTTTGTATATCAAACATACTCTCATGTTAATAAAGACACAGAAAAATTATTTTGTGGTTTTTATTAGCCCACAACACAACATTATTTTGATAATAACTTGCTTGCCATGGCGTACTTTATAACAGGCCAATTCACCGCGCGGATGACGTCATAAACTGGAGGCGAGTTTTTTAAACTAAAGATACAGAAAAAATAACCTGAACTGAACATAAAAATTAATTTTTAAGGAAGAAATAATAATAAACAACAAAAATGCATTTAAAATATATTAAAAATAATAATACTTTTTTCTTTTATTCTATTATAGTTATATACAGTGTAATTATTTAAATTTAACAGTTCAATTTAACAAAAAAACAGTTGCATTTGGCCTTTGTTATTTAACGCTAAGCTTTAAAAGTTTTTGTTTCGGTTCTTTTTCAGACCTTGGAGAATATAAATTACAATATTTCTTAAAGAAAACATTTAAAAGTGTAACACCATGGTTTCTGTTCATATTTAATTTATAGAATTCTGATACAAGCATCATTAGATTGCACAAAGAAGATATGCATGTATTATCAGCTACTTCACGAAACATAATATAGCAATATATTACCCATTGACAAACTGAATCACCAGGTATAGTTAATCCTCCACGATTAATTTCAGTAAAATCTCTAAATTTTTCATAATAAAAATATGAATCATCTGAATCTTTGTCATTTCGGACAATAACCAGCTATGTAAATTAGAGTCATTTTGACATCTATAGATAATATATTTTCTAATTCTGACAAATTATCGAATATCAAACATTTTTCTTCATTTAAGTAAAAACCACATCTTTCACAAGAATGACCTGATGTAGTAAAATCAAGATCAACACCATATTTATCTAATTGCAAAAGTAGTTTTGTTTTTATGATACCCACTTTCTCTAGTATTTGTTGAACAGTGATAAAATATGTACCTCCTGATCCCTGTCTGCTTTTCTAAAGGACCAGTTGTAAATGTTCCAAGCAAAATATACTTATGACTTGTAGACAAGAGAAACTTTGATAACTCCACAAGACCATTACAAGTATGATAGATACTTTTAGAAGTATCTTTAGTGAAGCTTTCAAAACAAACTATTTGAGTAAAGTACATTTGCTTAGCCATGCTTCCAAATTCTAACAGCTTTTGAAGATTAAAATCATCAGAAGAGAAAAGAGCAGACCGATTCAGATCACGCATATGTACTTTTGCATAAAGGCTATTAACAATTCTCCAAAATTTAGTTATTATTGAAAGAAAAGAAATAGTATCATCAACATCTTTTAACTCTGGGTGACATTTTAAAGCACAAACTGTTTCTTTCCAAAATACTTTCAGACAAGTTGAAACTTTTTGCCTTTCAATTGGTTTTGGGAACACAGCAACATCTGTAGGTTTAGACATTTTAATCATTTGATTTGATTCTAATTGGACCATTTGTCAACTTTTTTTTCTTTATCAACAAAAAATTCAAGTTCCTGTGACTTTTCAGTGATCCAATTATTGCAAATGTTTTTTAAAAGGTGCACAAAATCATACAGAAGATATACATTATCTTTTGTTTGCCAAGGTACGCCATCTGTCTCAAATTTCTTGAAAAAGGCTTGATTTACCCTGTTACCATCACAAACTATAGAAATAACATGACCACCAGCTGCTTTTATCGCAGATAAAAGAAAAGTAGTTTGTTCAAAAAGAAAATTTGAATTGATGTCACACACAGGAAGCATTTTACATAAAAATTTAGGCCCACCAAACAAAGTAATAACCATAAAACTTAAAACATTTGCAAAAACATTTGGATTATTAACTGCTTTTCCAAAAATTGTTCCCCCATGGTTCTGCAACATAGTCTTTACATAAACTTCATCTAATAGAAGAATGCATTTTTTTATGTCTAATGTCTGTTAAGTTTGAAAAAATCTTTTGTAGATAAATATCCTCATGATTTGATTTTACTTTTGTTAGTCTTGTTAATGTTGTAATCCTAGGAAGTTCAAAGTCTTCTCGAAGACGAATATATGTAGCACGTGACATAGCAAAGTACTTAAAAGCTCTAATCATTGTTTCAACAGAACACTTTTTATCTGTAACAGGTTTATCCTTCATTGAAAAATATTTCTGTTGAATAATTTTTTCTTTACTGCTTATCTCATACGAATTTAAAAATTAAAGTGTTTCTTCAATATTCAACCATCTATTCAATATGGTAATTCTGTTCTGTGAGAGTGTTTTTACTAAGCATTTGACTCCAAAGTGAAAAGATTCATACTAAAAATTATTATTTATTTTTAGAAGAAATAATGGAACACCTGTGTCATGAACATACTCTAACAATTGAATCAAAACTTGATTTTTTGTTTTAGTATTAAATATATCAATTCCATTAAATTTATAGTTTTCTATGTTTGTTTTCAGATCATTAAAAGATTTTATAACATCTTTTAAATTAAAAGCAGACAACTCGTCAGGTTGAACATTTCTAGTTTCTGCATGTGATGTTGAAGTTGTTCTGGGACAACCACACTTGAACACAGATGGAGGATCACATGGTCTTTCTTTGCCATAATCTTTTGTCGAAGTCTATCAAAAAAGGCCAGTGCCTTTCACAAACAACCGTGCCTTTCTTATCTGGTATGCTGTCTCTTGGTATAACAGCCAACCACTTTTTTCTTTCTCCTGGTGTTCGAGGAAGACGAAAAGTTTTTTTTTTTGAACTTTTATCATAATTGCCATTGCAATTCGTGACACAGCATTTACAACCCATGTTTATAACAAAGTAAACTAAAAATTCTAAAATTGACTAAATAATTTAGCTAGCACTTCGACTTTATGTAACAGAATGAATATAGGAAATACAAAATGTTCGCCTCCAGTTTATGACATCATCCGCACGGTGAATAGGCCTGTTATAAAGTACGCCTTACATGGCTGTTATAAAGTACGCCTTGTTGCATGCATATCAGTTGACAATACATAGTAAAAAATTAAGATAAAGAGAAAAAAATTGATGCGTAAAACGAATATGCCTCAGTGTATATATATATATATATATATATATATATATATATATATATATATATATATATATATATATATATATATATATATATATATATATTTATATATATATATATATATATATATATATATATATATATATATATTTATATATATATATATTTATATATATATATATTTATATATATATATATTTATATTTATATATATATTTATATATATATATATTTATATATATATTTATATTCAAAGTTTTTAATAGTTTAAGTATTGATTTTTATCTAATTATTATTGTTATTATAGTCGTTATTATATAATGATTTATAGCAGCTGGAGTCGCAAAGAATTGCCAGGATCATCACAATAATGGTTTTAATAAAACTGGAGTTTATCAAATCAGCCCTAATGGTTCTTCATTTGAGGTTGTATGTGAAATGGGAAAAGTTGAACAGCAAAATCCTCGAGGTGATTCTACTTTTTGTAAAAGAGTGTCTTTTAATTTAGTTTAGTATAAGGCTTTATAAAAAGTTAAATAAATATATGATTTAAATAGAAATAAATAAGAAAGAAAATAAATTTATAAAGGTTTGTCACGGACTCATTTAATGTAGAGTGTTAAATTTACTATTTCAAGCATGCTTTACAGAGATGAAAAGTAAAACTTCAGGTTTCCTTTTTTTTGGCAATTCAGAGCACAAGTTTATCTAATTAAGATATTAAGGTGTTTTTCAATGATAAAAGCTTGTGGTAACCTTAGAAAGTGTGTATTATTTATGTATATAAATAATGCACATCTGTTGGTTGTATTTTTTTATTGCACATTAATAAATTATTCAATTAAATGTTTTTTCAGTAACAAATCCAATATGCAATACATTACAATCAAATTTGCAGACAGGGTTCAATAATTTGGTATCATATTGTGTTGTAACATGTGCAAAATATCCTCAGATTAATACTATGTTTTTTTCTAAAAATTTGGGATGTTACTGTGGGCGAAATCTTGGACGGAATAGTGGTTTAAATGTTTATTCTACTCAATGGGATTACTGTACTGTTGGTGAGCATTTAAAAATACATTTATTAAGATTTTCTATTTACATTAACACTATTCTATTAACAAAGAATTTTTAAACTTGAATAAATTTAAAAATTTATTTATTGTTTGAAATAGCTATTTTTTATTTATTAAATTTATTTATTACAATATGTTAACATATTATAATATATTAATAATTATATAATACTATATAATATATTAATAATTAATTATTATTTTGAATAGTTGTTTTAAGTCATAAAGTGTGCAGGAATCAAGATTTTAAGTGTATTATTTATTCGTTGTAAGATACCTGTTCCCGCTAGATTCTCTTGGGGATAGGTATCTTACAGGGAGTTTACATCTAAAAATCTAGTTAAAAACACCATTTAACTAATTGTTCATACATATATATAAGTTGGGAGTAAATAGCACATAAGAGAGCAAAAAAGTGATTTAATTGACAGAACACTTAAAAAACTGTCAATTGTCAGGAAAAGATAAAGGTAGGAGAGAAATTTTTAAAGCAGGAATGGTAGAGAAAAAAAAAGATTGAGTTAAAAAAATTACATAAAAGCTAGTTGCAGTAAAAAATTTTAATTTTGCGGAATAATAAGTCTTGCATAATTGAGTTTTGGTTGATACAACAATTGATGATAATTTGCTTGTGCTGAGAATATGGTAATATTTGTGTTATAAATAAAAAAAGATGCAACCTGGAACAGAGGTTTAAACTTGGCAATTAGAGCAGGTCCAATAACATTTACAATAAAATTTTCACCCTTGTCTATCCCAATTATGATAACAGTATTGCTTTCAAGGATGATCAAGAGATTTATAAGTAAAGAAAAGAATCAGCAGTGGATTCCATTTTGTACTTAAAAATCTTAAAAATATGGATTCAGTTAATTTTTTATAATGGAAATTTTAATTGACCTCATGCAATAAAATTTAGTTGCTTGGAAACAGCTCAACATTAGTTAAGTAGGTTTGGTCAGAAATGGTGTGATTGCACTCTCTGCCTGACCATGCCAATAATATTTTCTTGTGACAACTTGACCACGGCTTGTTAGATATTTTTAGAACATCTAGTATGTTTAAGTATGTTTTCATGTATGTCATAATAAATATAAATGTCAAATATGCGTTAAAAGAATTAACTTCCTAAACTTTATTTTAAAAATTTTTATTAAAATTTCTTTTTAATCAAACTTTTTCAATTCATTCACAAGTATCATGTCAACTTTTATTATGTATTTTGGCTAGATTTAGCAAGTTCTTATCTCTAAATTCAATGGATGAACAATTATATTGATAAGGAATCCAACTCAACAAATATGTCTAAGCATACAAATTTATACTATAAACACTGTAATTATATAAAAGACTAATACTTTTATATACTTTATTTATATACAAAATGGTATTTACAATGGATTTAAAATGAATATAATTTTTAGTTTGAACTCCTTACAAAATAATGCGAAAACTGATCAATCATTTTTGTTTAGCAAGTTGGTAATTGATTAGTATTTAAACCAGATAGTAAGTTGGAAAAATATTATTGTATGTCACATTAAAATATTAGGGCAAATTAGTTAGATATAAAGGAAATAAAAATCATTTCATTAAGTAAATTTCAATAACAAACTTTAAATCAATCATTTGATAGTAGTATTTGATCTTTATTTTGTTAAGTTTATGTTATAGTTACAAAAAACTGCAAAATTATATAGGTACTCAGTACAAGGTCACAATCAGAAAACTATATATGAAAAGTGGTTCACTCTATTCACAGTCAGGAAGTGAAAAGGTGAACAAACCATGAATAAAGTAAAAATAAAAAAATTTATTTGTTTGTACTTTATTTAAATGTGCGTTCCTGGGAATTTTCCTGGGATCCCAGGAACACTATGAAAAATTTCCGCTATCTCAGGATAGCAAAAAGTCAGGAAATTTGCAATCCCTACTCTCCACATCTATCTAATGCATGACAGAACCTATCAGTTGTTACCGTTAACAAATCAGTAAAATGAGAAGATTGAAATCCATATGACAATTAGAAAGTAAGTTATTAGATTCAAGATGAGAGATTAAGTGTTTGTTAATTATAGATTCAAAAACCTTGCTTACGATAGGAAGGAGACTAACAGGATGGTCCATAGACAAGTCAGATTGCTCTCTAGAATTTTTTAAAATAGAGATAACAGATGCCATTTTCCAGAAGACTGGAAAACAAGACTCTAATAAGCACTTCTTAAATAGTTTTGAAAGTATAGTCAACAGCTCCAGAGAATACTTCTGCAAGACTTTAATGGGTATGTTGTCCAGACCACAAACTGTAGAAAAATCTAAGATGTAAATCACTTTAGATACAGAAGCTAGAGTGATATAAATGTTAAGCAATAAATCAACCTGTTTGTTGGCTATATCAGGTTGGATGTGATTAGAGGAATCAAGAGATAGGATTAATGAAAAATTCTAAGCAAACAATTCAGCTTTGTCTTTAGGTGAAACAAAAAAATCTGAGCCATGCAAGATAGGTGGAATAAAAGATTTTCCCTTATTATAGACACTGTTAAAGATTCTTCAGAAGTCTCTGAAGCCTAGTTTTTGAGATGAAATACAAGATTTTGTGACCTAAGAATATCAAACATTGGTGTTAGACAAAATCTTTTTACAATGGTTTCTAGCAATAGTAAACAGATGTCTGTTTTCTGGAAAATTGTTTTGCCCATAGATATTGAAGTAATGGTTACAATTTGGAATTGCAGGAGCACAATACTCAACTGAATACAATCAGAAACAAGACATAAGTTGAGCACAGAAGCTAAATGATTTGGATTGTCTGGAATGCGATTTAGAAAGTTGACTATTTGTGTTAGTGATCGAGAAAGACAAAAGTTGTGAGCCTTAATGCCTGCAGAGTCACTGACACTAAAACTGAGTCATTCGGTGTGATGAGCATTAAAGTCACCAACAACAACGATATTGGCTAAAGTATAAAGAGAATGGGCCTGGTCAATTTAATCAGAAAAAATATTAAAAAGAGTGCAGTCTTGAGATGAAAGAGAGTGGAACCATCAACACTAAGATCACAAGATGAGACAGCTGAACTCAAATTAGTCTCACAAGAGCAATAGGTCTGGTGAACTTTGCAAGAGATAAAACTCAACAGGAGAAAAGTTTTATTTTGAAGATCTGGAATATTAGTGAATGATAGATTTAGAGTACTTGGTGATGATGATGGTTTTTTGTGTTATATAGTTTTTGATACTTTAGTTATTTTTTAAATTGGTTAAAGAAATTAACTTAAAGTGCAGATAGTACTCAGTACACTATCTAATAGTCTTAGCAGTTGTTTCATTACTAGTAATAAACCCTAGGCTATAACCAAGGGCTTCAATTGTGGCCTTGACAATTCAGATCAAATATACAAGGACACCATCTATGCGCAACATGGCACTGTTCGTACTCTGATATTCTACTGCTGTTGATGGAATTAGCCTCTCTGAAACCTACCACAGAGTTTAGAAACCTGACTACCAGCCAGTCTTAGAACTATAAAACTGAGGTTTAGAGCTGTACCCTCATTAGGAGATAATAGAATGTGTTGTCTAGTCATAAAAACAGAGACACGAGCAAAACACATGCAATAAGTCTAGAAGATCCTGCATTCAACATCCTAAACTGGAAACAATGGATTATGATTATATCTAGGCCAGTTTAATAGATGAAGAAGGGGTGCAAAGCTTGTTAATCCCTTAAAACTTTGCCTAGGAGGCTTTCTACAAGACAGTAGCTGAATGGAGTTAATATATGCCCAAGTGTAGTTACTCAATCAAGAGCCCTAAGGCAGGGGATTTTTAAGTTGGAGCTTGTTCCTCCTAGCCTTTGCCTAAAAAAGCAAACCCTTCAAAGCAGCAGGGCATAGGGCAGTTAGTACTGGGTTACATGGTACCAGTAGCAGGGTGGTTGTGCTGATCCTTTACCTGAAGTTGCAAATAAAGTGAAATATTTTTAAAAAATGAGTTGCTCTTTTAACTGCAGTGGATACAGGAGCATGGGAAAGGTAAATCTATAGAGTTAAAGAAAATCACAGTTCACATACAATAATAAAAATTTGGAATTACGATCAGTTTTTAAAAAAACCATAAAACCTCCAAAAAAAACCATATAGGTTTTTTTTTTAAAAAAAAACCCTGGTGGCTTTTTTTTAAAAAAAAAACCCTGTGGCTAGCTTTATGAGAAAAAGTCTTGATTGATCACATCAAATAAAACTAAAATAAATTGATTTAATTTTTTTACAACTGACCATAAAAGGCGTCAAATTAAAATTGAGATCAGTTGCAGATCATGATGGAATTTTAATATAAATAACTGATTTTTATTTACAAATAAGTACTTTAAGTTAAAAAAAAAATCCAAATAGTTTTTACTTTATTTGTTAATAAAATATTAAAGTTTTTTTCTTATTTTCAATAACATATGCATCACGGTTAAATTATATATTTCATTGTGATGTAACCAATAGGATGCCATTGATAATCTTGTATGATTTTGTCATTTAAAAAAATTGGTTAATTGCATTTTTTAAATACTTTTTTCTGTTTTCTGTTTTTACTATTTTATTTAGCTAAATCATTTTACGACATTAAAACTATTGTTAAATTTTAAATCTTTATCATATATATGTAAAAAGTATCAATATGATGACTTTTAATTGCTTATAATTATGATTATTAAATTTACACTTTTAGGAGTTTGCATTAATTAAATAAAAAAGGTTAAAGTTAAATCTAACCTAAGTAATCTAAGTTAATCTAACATAGTAAAATAAAACCTTTTTTCATTAAGTTTAGTATTTTTAATAGAAGTTTCCAAGAAACTCTGAAATATAGCCTTGGTGCCTGAAATAAAATAAAAATCAATGTTTATTATCTCTAGGAAATTCATTACCTCAATGCACTAATGAAGACTCAACAAAGCCAAGTTTTTATGTAAATTTGGTGAATTAAATAGTTACAGATTACAACAAATAAAAGATTTTAGAAAATTTAAAAATATTTTCAATATCAATTTTTGTTTAGATATTCATAAAATAAACAAACATTTATAAAAAAGCTTGAAATTAAACAAAATACATTTCGTCGCCTTAGAGGGCAGAGGTTCTATCTCCATGTTGTGCTCAAATTCAACTATGACTTTAGGGACATCTATTTTAAATGCTAGAATCAGATTAGGCAGCGGGTCTATCTCCACATAGTAGGAGAAGAGCAATAAATTTGTGCGAGTTTTGAGCTATCTACATTTGTGCGGAATCCCAAAAGGGCAAAGGTGTTATCTCCTTTGCCATCTGACTATACCGGAGATATCTTCTTTGCCCTATGACGTAATTCTTGAAAATGGCAGACGATAACAAACGAAATATAATGAATAAACAACCTTTGAAAAGAAGAAAACTGTTCAGTTTGTTGTAAAAAATAAAAATGAGATTAGTCTTTTCATACCACCAAATTCAAAAAAAGGAAAAACTCCAGACAATAAGACTTCAGAAATGCGAACCAATGCAGTTCGAGAGCACATCCTAAGCTTTCCTCAGGTCAAATCTCACTACTGTCGGGCTTTATCAAGGGCAAAATACCTTAGTCCTGAACTAAGTATTGAGGAACTTTATAGACTATACAAAGATGATTATTGCACAACGAAAAATATCACAGATCCAGTTTCTATCGGTGTATATCGAAGAATATTTGTTACTGATTTTAATATAAAATTTTTTATTCCTAAAAAAGACCAATGCTCGATTTGCAATGCTTTTCGAAATGCCAGTGGTGATGATAAAGAAACGCTACGACCAAATTATGACAGTCATAAATTTCGTGAAAAGGAAGCTATGGACGAAAAAAATTCTGATAAGACTGCATCTGCTGCTGACAAATCCATTTGTTCTATAACTTTTGTTCTCGAAGCAGTGTTACCACTTCCATTTGCAGGTGATGCACAAATTTTCTATATGCGGAAACTTGCCGTTTATAATTTTACTATTTATGAAACGTCGAAGCCAATGAAATAAATACAGCTCTGTTAGATTATATGAAGTCTCTTCCAGTTTCTGTGAAGAGGGTGACTTCTTTTAGTGATACGTACTCTGGACAAAATAGAAACCAATTTATTGTTGCGACAATGATGTACATTGTTCAAACAACTCACCTGGAATGCATCGATATAAAGTATATGGAGTCAGGTCATTCTTATTTAGAAGTTGACTCTATGCACAGTACTATTGAACGCAGTAAGAGCCATCAAAAAATTTACACTACACGAGAATACGAAGTTCTGATTGCTGCAGCGCGCAAGAATCCGTGTCCATATCTTGTTAAATCACTGCAACACACCGATTTTTTTGACTCAAAACAACTTTGCGGTAAAATTGTGAAAAATCGTACAAAAAATATTAAAGGTAAAACTGTCAACTGGTTGAATATTAAGTGGGCAAGGTTTGAAAAGTCAAGACCGTTCATTATGCAGTACAAATATAGCATTACGTCGCCTACTTTTATGGAAATAAATTTACAGTCTGGAAGAGGACGACGATCCAACATCGAAGGATTAGAGCCTCAGCCATTGTATCCTACTCGCCTGCCTATTTCAGATGCGGAAAAAAAAAGATCTCATGCGCATGGTGAAATCACGTGTTATTCCACCAGATTATGCCCAATGGTATAACAACCTACCGTCTGCAGTAGCCATGAAAGACAGTTTACCAGAACCAACTGCTGATGAGTCAGAAATTGATGAATCGGACTATGAAGACAAATAGAACTAAGACTTAGTTTTCTGTCAGTCATTTTTTTCAGTATTACTATTATTATTCTGTTATATAATTTTGCTATTAAAACAATTTTTGTTCTTAATTCGGACTATGAAGATAACTAGAACTAAGACTTTGTTTTTTGTCAGTCATTTTTTTCAGTATTACTATAATAATTATTCTGTTATATAATTTTGCTATTATAACAATTTTCTGATTTTTCTGCTAATTAAGATTAAGATTTCACTTAGAATTTAATAATATTGATTACAAAAACAATGTTTACAAATTTTTAAATTCTGTTCAATTCACAGTTAATTTGAGTAAAGGTTCATCTCCATGGTAATTGTAAAATTTGTCCCAAAATGTTACTAATTTTAAAAAGTTTGAACCATGATTTTCATTATCTGATAGTTTACACAATCATAAAGAGCATTTTGTATTAATTAAAAAAGAATTTTAATTGGATTCATTATGTTTATAATTTTCAAAACTTCCATTGAACTCGCAATTAATTTAGGCAAAGGTTCTATCTCCATGACGACTTTTATAATTTGTGCCATACTCTCTTCAATGTTAATAATTTCAAAAAAGTTGAATTATTCCTATCATGTTTGATAGTTCTAATTGATCAAAAAACATTAAGACTAACAAAAAATGAAATTGCTGATTTATGCTTAATGCTCAATCTTTGTTTTTGTTCTCCTGCAAAACTACCCAAAATGGAGATAGAACCTCTGCCCTCTAAGGTGACGATTTACAAATAGTTTTAATCTAAACACAACTTTTAAAAGTTGTAACATCTGCATACAACATACAAACATTAGTCATCCCATGTGTATGTATCATACGGTAAACATATATTTATTTGATAATTTAAAATTGTTTTTTTTCTTTTTTTATATTTCAATTTTTGTTCAAAAAAGTTTTTCTTTGGTTATAATGAATTAATGTTTATTTTTCTAAATTTTAGAACCATCTTCAAAAAGTTGCACACTATCAAAAGTATATTATGGTAGTTACATATACTTTGATACTTATATTTATATTGGCTACATTTCATGGAGCTCATGTCTCATTTTTTGTGTGGATTATCAGAAAAAATACCCTACTCAGAATGGGTATGTTGCAAGTGCAATAGTTGATGTTTATGGAGACTGTCAATGTCTGTACGGGTTTAGTGGTCAAACAACATCTTTTAATTCAGGTTGTTCATTTTATGAAACATTACCACCAACATCGTTTCCAAACATGAAAGGTATATTTAAAAACAAGTTTGGCAATTGAAATATTTTATGCATACATTTTATTATTAAAATGTATGATTACACACCTTCTTAGCAAAAAAAAGATTATATCAAAATTAAATTTAAATTTTTATAGTAACAGTTTTTCACCCAACTAAATTATTTTTGCAGTTTTCAAATGACTTTGAACAATTTTTGAGATATTGTTTCTGAAAATTGCTAAAAAACTGAAAAGTTTGAAATTTTTTTTTGAAACTTTAGTGTGCTACAGTTCAATAGCTACAAACAGGCAGCTAATTGCCAGTACCAATTTTTTGTTACTTTTGTGTACTTAGGGTAACCAACTGTAGCAAAGAACAAAATTATGTGTTAAAAGTTAGTTTAACACTTGCAGCAACCTATTAAAGTATCACTTTTTATTAGTGAATCCAAATGCGGTAGTGGTGTAGTGGTAAAGCGCTCGCTTCATAAGCGAGAGGTTCCGAGTTCGATCCCCACCACGTCCCTGGTAGTACCGCGCTCAACTTGTTTCTCCGCGCAGCGGCCTTGTTCGTCAAGGTTCGTGTTTCGGAGTTATAGAGTTGAGAGAGGGTTATAACCACTATTAAGTAACCTCCTCGTCTGTAGTGGCCTTCTCGGCCTTGAGGAGGTGAATAACAAAAAAAAAAAAAAAAAAAAAAAAAAAAAATCCGGACTTCGGAATTTCGGAATTCCGAAATTCCGTCATATTTTGAATTTTTAAAAATCCGGAATTCAAAAACGCAAATTCCGGATTTTTCGAATTTAGAATTTCGATTATTTAATTCTTATTTTATTTTTGAAGTTATTTAGAACTGTTTTTATAAAAATTTCAAAAAAAACTTTTGTTTTGTTTTTATATTATGTATTTCTTCCGTTCTAAAAATTTTAATTTTTGTTACTAAAAACGTTTTTCAACAACAAAGTTGTCATTCTCAGTAGTATAATACAACAGTTTTTAGTAATAAAAATTAAAATTTTTAAAACGGAATAAATACATAATATAAAAACAAAACAAAAGTTTTTTTTTGAAATTTTTAGAATTTCGAATTTAGAAGAACTTTTACTATAGATGGCAGCATTGTGTACTTTCATTGTTATAAATTCAAAAAATTTAAATTTTAATAGGCTTAGGCTACTGCAAATGCATTAAAAAAATTTTTTTAAATGAAATATTAACATTAAGAAATTAAATTGTATGCAGAGCAGACAAAGTAAGTCATTATATTAATTTTATGTTTCAAAAATTTTGTAGACTTACATTGTTATTGTTTTAAATCCCAACCCAAGTATGGTAGATAAATCTGAAGAAACTTTTATGGACATTTCAAAAGAAAGCTCATCAAATTCAGTGTGGAAATATTTTCTACGAGGGAAAACAAATCAGGTGGCGAAATGCATGCAATGCAAGCAAGTTTTAAAGATATTGGGTGGATGTACAACTCCCATGCACACACATCTTCGTTCTAAACACAACACAGTTTTGAACAAGCGAAAGTTTGATGAAAATACAACAGCTTCTACATCTGACAGTAACGATAGTGTTGTGAGCACAACCAGAAAAACGAACATGATCATTGATTTTTTCAAGTCAAAAAAAGATGAAACTTTTCCTGCCGTAGTAGCTAGAATGATTGCTTCTGATGGTTTACCATTTCGTGTTTTTTGTATGTCAAACGATTTAAGAAAATGTTTAACAATGCGTGGATTCGGTGATATTCCAAAATCACCCACCAGCATACAGAAAGTCGTGATGGATTATACTAAAAAAATTAAACAATTGCAAATTGCTGAAATTAATCAATTAAAAAAGAATTTATGCTTTAGTCTAACATTGGACGAGTGGACGTCTTCTCGAAATAGACGTTGTATGAATGTTAACGTTCATGGGTCGAAAAATATCTGGAATTTGGGTCTTTCTCGAATTTATGGTCGATTTGCGGCTGAAAATTGTGTAAAATTGTTAGAGGACAAGTTAGAATCATTTCAGTTAAATATAAGGAACGATATTTCGTGTATTGTAACTGATGGTGCTTTTATGATGCAAAAAGTGGGTAGATTATTACCATGTGAACAAATTTTGTGTTTTGCTCATGCAATTCAGATTGCAATTGTAAATGTGATCTACAAACAAACAGAGAAAGAGGTAGATGAAGATGATTATGAGAGTGTCCTAGATCTGGACTCCGATGAAGAAGATTTAAGTGATGATGAAGGAATGCAAGTGGGGACGAGAAATGAATGTGATGTAGAAATTACTGAAAAGTTTACATTGCGAAATGTAATCATGAAAGTTCGGGTAATTGTTCGAATGTTTCGACCTTCCCCTTTAAAAAATGAAGTGTTGCAAAAACATGTGAAGGAAGATCATGGAAAGGAATTGCAGCTATTGCTTGATTCGAAGACTAGATGGAGTAGCCTGATGTCCATGTTAGAACGTTTTAATCTTTTGAAAAGTTCAATGAAAAAAGGCAATAATTGATATCAAAGCGGATACATTTTTGAATGATTCAGAATGGAATATAATATCTACAGTTTCTAGAAATTTGATGCCTATAAAATTAGCCGTAGACGTGTTATGCCGTGCTGATGCAAATTTACTTTCTGCGGATGCAACATTTACGTTTGTGTTAGAAAATTTTGATGAGAATGAAGAAATTGGCCGTGAAATGAAAAAAGAGTTTGAAGTTCAAATTAATCGAAGAAGAACTGTGGTATCTGATGTTCTTCAGTATTTGCATAATGGGGGTAAAACCAAAATTCACAAGAACATTTTGTGTCGCTCGAAAACTGAAATAACCAAAATTATCATATCCCTAATCCAAAGACTTAGTGGTGAAGTAGCATTAGAAATAGACCCGACAGTATCTGAGTCTACTAAAATGGATGACGATAAACCTATCGAATCATTGGAAACTCAGTTATCCTTGCAGGAAATTCTTCAGCAAAAGATAAAGGAATCACTCTCGAAATCACGGTCAAAAGTTCTACAAAAATCATCGATTCATTCCGAAATTCGCAGTGAAATGAAATTTTGGGATGAAGGGGGATCCCGCGGAATGCTTTTGGAAGATCTTTACAAAAGTTTATTAACAATTCCACCAACTAGTGTGGAGTCAGAGCGCGCTTTTTCCGCTGCAGGAGCATTTTCAACAAAAATTCGATCAAGGCTCAACGACAAAACATTGGATACTTTGTGCTTTTTAAGAAGCTTTTTCAAAAATCAAAATGAATATTGAACTTTCATTTTGCAATTTTATTTATGTAGTTCAAAAATATTTTAATATGAAATATTTCCTTATTTTGTAATTTGTTTTAATTTTATTGTTTTGAACTAAATACATTTATGTTAAAAAATAATGTACTTTCTTTTCTTTATATTTTTTAAATTCTTCTATAATAATTCCGGAATTAAACCGGAATTCCGGATTTCATCTCCTGTAATTCCGAAAATCCGGAATTCAGTTTTTTACAAAAAAATGGATTCACTACTTTTTATGAAAAATATGATAAATTCCATTCACTTTGCCGGCATAGAAAATAGTGTTAACAGTTGAAATAAATTATGAAACTTCTTACTCTGGAGGTTCTATTTATAGGCAATCACTAAAAAAAATATTTAAAGACCTATACTCTATCTTATGACACGATTGTAGCCCTATGACTTAGATGTATATTTTTAACTTTCCCTTCAATGAATATAATTTTTTTTTCCTTAAATGATATAATCAGTATCTTAATTCAATTTTTTTGATATATTATTTTATTTCAAATATAATTTTCAAATATGTTTTTAATTTTATGCAATTAATATAACTATAATGATATAATTTACTCATTGTTAAAATTTTAGTGTAAAACACTTCAACTGCATTATGAGTTTGTATTAATATCTAAATCTAAAGTTTTAAGACTATCTTAAATATTAAAATATTATTACTCAAAAATGCACGACAAATTAGGAAAATTGTGGAAAGCAAAAAGTTAAAATACTGGATACATATATGACAAACCTAGTAGCATTAGCATTGGATATAGACCTCAAAGATATAGAAGTTCCAGAGTCAAATATGTAACAATTAAGACAAGGCATTTGATAAAATCAAGGATAAATCAACAATCTTCTTGTAAATATTCTTTTTAATGTGCCTTTGTTTACAAAAACAAATGACTATGGTTTGGAAAAAAAGCATAAAACAAAAAGTGCATAAAATTATAATGATTTAGACAAACTTAGATGCGAAAAAAAAAAAAAAAAAAATTTGAAGGAAGAAAATGTTCAATTATTCTCATTAACTCCAGATAGTTGGTCAATTGAAAAAACATGCAAAACATTTTCAGTTTAAGAACATCTTGTTCAGATAGCCCAAAAGTAAAAAAGGGATACTTGCTAAACCTGAGACTAAAAAAGGTAACCTTTGGAAGATATTATTAAATAGAAAGTCATTGAAATTTATGAATCTGAAAAGTTCACAAGACTATGTCCAGGAAAAAAAGATTTTGTTTCCTTGCTTATAAATAATGTAAAAGAACAAAAACACTTAATGTTAGTTTGTTTAAAGGAACTTCATCAGAAGTTTAAGAAGTTATACCCTAAACACAAAGTTGGATTCAGTGTTGCACCCCAGTTGAGAGTAGTAGAAGTCACTCAATTCTTTTCATCAAAATGTTGATATGCGCTGCTTTACTTAAGGGGTATTTAACATATTACAAAGATTTAATAACATGTGTTTTTAATATAGATAGTCAAAGCTGCATGTTTTGTTTATGTTCCAACTGCCCTGGTAAAGTAAATTAGAAGACTTACATGTCAAATGTGTTTGAAAAAAATAATTTTGATGGCCAGATTACATACAAACAATGGGTATCAAATCAAAATGCCCTTGTCACAGTCCAAGCAAGCATTTATGAGTTTATTGAAACTCTAAGTGAAACTTTGTATCATCTTTGTCATTACCAATTTATCGATGATAAATTGGTAATGATAGCACAATCCTCCTTATCAGAGGCAAGAAGAGCCTAAGATCAACACACCTGTCTTATTATATGGATTTCTGATGATCTTTGCCATAAAGAAATAGCTCATTGTTTCCTCACAAAGTTACTCCTGTTTTTGAACAAATTCAAATTTTGAACAATCAAGCTGACATTTTCAGGATTGTGTTTTTTCATAAAAAATGAGGGTGATCAAAATTTGTAGAAAATCTGAGGTGGTACTCATCTAGTTTTTTGAAAGTACCTTTAGGTACTTTCAAAATTTTAACAAGATGATTTCATATGGAATAACCCTAAAGTAGTTACCAAGAAACTGGAATGCCGAACCAGCTGCCTCTATTTTTTAAATAAAAAATTTGTATTTTCCAAAAAAATCACTCTAGAACAATTCTCTATAAGTCATTTCAAATCACAAGCCCCTGATGAACTAATTCTGAGGGGATGACAAAAATTTTTTTTCTGTCATCCCCTTAGAATTAGTTCATAAAAATAAAAGATTTACAAAATAAACATATTTTTCAAAAAAAGATTGTTAAAAAAGTTCCACTAATTCAGTACCACCCAATAACTCTAACTGTAATATTTTTTTTGAAGCTTAAAAATAGTTTGTAAAATTATATTAAAAAGAATCATATTAGAAATGGATGTAAAATCATATTAGAAAGAATATTAAGAAAAACCAATTGACATTTTAAAATTCAAGCTATATATTTTTGTTTTCATTCATTTTTAAATTTTTATGTTGAATTTTTATATAAAAAAAGGTCATTTCACCCCATTCTCCATCTTGTCCCATCAAAAATAAACATCTTTTTAGAGCTTTAAAACAAATTTTGTAACAAAAGACAATCAAATATCTTTAAATACATTTTTAATAAACTTTTGTATAGTATTATTTAGTGACTGGTTTAGGACTTATATAGACATGTCCATAAGGGAAGGAGAAAAGCTCCTTACCCCACCCCTGGATTTAAAAAAAAAGTATAAAATAAATAGTTTACATAAATTAATTAAATAAAAATTAATTTATAATTGTAATTTTTTTTTTTGAAATTAACTGCTAATATTGCACCCTGCACTCGTTATCTCTTTGACCAAAATTTATTTTTAATTGAAATGCATGAATCTGACTCTAATATCTAGTTCAGTTTTATCTTTTGTTATCCCTACACACCAAAATCCAACATAATGCATTCACTAATTAGCTGCAGATTCAATGGAGAATGTCAGGAAGGAAAGATTATCATAAACAAAAATAATCAAGCAGACTGAGACTGCACTTTCTCTTTTGAATGGGGTTTAATATACTTTGCCTATCTTGTTCTAGGTTTTACTTCCATTTTCGGGATTTATCTTAGCAATGCATCAATGTAAAATCTATTAGATTAGGATAATGATATAAATAAATAATTCTTTATAGTAACAAATAAATAGGGGTTAATGTGAATCTGGATAAGTTAAGGCTTTTTATTTTTTATCTTTTTATAAATAAAAATATTAGGAAATTGTGTCTATAATAATTATGTTTGTAATGTATTTACTATTAAAGACAGTGTTTTTTATTTCTTTTATTATAAATTTCTTGATACTTCAATCTTTACTTATATTTGTACATACAGTTGATTCCCGATAACTTGAACCCTCTTAGGGACCATGGTTCAACTTAGCGAATGTTTGGCTTAAGTGAATTCCTGTTAAGTCAAACTTATTGATATTAGTTTGGTATAAGATTTTAGCTAGTTCTATTAGTTGTATTGGTGACAATTGTTTATTTAATTCTAAAGTTTAGACATTGAATAATACAATTATACTAACAAAAAATTGAAAATGTTTTAGAGTAAGAAGTTATGTATTGTGTTTACACTGTTTACAAAAGTATTGTGTTTATGTATTATATTTACACTGGTTGAATTTACACTATTTACAAAAGAAAAATTTTTTAAAAGTTTAGCAACAAAATGACTTCCTTTTTTATTTGGTAATAAAATGGCATCTAAAAGTAATCTTTTATTAAGATTAAGAATTTATTAAGATTAAGAATTTATTAAGATTAAGAATTAATTAAGATTAAGAATTTATTAAGATTAAGAATTTATTAAGATTAAGAATTTATTAGGATTAAGAATTTATTAGGATTAAGAATTTATTAAGATTAAGAATTTATTAGGATTAAGAATTTATTAAGATTAAGAATTTATTAGGAATTGCTTTTTTAATGTTATTTTATTATGATTTATTTTGTAACAGTTTTATTAAAGCACTATTTTATGCCTGATAACAATCTTATTCAGATCACAACGAAAACTATAGAAAATAGTATGCTACTGTTGTTTATGTTTTATTATCCCAAGTGCTGAGAGAAGTTATGTTTATTTTCTAAATAAACATTAGAAAATGAGTTTTTGAATTATTAAAATTATCAAAAGAAATTATTTATTGAGATATTAACAAAAAACATTAGTTGTTTTTTTATAATTCTTCCAGTTGAGAGGTTAGTATTAACTTCATGAATCTGCATAGTTTTTTTCTGTTGTAAAAATATCTGGTTTGAATAATATTTTACTGCAGAGTTAAATGATTTACACATTTACATTAGGTTTCCCCTTTTTATAAGAAACGTTTATGCTACATAAAGCATTCAACTTGAAACTTGACAAAATAAAAATTGTATTTAAACAAAGAGCTTTTTTAACCACTTTTTCTACTTTGTTTTATTTTTATTTCCACTAATATATTTTGTTTTTGTTTACTGGGAATTCAAATTTATTTGCACTATTTCTTACTAAATCCAAAAAAATTAAATAAGTGTTTTTGATTTTAGGATCTTATTAGCAAAACTTTTTTTAAACAAATATCAGAATAATTTCTAAATTTACCAGGCTTTGTTTTAAGTGTTACGCTGGCAGCAATTTATGTACACATAAAGCTATTTTGCGCATGCCCATGGAAGTATAAAACAGATGGAAGTTCAACCACATTGAAATGCTTTGGGACTATGTTTGTAATCTTTTGTTTTGTAAACATAAAGAAAGCGACATCAAGACTGTAGTTAAGCTCTTCATTTTTGTACCTTGACACAAATAGGTGCGTTTATAACAATAAAAAAACACAGTATTTTGATGGTTTGCCAATAATATTTAAGTTTAAACATTAAAAATGGTGACAATGAAACAGCAAACAACAACTTTTTTATAAACTTCATGTTAAATGAATGGAGTATTACAAGAATGAATGGAATTATGATATACAGCTAACAAAACTTTAGTATATAATAAGCTTTAAGCTTTAGTAATTCAGAAAACAGAAGAAGCTTAAACTAACAAATGCTTTTAAAATAAAGTGGTTCTATTTAATTAGAGTTTTATCAAATCTTTTGTTGAATAAATACAATTACTAATGGTTAAAACTATGTAGCATTTCCTTAGAATAATTCTTTTTTTATTGTTTTAATAAAAATCATTTCAGTGAATTTTGTTGTTTTTTGTCCAGTGAAACTTGTTTTTTTTTATTGTTGGTTACAAGCATACTCCCAAGACGACTTAAAATTGCTTTGATGTTTGTGGCTTGATAAACTTATATCTGTTTTATACATCTATGGTACCTCTGAAGCAATTTCCATTAAGCATTATTTAACTTTTAAATTGGTCAATGAGCCGTAAGATAAAAACAAACAACAACCATCAAAGAAATATATAATGAAAACTTTTATTTATCATCTTATGAGCACAAAAAATTTACTTAAATTTCTATTTAATGATAACAAAGTTAATAATAAAAAAAAGTTAAATTTTGTTTTACGTTTTGCTATTTTAATTTTATTTTGTTTTTATTTTATTGTAATAATTGATTTTTTTCGCCTAAAAAACACTAATACTTCTAGCTTGAACCAAAGATCTTAATACATATATAATTTAATTCTGATGAAAAATATATGGTTTAATTTATAACTATTTTAATAAAAATATATAATTTTATTTTGATAAAAATATGTATAATTAAATTTGGTTTATAGAATATTTATATATGTATATAATTTAATTTTAACTAAATAAATATATTTAAATTTTATTAAAATTAAAGTTAATGCTTGGTTAAGTTAATTGATTTAGTTGATTAAGTAACAACTTGATTAAGTTACAACTTAACTGTCAAATTTATTTAAAAGTATTACTAAATTTTGTTCAATATTTAAATTTTATTTATTCTTATAAATTTGCTTACTTTTATTGCAATTTTTTTTTCAGTTTTCCTTCACAAACATTTTTTTACTAAAAATTAAATTCCTTGTAAATGTATTCTGAGGCTGCATCAAAAATTTGCACAAAAAGTATGTTAAACTTTTTTTTTATATTGCAGGGTAAAGCGGAGCAGTTATTTTTTATTAAATGGTACCTACAGCAATATAATTTAAAAAAATGGTGTTTAGAAAAATAATCTTTTGCTTTCACAACAAAATCACTGATTAAGTAATAAACTTTTAATAAATAAAGTAAATAAATTAACATAATTTTTTTATTTGTTATTTGCTGAATTTCTAAAATAAAATATCATTTTTAGTTGCAAAGCTGCAATTATAAATTAAAAAAAATAATTATTTAAAAAAAACTAACTGATACTGACTCTTTGTTAATCCAAGGTTTGAGCAAAACAGAAAGTTAATTGAATAAAAAGTTTAATGCAAGTTAATTGGTGGTATTTGAAGATTACCTCCCTCATTATATATAGATTGTAATGTTTCATAATATTTATCAATATTTAAATTTCTAAAACAATTAACCCAGTTGATATCTTTGAAGTGCATATTTTGTGTTTATCAAAGTTACCATTTTTAAAACCTTGTTGAGATAAAGAAAACAGATTTCTAGAAGGGCTTGAAGATTCTACAGCGTAATTCCAAGTTAGAATTAAATGAGCCTTTTTTAGATGAGAGAGAGTCAAGATGAGATTATTTTTCAAGAGAAATTGTGTTGAAAATATTCAGTTAAGATAAGACCTAGAGTGCTAGTTGGGCCTGATATAGATTTCAATTGAAAAGTATTAAAATCAACATATTTTATTAAATGGTTGTAATCAAACAACTCAATAAAGTCTTCAGCTAGCATGTTTGTGGTGGTTGCAATGTAATTAGACGTGGTACTCTCAAAATTAGAGTCTCCTATGATTAGAAGACCTGAGAAGTGTTTATTTTTCACTAATTCAGATGCAAAATTTATAGAGGCTTTAATTTGGTTATATAAAAGGTCATTATGAGAGGTGGAAATTAGCTGAACACCAAACTTGTACAGTATCAGTTTTGTTAAGTTAAGGTTACTTCATAGCTTATTAGTGTGTCAGATATATAAATGCAGACTCTGCCATGAGGATTAGTTTTGCAATTACGTCTATATGTTATAATATTTGTGAAATTAGAAGTAGAGTTTTTATTAAACCAAGATTCTGTTATGAAGACAAGACTTGGTGGTGCTTTTGAAGTTTGAATAAGGCTTTGCAGCTCAGCAAGTTCTACCAAGTTTAATGAGGTTGTGAACTGATTTAAGTTTTAATTCTATTTTAACATGTCTAGAATCATATGTTTCTTCCAAGAGTCCCCAACGCATGTGACTCTCCACTACGGACACAAAACAAAAGGGCTGATCCTTTTGCTGATTTTCAAGCTTTTCTTTGTTGAGCTTGTTACATTCCATATGTAGTAATTTTATTTCCTCTGTTGAGCAGGAGAGTCATATGGGTTGATGTAGATGCCATTTCAAGCATTGTAAAGTCTTAGTTTATGGGCAACTTTGAGAATGCTATTTCTTTCTTATACATTGTTAAAAACTACTTGTATTAGACCTGCTTGACCTGAGGCACTTTTGTCATCTATGAAGCATCTAATTGCAACATGTTTACATTCAAAATTAAATTTTTTTAAGAGTGATGTTACCAGTACTTTGTCATGTTTGATTTGGTCACCAACTATTCGAGAAGGCAATGTCTTGGTACCAAAAATAATATTATTTTTTTTGTTTTCTTTCTCTTTCCTGGACTTCACATGCATATGCATCAAGTAATTCCAATTGAGTGCTTAATCTAGTTACTTTACTTTTTCCAGAAACAACTGAGGCCCAGCTGGACAACTGAGGCTGGAGTTTGTTGGATTGCTGTTGCTAGTGTTAAGTTAGTGATGAAATAATGCTTACATGGCCTGCTGTTCCTCTAGTGATGTTATTTTTGCTTCTTGAATAATTTTTTTTTTAAGATACTCTATTTATTCACTCAAACTAATGCAAAGTTTTTCATTTTTAATTAAAGAATAAGCAACTGAATTAGCTTTCAATTGTGTCGCTGACATTTCCAACTTCTGGCTTTGTGAAGTTTGTAATTTTTTATCAGGTTAGGAGGGCTACTACATTTTTTAACAGTGGATTACCTCCTGGACATGAAATATTTTATAAATTAATTAGCTTATTAACACAATTAGAAAAAATTTTTTTTAGTTTTTTCTATGAAAAAAAAAGAATCAGTAAAAAAGATAAGTCAGTTGCCATTCAATAATATAGGAAACATAGAATACTACTTTTAATGAAGCAAAAAAAAAGATCAATAATTTAAAAAATTTTAAAAATATATAACTGTTAAAAATGTTTAACAGTTAAATATTTTGACAAAAATAAACTTTCTTCACTTGCATTAACTTTTGTCAATATATGTATAAAATATATAATAATATGTATGTATAAAGTCTATATTTGAAAAATAAATATGAAAACATAGTCAAGTAAATTTTGTTATCTAAATAATCATTTAGATGCGCACTCATTTTTTTTATATGTACAGGGTTGCCACTCAACCTGGAAAACCTGGAAATAGCATGAATCCCAGGGAAAACCTGGAAAACTCAGGGAATTTTTTTTTTTTTTTTTTAAATCAGGGAAAACTCAGGGAAATTTTTTTTCCCATTTTTGTAAAATAGTTATTTATCAAATTATTTACAATAGTTTAAACTAGTTAAAATTCATAATGCATATTATTAGTAATTTTTTATATAATTGTACAATTTATTTTAAATTTGGTTTGGTTTAATCTCACAATGATGTTTATAACATTTTTATTTTTCAAAAGTGTTGCCACACTTTTAAAAAAATAAAATAAAAAATATTATCTCAAAATAACTTCAGAAAAATATTGAAATAAAAAATCTAGAAAGTGACATCCTTTTCTGATAACCTTCCTTTCCCTTGTACTTTTTTTTCCCTTTTTATCTTGACCACAACTCTATTTGCGTGATATCCTTTATGGATGGACCCGAAATAAAATAATATAAAAATGTATTATTTTCAATTTTATAATTTGTAATCATTTTATCTATAAATAAATAATATGGTTTTAAGAAGAATGCATTTTTTTAGAGTTATAATAATAAATAAAATGGATCAAACATTTTTTTCAAATGATTGGCTTACTCACCCAGAATATAAAGAATGGCTTGTAAAAACTAATGACAATAAATTTGCTAGATGTAGCAGTTGCTGCAAAACCTTTAACTTGTCAAATATGGGAGTTCAGGCAGTTAAGAGTCATAATGAAGGTAAAAAGCACCAAGTTAATATTTTAGCTAAATCCGGAAGTCACTTTTTCAAACCTGTTGCAAAGAATTCTACTATTACACCAACAGTACCCCTGGCAGTCGGTCAAAGAACTTTAGAACTTGTTGTTGCTTCTAATGAAGAAACAAGATCTGAAATTAAATGGGCTCTTGCAACTGTTATGTATGGATTGTCAAACAATGCTTCTGCTAATATGAGCCAATTATTTACTAGTATTTTTCCAGATAGTAAAGTTGCAAAAGGACTAACATTAGGAAGAACAAAAATAGGGTATATGATTAATTTTGGGTTAGCACCATATTTTAAATCGTTACTTCTTGAAACCATCAAAAGTTCACCATGTTATGTTGTCTCGTTTGATGAAAGTTTAAACAAAGTTAGACAAAATTGTTAAATGGATATTATTGTTAGATTTTGGAATACTCTAGAAAACCAGGTTAATGTGCGATATTTGAATTCAGTTTTTCTTGGACACTCTTCTGCAGCGCATATACTTAAAGGTTTTAATAAAGAAATAGAATGTCTGGACTTATCAAAAATGATCCAAGTATCTATGGATGGGTCTAATACAAATTGGAAGTTTTTTAAAGAACTTTCTATATACCGAAATGAGTGTGAATTAAATTCTTTATTTGACATTGGGAGTTGTAGTTTGCATTCAATACACGAAGCTTTTAAGATCGGTTCTGAGTCTACATCATGGAATTTAAAAAGTATTCTTAAGGGAGCATATCAAATATTGCATGATACTCCTGCGAGAAGAGATGACTATAGTAGTGTCACTGGGTCAAATCACTATCCATTAAGTTTCTGTTCAACTAGATGGATTGAAGATCGTTGTTTCAGATATTGTTTGAAATATGGGACAACATTGTAAAATTAATTAGATTTTGGGAAAAATTGTCAAAGTCCAAACAGCCTTCTTCAAAAAGTTTTTTTAATGTTCAAAAAGCGTCAAATGACTTCTTGACTGTTTCAAAATTACAATTTTTCAGTTATGTTGCCAGTTTGTTCAAAACCTACTTGACACTCTATCAGATCGATCAACCAATGATTCCATACATGTACAATGATCTTAGGGAATTAATAACAAATATTTTAACTTTATTCATTAAACCATCAGTAATTCAAAGTTGCAAAAAAGGTAGTGATTTAAAAAAATTAGATCTCTATAAAAAAGATTATTTGCTTCACAGGAAAGATGTTATTATAGGTTTTGCCGCCGAAGTTTCAATAAAAGAACTTTTAAAAAAAGATAAAATCACACTTAATGAAGTAAAACAGTTTAGAAATGAATGTGTTTTATTTCTCACAAAAACCATGGAAAATCTGTTGAAACGCATCCCGCTAAATGCAAGTTGTTTTGAACCAATCGAACTCAAAGCATCATCAATCGAGTTTAATCAAAATAAACTAAAAAGGTTGTTACATTATCTTGTTAGTTTAAAGATTATATCTGCAACACAAAGTGATAAAGTCATGCTTCAGTATTCTATACTTTTAAGAAATGACATGAAAATAAATATAGAAAAATTTCTTAATTTTGATAAAAAAATCACTCGTTTAGATACCTACTTTTTTCATCAACTGGATATAGCCAAACATAAGGAACTTTTTATATAATCAAAATCTTTGTTTAATATACAACAGCATGTTGTATATTAAACAAAGATTTCATTCAATCTGTTGAAGATGCTGACAAAAATAATGACTTAACAATGCTTAAAAAAGCAACTGCTTTAAAAAGAAAATGCGTTGAAAGAGAAAAAGAATCAATGGAGTTAGATTCAGTTTTAGAACTATTGAATGCAATGAAGAAACTTATTGATAAAGTTTCTTACTAAAAACTGTTTTTTGTACTCAATTTTAGAATTGATAAAAAATCTTTGCATTGTTTCATTGTATTTAGTACATTTAGAATCTATTTAAATTATTTATATATAAATACATATATATATATTTAATTATATATTTATATTTTTATAAATATATATAAAGGTATATATATATATATATATATATATATATATATATATATATATATATATATATATATATATATATATATATATATATATATATATATATATATATATATATATATATATATAGGATATATGGAAAACTCAGGGAAAACGTAGGTAATATAAAAAGCTAAACTCAGGGAAAAACATTATTTACTCAGGGAAAACTCAGGGAAAAACTTTTAAAATTATAGTGGCCCTTATATATCTATATTATAAGATATAATTAAGATATATAAGGGTGTCACCTCAAAAAAAACGTTTTTTGGGGCGCCAAAGAAAATAATGAAGAGCACATAAAAAAAAGGATAAACATTATTTTTTTTTTTTAATTATAGTTTGTCAACTATTTTAATACTTTGTCTTTTATCACTTTTGCTACGCCACTGGTTAAAAAAATAAATTAAGTGAATTAGTTCCAGCATTACATGTGGCATGTCCGTCTAGAAAAAGGACTTTGGAGCCTTCAAGCTTGCGACAATGCGGAATAAATGTCTTTTCAAACAATCCAGCCAAGACAGGTCCTTCCATCCAGCCAGGTTATGTACACCATAGGTTGCACTGTTTGGCCCTTTCTGAGTTAGAAGCCATTTGGACATCAATTTAAATAATTAAATACTAGTTGTAAAATGCAGATTTTTACAGATTCTGTGCACATATGCTTTAAATGGTTCTTAAAATAAATACCCAAATTCATCATAAGTATTATTCTTACCTTTGGCCTTGGAATAAAATGTGAACAGGCCAAATGTGATTGTTCCAAAAATAATAAATAAATTTTAGTTTATGTTTCAAATAGTTTCACAAAAATTAAATTTGCTTTTATTAAAACTTCAACACCTACAGTAGGGCAGGTCGAATTAGAACTTTGTAAAAAAATTTTATGAAAATAAAGTAGTTTTCTTAAGTGGTGTTCTAAGGCTTTCTGCACAACATTTACTGCGGCGTTTCTGACATTGTATTATAAATTCAGGACCCAACTAGTTTATATATAAAATAAAATAAATAAATAAAAAGGTAAAAAGATTGACAGTTACTGAGAAATGAAGAAAAACAAAATAAAATACTCTAAATCAAAAGATTTTTTTATAATTTTTTTAAAAGTTAAATATTATTACTTTAACAAAATTCTTTAGTAAATTCTGTTTCCGATTTTATAAAAAAACGCTGATTTAAAATGTAAAAAATTAGTTTAAAGGTCATATCAGGGGTCAGCAACAAGTCTATTGCGAGTCTCATGTCACTCTGTTATCTAAGTTACATGGCTCTGTCCAAATTACATAATATTTTGATTTAAAACTATATTTAAAACATACTAAAACTGTAATCCTGCGGCTCTTTCTTTTGAAATATTTAAGGAAAATTTAATAGGTTGCCGACACCTGGGTTATATAAAAGAATATTTTTAAAATAGAAAACTATCCAATGTGAATGTTCCAAAAGCATCACAGCAGTCGAGTATTGTGACTGAAGCCTTTTCATTGCTTTTGCAAAGTTTCTTAGACCCGTTTGAACCTTTTCAGCGCTTTACCTAAACTTGCCTTGATAGCTTTGAAGGCCAGATTCATTGCAATTAAAAATGTGGAATATCTTAGTTGCAAATTCATGCATGTTGTACATACCAGAAACTTGTCAAACCTTGGTTAAAAGATTATTTAATCAAGGTTATTAAAATATGCTATCATTTAAAAAAGGGACAATTTGTAAACATTGCAAACTACTTAAATTTTACCTTTTAATAATGCGCTTTTATTATAAAATATATCTATATAATTTTAATAAATACCATTAATCAATAGTGCTTGGCGGAATCAACATTGCATGGTTTGACTACATATTATTTGAAGTTCTGAGTCGTCTAAGTTGCTTATCACAATATTATCTAATGAATAAGTGTTAGTGTAACTTCTCCACTATCAAAACACATTTGATTTGAATTAATTAAGTAGTTATTAACAACAGACAGTATTTTAAGCGTAGTCTTACTATAACCAATATCACTTATAAATATTAAAATTTGTTTTAGAATATCATAAATTTTGTTGCTTAATTTAGTTGATTTGCAATTTTTTTTAGTATACTTGCTGTTACTTGCAGGTTATAACTGCTTTCTTCTTACATTCTTTTCTCATACCTTCGTCCACAGCTTTCAAACCAAGAGCCATCCGTGCTTTGTCACATAAATCGATAGATGATATAGATATATTAACCTACAATAAAACTATTTCAGTGTGTTGCAATATATATTGTTTTTTAGTTAGTTCATATGGTATAATTTAACTGGAAAACATGAGTATAAATCACATCAAAGATGTAAATTTACCTGTTTACATCAAAGATGTAAATTTACCAATTTTCAGGTAAATTTTGAAATCAAAATTTACCTGAAAATTGACCATTTAGAACAAAATACAAAATTAATACAATAAAATAAAACTTACTGGTTATATTCTCAACACTAGTTCATATTCACTAAGTCACATTTCACATATCAACATTTCACACACTTACACACGCACACACACACACAAATAAATATATATATATATATATATATATATATATAAATATATATATATATATTTATATATAGATAGATATATATTTATATATATATATATATATATATATATATATATATATATATATATATATATATATAAATATATATATATATAAATATATATATATATATATATATATACCAACTTTCAGAATTAGAAAAAATGAAGTTGGCAATAATTTGCCGACCTTAATCTTTTAGAGGTCGGCATCAGGTCAGCAAAAAAAATTTAATACAAAGGTCTTACCATAAAACGTAGGAACAAGGTCATAAACATAGACACGCCACTGTATATATATATAATATATATATATATATATATATATATATATATATATATATATATATATATATATATATATATATATATATATATATATATATATATATCTGTATATATATATATACATGTGTGAATGTGTGTGTATATATATAGTAAAGTAAGCATATGCTACTTTAGTTAAGCTCAGAAAAACTATTTTAAGTTTTTTATAAACACTCAAGTTGTATTTTTTAATCATTAAATATGATTAAAAAAATTGCTTTTAATAAACAAGTTACATTTATTATGGACTTTTTGAACATTAAAGACATTGAGTTTTAAAAGTAACCAAGTCTTAATAAAACTTTTATTAAGTTATTGTAATCTAAGTATTAGTTTTATTCGAAGTATATATTTAGTCGAAAGGTATATTGGAAATAAACAAAACTTTTTTGATAAGTTTTTGCTTTCTTTTCTTCATTTTCCTGATGTAAGATATAGTTGCGAGCTTAAGATCAAAAGTTCGTTCATTCAAAAAATAAATTTGCACAATTGTTATCAAGACTGAACTTTTTACTTTAGTTCATTTGTTATCAAAAACAGTTCACTCTTATTTGCAAGCAAAAGTTAACTTTACTCTGAATGGATATTTTAAAATTGTTTTTTTGAAGAATTATTAAGTTTTAAATTCTAAAAATCTATAATTATATTTTTTGACACAATAAAACTCTTATGAAGAAACAAAATTTTCATACATTTTATTGTCTTTAAATTTTGTAACAAGTTTTTAAATCCATTTTATAACAAGTGCTCGTACCACTCCAGCGGCATCAAAACAGGTCTGCGTTCGTCCCTGATATATATTTTTTTGTTAGTTCACCTCCTCAAGGCCGAGAAGGCCACTACAGACGAGAAGACTACTTATTTGTGGTATAACCTTCTCTTAACTCTATAACTTCGAAACACAAACCTTGATGAACAAAGCTGCTGCACGGCGAAACAAGTTAAACGCGGTACTACCAGGGGCATGGTGGGGATCAAACTCAGAACCTCTTGCTTATGAAACGAGCGCTCAACCACAACACCACTACCGCATATATATATATATATATATATATATATATATATATATATATATATATATATATATATATATATATATATATATATATTTATATATATATATATATATATATATATGTATATATATATATATATATATATACACATATATACACACAAACCTTGATGAACAAAGCTGCTGCACGGAGAAACAAGTTAAACGCGGTACTACCAGGGGCATGGTGGGGATCAAACTCAGAACCTCTTGCTTATGAAACGAGCGCTCAACCACAACACCACTACCGCATATATATATATATATATATATATATATATATATATATATATATATATATATATATATATATGTATATATATATATATATATATATATATATATATATATATATATATATATATATATATATATATATGTATATATATATATATATACACATATATACACATATATATATATATATATATATATATATATATATATATATATATATATATATATATATATATATATATATATATATATATATATATATATATATATATATATATAATCAGTGATTGAATGTGCTGCATGGCATGGAGCATTGTCTTGTTGAAATAACCAGTTTTGATCAGCCTGGAACAAATTGCGACTAGGGATAAGCGCATTTTCCAAAATGTCACTATAATCATACTGGTTTAATCTTCCTTCGTATATTTTATGACAGCCAATGCCCAAGCCTGATTTACATCCCCATATGCCGACGAAATCACCACCTTTTTGAATACGGCTTAGTAGGTGTTGCTTCAAATATTTTTCCATATTTTTGCGACAAACAAATCTCTTGTTTTTTCTGTTAATAATTTTGAAATTTGATTCATCACTTAAGATGATCATTTTCCATTGTTCCATTGAATAATTTAAAGCTCTTTGCACCATTTTTTTTGTCTTTGGCGATCGGTTCATGTCAACAAAGACAAAACTTACACCATGAAACAAATTTAGTTCTTACACGATGAAGTGAATTTAGTTCTTTCTTGAATAATAACTTACTTATTATCATTTGACTAACTGTTTTGTCTACCAGCGAACTATTGATTTCTGTACTTATAGTTGATACTCCTGCTTTTGGGTTATGACTGCTTAGCGATTAAAGCATGTTTTCATTGCATGCTGTCAGTTTTTTCGAATGTCCAGTACGAGGATTATCATTGACACTACCAGTTGATAAGTAATTTTTTATTGTTGTATGAACGCTGAATTCTAAAGTTTTTAGGCATCTGCCAATTTCTCTATTGCTTATTTTCATTTTATGCATTCTAGTGACTTGCCATTTTGTTTTCGAAAAAACACCTTTTACCCATGAAAATATGATATTTTGACAAGGTTGGATCAGTTAAAAATTGCTGAATTTTGAATCAAATCGTAGTTGCGGTTTATATTCAAAATAAAATAAGAATTAGGCTAACAGACTGTTGAGTGATAAAAATGCAAAAGACTTCAATAAAAAATCTCTCAATAACAAGTGTTAAGAGTTTTCTTATCAAATTTAAAATTTATTTAAAAAATTGAAAGGAGTTAGTTGCTCCGTTAATTTTCTCATCACCCTCCACCTCCTTTACAATATCCATAAAAAAAATTTTTCTCTCTTAATAAATTAAAATAAAAAAAAATACAGAGTACATCTCATCAACTTATTGGGTTATCATTTCTTAAAAGTATTACATACGTTAAAAAAAACAAGTGCGTTTAAACTTTCTGTACAAGATGTATATACATCTATATCTATGTGTATATATATATATATATATATATATATATATATATATATATATATATATATATATATATATATATATATATATATATATAAATTATGTTAGCGTATTCTGCAAATAGAGTCAAGGCATAAGGCTGGTTCAAAAAACATTACTTTTGAAAAATATCTGTTGTCACCCCCTTAATGTATAATAATATAACATTTGAAAATTTTTTGAATAAAAAGTGTTTATTTGGATTGCTACAGACAACCCTTAAAAATATTTTTAGGGGTTGTCTGTAGCAACCCTTTTTTTTCTATAATTTTAGGGGCCTATTTAATGATTGAGAAACATTAATCCTTCATATAAGAAAAAAAAAAGTTTCTTAAAGGTGTGTTGAGTCTTAAATGAAGTAAAATTATATAATAGTTTTTAGAATAATAATCATTTAATAAAAAAATATTGTTTTAGATTTTGTTGCATAAAAAATAACATTTAAAAAAAACAAAAAATGTTATTTTTACAAGATTTCTTAATGATAATAATAATATTTTTCTTTGCTTTTCTTATAAAATAATTACTCTACTAACTTGGAACTTTTATTCTGTTGATTTGATTTTAACTGAAACTGGCTTTCTGATTTTAAATTTGTCTTAATTTTTTTGAGTTTTTACTTATAGTTTCATTAGTTATCTGTAATAAAGTCTTTTATTAAGTAAGTTAACTAGCTGTCTGTTGACAATACTTTCTACTCACTCAAAAGCCAACACTCTTCCACTGGTCAAGCCAACACACGCCATCTCTGATTGGCAGTTACAATTGAGACAGTGTGGCAAGAGGAATTTACAGCCTTCAATAGGCCAGTACAATCAATATATTAAAGCTATATTTTACTATATGCTGCTGTTTTTTTTTTTTTTTTTCAGCTTTTAAATCTTGTAACTATTTCATTTTAGTGATTTACTTACTTACACAGTTAAATAAATATTTATACTTACACAGTTAAATAAATATTTCACTTCTTTCAGATTTTGTCTGCCCTTCTTTAATATCTAAACAACCCTGACTCCTTTTACTATATTTTTATTAATTATTTCAGGATTCCAAGTCCGAGGAAAAACATCTGTACACTAGTCAAACAAGTACACTTTTCATATTTTAAAGTAAAACTTGGGGATCAAGACAAGCCATGAGCTTTGGTATTTGGTATCCCCATGGTTTAGCAAGATCAAAAGGATCATTTCACAGACTGTTTTTGTTTAGTGAAAGCATCAGGATTCAATAAGAAAAATAAATGTAAAATGCAATATCCTAATCTTCAGCTATTATACCAATGTCTTATTTTGTTGAAATTCTAGTGTCAGTTTTTTAAGGAATGCAATGGCAACAAAAATATAGATTTTGAAATTCTTAAGCATCTAGTTTATAAGGGATTTGATCAATATGAGTTGAGTAGTTTAGCATGTGATTGCTTTTCAAAAAAAGATTCAGAAATCCTACCTTTAAGACTGAATGAGAAAAACTTGAAAAAGGAGGTAGGTATCATATTTTTGAAACAGAGAAAGTTTGTTTTTAAAGTACTTTAAAAACAGTAACAGCAGCTTTTTGTTTTGTGATAATATTCCTGGTTTACTGAAGAAACTAGAACTTTCAATCTACAATCCAGATGAATGGCGATTGTTTATTGATAATCTGAAGCAGAGCTTGAAGTCTGTCCTACACAGTGCCAATTGTGTATTGTGCAGACCTTATTGGGCATTCTTTGTTAAGAATATGGAGATATAAATGCAGTAATGAGTTATTGCAATACAACTAACACAACTGCATCATCTTTATTTATTATCAAAGCACACTATTTTAAGGTGATTCATCATTACCTTGAGATAGTAAGCTTTTTTTTTCAGCAAAGTTTGTACATAAAGCAAAGTTTGTACATAAAGTATCCCTGCTTCCTCTGTATGTGTGATTGCAGAGCTTAAGAGGAGCATTGGATAGAAGCATTTAATTTCATAGTCCTTGTCCCAATGGTTCACTTTATGAATATCATTTTCTTTTGAAGTTTAATAACTTTGTTTAAGATTATTAGAAAAAAATAATTTTTATTAACATTTAAAAAGCAGTTATCAAACATAAATGTTTGACATATGATTGACACTCAATTGAAAAACAATAAATAAACTCAAATGAGACTGCTCTGTGAGTTTTTCCCAAGTTTAGAAAACTAGTTAACAGTTTCTTTTTTTCAAGTTAAGAAAACTGTATTTTCTAACTTAACTAAAAACCTTCTGTGAAGCTTTTTATTTAAAATTTAAAAAAATTTAAAAATTTAATTTATTTAAAATTTAAAAAAAAATATGTGTTCAGTATAACATAGCTGATTTTCTTAAAGTGATACTAAAACTTTATATTTTTTATGCTATTAAGTTTCCAGTTTGTCAAACTTAGTGGTAAGCAGAAAAGTTCTGTTGACCTTGCATTCATTAGGCTAGTGTAGATTTAAACCTGTGTTTACTGCTCATTTGATGTAAACCTGTGTTTCCTGCATGATCTGTGAAACCATTGTTTCCTGCTCATTTTACTTTCTCGTTGTGAGACTAATTTGAGTTTGGCTGTTTTATTTTTTGATCTCAGTATTAATGACTATTATCCTCAATTCACCTATTTTTTGCAAAATTAGGTTTAAATCCTGTGACCATTCTTTTATGTGCTTCCTCTTAGCACCTCTTCACTCTATTACCTTTCTTTTTGTTCAATACTTCAATACTCATCACACAAAATGGCTTGGTTTGTGCTGGTATTGAGGTTGGTTTATTATGTTATAGATTATAGTTATAGATGAGGTGGTTTATTATGGTATTACTAATGCTTTTATCTGGTACCTTTTTTATATCAGGTTCACTCATACTATTTTTAGTACTTTACCTTAAAACTGACTTTTTTCATGATTTTCTTATAACTCATGGGTTCAGACAGACATAGAAGCTTTTATTCTTTCTTGTCATATACAAGTCAAGCCTTACTTTATCCCGTTCTCCTTCTTATGCAGCTGCTATTTCTGGTAGTCATTGTTTTGTTCATCTTTTCCACAAAAACTCAAGCAAAAAAAAATCTTTTTGTTATTGCAAGAAATTAATGCAAAAAGCTTTTGTCTAATGCTAAGGTCCATTATTCTCAGCTAAATCTCAAGTTTTATGTCTAATGCTAACGTCCATTATTCTCAGCCAAATCTCATATTTTATCTCAGAAATTAGGTTTTAGAGATTTTTGTTAAATCTTTGTCTAATCATTGTTAAAGGTTTTACAAAAATCAACTATCTTTCATACATGGGTCTGATCTTATTACCTAACTACTAATTTTATTATGAGGCATAATTATTTGAAAATAACTTTCCCTCTAATTCTTCTCTTTAATTTGATGACCACATTGTTCCTTTCATCCTAAAAAAACATCTTTAGTTAGACATTCAAATTTATTCTGGTTCTATTTTTATTGAATCATTCTTTTCTAATCACAGTATTAAAGTTGTGCTTGATGAACAACATTCTCCTTCATTTTAAGTAAGTTCTGGGGGTACTGCAGGATATCACCTCTTGGTCTGTGTTGACCCTCATCTGCGTTATAATCTCATTGATAATCTTACCTCTAAATCAGCTTTGTTCGCTAATGATGCAACTTCATACTCAAGTTGTTGATTGTCAGAAAGTAAAGTCTTTACTATTTGATGGCTTAAAACAGGCACCCAACCTTAATAAGGATCTTTATTCTGTAACAGCTTATGGCTTGCATTCGCTTGTGAATTTTAAAGAAAACTCATTTACTGCTAATCATTATTGAAATATAGTTTATACCTAGTTAAATAAGATATAAATAAAATATTATAATTATTTAAAATAACACTTGATGATAATAAGTTAATATTTTTTTAGACAAAGGCTAGGAGATGCACACTCTAACTTAACACACCCCCTCTTTAAAGCTCTTGGTTGAGTAAAAGCTAGAGATGGTATCTTGATACAAATACTCATTCTGGGCAGACAACAAATGCATCCGACTAGTGTTTGAAGGCTGTCTGATCAACAAATTCTATCTGTTGATCAAAGAGTAGCCTTCAGACAGTGTATGTTGAGCAACTTTTCACCCCTTCTATCTAAACAATATCTAAACAACCCTGACTCCTTTTTCTATATTTTTAAAATTAATTATTTCAGAATTCCAAGTCTGAGGAAAAACATCTGTACATTAGTCAAACAAGTACATTTTTCATATTTTGAAGGAAAACTTGGGGATCAAGACAAGCCATGAGCCCCTTACAAAGTATGAAGCAATGTATCGAGAGTTAATGCTTATGGGCCTAAGGAAAATGTGCTAAGTTGGTATTTGGTATCCCCATGGTTTAGCGAGAGCAAAGGGATCATTTCACAGACTGTTTTTGTTTAGTGAAAACATCAGGATTAATAAGAAAAATAAATGTAAAATGCAGTATGCTAATTTTTTTCAGCTATTATACCAATACCTTATTTTGTTGAAATTCTAGTGCCAGTTTTTTAATAACTACCTCCTGTTGAAGACCTGAGTGATGTTAAGGAATGCAATGGCAACAATAATATAGATTTTGAAATTCTTAAGCATTTAGTTCATAAGGGATTTGATCAATATGAGTTGAGTAGCTTAGCATGTGATTACTTTTCAAAAAAAGATTCAGATTATTAGATATTTGGCTAGCACAGATGTATTTATAAAATATTGTTTCCAGTTTAGGATGTTGAATGCTGGATATTCTTGACTCAATGTATGGATTTTGCTTTTGTCTCTGTTTTTATGACTAGACAACTCTTTCTATTATCTCCTACTGAGGGTACAGCTCTAAAACTCAGTTTTATGGATCTGAGGCCAGCTGTTAGTCAGGTTTCCAAACTCTGGTTAGAAACATGACTACCTGAAGTATCGATGGCACTTTTACTTATTTTGATGTAAAAACGGAAATTACTTTTACGTGTAAATTACTTTACATAACTCATTTAAAAATATATAATTTACTTACATTTAGAAGTAATTCGTTTTTTTTTTACAAAAATTATATGTGTAAAACTTAATTACTTAAGTTAAGTTTTTTAAATGAGTAACTGTTACTTAATAAAGTAATTTACTTTTACAAGTAAAAGTTGTTTGCATTTTTACTTTTACATGTAAATTTAAATTACTTTTAATGGTAGTTTGTGTAAAGTAAATTACTTTGAAAAGTAATTTTGGTTATAATCATGTAAAAAATTTACATAGAAATGTAATTTACTTTTTAAATGTAAAATAAGTTATTTATGAAGTAAACTTACGTAAATATAATATTTAAAAAACATAACACTTATTTTACAAAGTAAAATAAAACTACATCATAACAACAAATTACTTTTATGTGTAACTAATTAGTAAAAACAGCTTACATAAAAGTAATTTGAAAAAAATTGTTATTTACATTTACAAATAAAAGTAATTTTTTTCTTTGAAATTTTATACTTTACTTTGTAAGTAAGTAAAATGTAAGTTATAATATTTACTTACTCAAAGAACAGTCATTTCATGTTGATTTAACATAGATTTTGAGATAGGTAGCGTATTTAAACCTGTTGCCTGTTTGAGGGCACTTCTGGTTAATACATCAGGTAATACTCTGATGTATGTGGGCAGTGTTTGTGGTGAGGCATTGGGTAAGGATTTTTTTTCACAAATATCATAAAGGGTAGTTCTATTATAATTAGGCGCAAATATAGTTAACATGTGGGTATATTAGTAATGTAGAGACAGACTCCCTGCTGCATGAGTGCTAATAGGGGCTGCTAAATAATCATTGATTTTTAATTCTTTTTTTTTGTTTAGCAGAAATAAATTAGTAGCCATGAATTTGTCAAAGGAGGAAGGGGGGGAAGGGGCATAATTTCTAAGCTATGGGTAATTCATGCATGTATAAACTTGACTAAGTCACTGTTCATTAGAGTATGCTTTTTCACCAGTTTTTTCTTTGTATTTGCCTTTTCAATCTAGTATTTTGTTAATTTGTATGATGCAATAACATTTTTGGTATCCGCAAGGACATTGACTGCTAAATCAGTTTTCAAAAAATTATAAGTCATATAAACTATCTGATATAATTTATATGATTAAAGGAGTGTTTATCAGATATAATCTTTTATTTCGTTTTATCATATATAATCTATGTGAAAAAAGATGGTAAGGAAAGGTATAAGTTGTGGGCACCCTAGTAACCTCCTTTTTGTTGCGTTGGTGTTCAACCTGCCAAAGGATGATTAGAAAAATAAAATCTTATTCAAATAAAATAGTGCTTTAGAATAAACTTGTAATTTTATTTTCAATTGTTAGTATAACTTCACAAGATGTTTTTCGGCTAACAGTTATCCCAGAATTTTGCGATTGATTTTTTCACTACCTTCCAGACTAGCTAGAGCTCTAAAACTTCCAGCATTTGTGTAAGTTTAATAAAATTACAACTTAAAATTGTTTTCAGAGCCAACTGGGAAACTCCACTTTTTTGGATTTTTTTATTTTACTTATTACTATTATTATTATTTTATTTTTAAGACTTTACTTTGATTTTACTTTATCTTGACAGAGTTATTTGTGTAGTCCCGATGAACATGCATGTTAAATTTGTTTCCCGGGCAAGGGGAGTCGTACCCTTATTTTTTTCTCTAATATTTTGTTTTTCTTTAAAGTTGGGGTTTATAACTTTTTAAAAAGAAAGATTTTTTGCAAAAAAGCTTTGAAAATGCATTTTTCTTTATATATTTGTTTTAGTATTAATTTTTTTGTCGGGAGGAAATAAGTTAGTGGCCCTGATAAAAATTTACCCTAAAGAAGCCGGGCTTATTTGTAGCTTTCTAACAGAATTGAAAATTGATTTTTTTTTGTTTATTTATTAATAGCTATTTATAAAACTGTTCTCTGGAATGAACTAATCTATTCCAGACAACAATTATTCCTTTGTTATTCTATTGCCTAACAATTATTCTAGTTAGTCATTACCAGAAATAACTTTCATTTTGGTTAGATTGGTTTTTATCAACAACCACGCTAAACAAAAGAAACCAAAATACAAAACTTAGAATAAAATTGCAAAATGCAGAGTCATTTTCAAAGCAAGAACCAGTGGCGTAGCAAAATATTTTTGGTCAGTAAACATACATGGCCCAAGTGCCCATATTCTGTTTCTCTGGATCAATAACTTTTCTAAAGAAAAAAAACTCTTTAAATATATCTTATGGCTCTTAAACCTTGCAGCTCTAGGTTCAGTTGCTTGTGAGACCTCAAGTTTTGCCTATACTGGCTAGGCCACTGATACTACACGCAGGTAAAAATATTTACATAAAAAGTTCTAAATTTTTCATGCCCATATAAAAGTACCATAGTTGTTTAAGCCAAGGCTTTTGGAGTCAAAGGATATTCTGGAGCAGGTAGACTCTTTTCGTATCAAAGTTTCAAAACATTTTTACAAAAATAAATCATCCTAATAAAAAAGTTCGAGGCTCCTTTATTTTTAGGGCATGGTGTTATAGCCCCCATAATTCAGAACAGGTTTAACCTTTCTCTCCTTTGTTTTTAAATAATAAATACATTTACGAAATAAATTTGTAAAAAAGAACTAACAATTATGGCAATTATTTTCCTTTCAAATAAACTACCCTTTCTGAATCTCCCATGGGTATATGCGCCTTCTGCTAACTGCCTTGTTTTAGCTTTGTCTAAATTTCAGACCTTTCGAATGATTGGCCAGAGAGTAAATATTTTTGAGACGGTTTGATTCAGAGAATGGTTATTTTAGCTAAAACTATCATGGGCCGGAACTAGAGACGGTTTTATTCATGTGTAGAAACCTATTATTGATATTTTCAAACTTTACAGGGAAGAAATACCTAAAATCGCACAAATATAATGTTGCGGCAATCTAAATGTTAGTCTTAAAGTTTTACTTTTTTGTATTTCTTTTGTACAAGGTCCTGTCAAAGTTATTTTGAATTTAAGTAAATTTATTTTCTTACTTTATATAAATTACTTTTAATTTACTCTACAAATTATATAAAATGTAAGCTTATCCAATTTAAATTTTATTTTATATAATTTATTTTTAATAAAGACTTGTTATTACTTTTAAAATAAAAAATTCCTACTTTAAAAATATTATTTTACTTGTAAATTTAATTTACATTTGGTAGCATATTACTTTTATGTAATTTACTTTCATATGCAAGTTTTTTTTAATATGATTTTTTTAATTAGTTACTTTTATAGGTAAATGTAAATTACAGTTTGAGAAACTTTTATATTATGTAACGTAATTTTTAAAAGTAATTAACTTTTAAATGTAAAAGTAAACAGCTTTTTCATGTGACTTACTTTCACATGTAAAAGTAAATTACTCTTTGATGTAATCTTCTTTTACTTAACTTACTTTTGAAAGTAAAAAAACTTACATTATAAAGTAAAAGTCAATTTAAAAAAATTAATTACTTAAACGGAAATGTAAATTTACATAAAACGTTTAAAATTACGTATGTAATTTACTTTTTTATAAAAATTCGTGTAAGTAAAAAAAAAGTAAGTAAAAGAGCCACCCTGAACCTGTTGATAGAATCAGAGGCTGATTTTATCTACAGCTGTAAAATATCAGAGTACTAACAGTGCTATGTGCATGTATGTTGTCCCTGTTTGTAAAAATTGTCAAGGCCACGTTTGGAGCCCTTTGTTTAGGGTTTATTATTAGTAATGAGGCAGTTGTTAAGACTATTAAATAGTGTGCTGAGTACTATTTGTGCTTTGAGTCAAGTTCTTAAATAAATACAAAAATGAGAAAAGTACCAAAAACTGTAAAACACAAAAAACCATTGTCATCACAAAGTTCTCTAAATCTATTATTCACTAATATTCATGGTCTTTAAAGTAACTTTTCTCCTGTTAAGTGAAAAATTTTGCAGAGCTTTTGCAAAGTTTGCCAGACTTACTTGCTCTTCGTGAGACTAATTTGGATTTGGCTGTCTCATCTTGTGATCTTAGTGTTGATGGTTATTTTCCTTTAATTTGTAAAGAATCTAATAGTCACTTGCATGGCCTTAGCATAAACATTCATAAGAATTCACCCATTTGTTGAGAAACTAGGCTTAAATCCACAGACTATTCTATTATGTGCTTTCATTTAGCACCACTTCACTTAATCACCTTTCTCTTTTATATCGTTCTCCTTCATCTCAAAAATGCACTCTTTTCGATGTTGATCCTGATCAAGTTGACCAAACCCTTTCTCTTTATTCTTCAACTAATATGATTGTTGCTAATAACATTATCATCATCACACTGAGTGGTTTGGTTCTAGTGTCAGTGATACTGCATGCGTGAAAACCCGCAACTTTTATCTTTCTCAATCTCTAACTTAAATTGTCAACTTTCCAACTCGCTTTCCAGACAATTGGAATCATTTACCTTCTCCACTCGACTTGTGTCTTGGTCCTGATTCTAGTCAGTGCTCAGTTTCTCCACAGTCACCCTTAGGTGCTTTTGATCACGGTATTATCATCTCATTCTTCTTCATCATCAGAATCCCCCTCTCATTGCACCTCTTACAACTACCTTAAGGTGGTCCTATACCATCAAACTTTTCTTGCTAATGTTCGACCTTAAAACACTTTTTACTGCATGAAATAGGATGCCCATATAAACAAAAAGTTAAAAAAAATTTTATGGGCTCAATAAACCATGTTGGGGCCCAAAATACCCCAATTACTGTTTCCTTGTCAACTTTTAAACCATATTTACCCAATGAATAAAATTTTACAAAAGGTTTTGTATTAGTATGAAGAACAATTAGAAAGAAAAGCTAAAATCTATTAATTTTATATAATAGTTTATATTTTATAGGTAAAAATGGTTTTAAAACATCTCTAATTGCAGCAGGCAACAACAATTCTTTTTTTAATAATAGGGGCAATGATTTTTTAAACGCACAACTAAAAAGGGCGCCATCTTTTTTTTCTCGGTGGCCCCCTGGTTCCGAGGCCCATATTTAAATAAAATCTTATTTCTAGTTTTTTGCCACAAAGTGACGTCACATACGCAAAAAAATTGTGGCTACAACGATTTACGAAAAAGCCTCGTCTATCATTTTTAACGGTCTAAGAAACAAATGACGTAGTTTTAGCTATCCGAAAATATCAAGAGAGGGCAAATCTAAAATCGAAGTTTCAAATTTTCCACTTGGGTGAAACAATATGTTTTTAAAATCTTGTCAATTTTTTTAAATATAATAAAATACATACAAAAAATCAAAACAAAACAGCTTGACCAAAAAGACTTGTAATTATTAGAAAAGTTTACATATATTACATACGATCCTGAATAAAACGTTATACAAGTGGATTTTTTACATTTTATAAACAATATACATAATCAAAAAACATTTTTGTTTATATATATTGTTTATATAGGGATGGTTAAGCGCCAAACCTGCCTATACAACAAAATTTTTTTTAAATGTTTCTTTGCAAACACCAATACACTATACTTAAAATTTTTAAAAGCACTAAACTGCAATTGCTATTAATTTTTTGGTTTAGTGGCTTTTGTTAAAAGCTTTGAATTTTTTGCGTCTAATTATCTCATTTTAACATATTCGTTGTATCATCCATACTGCAGCCGTTTTTCAAAACGCCTTAAGGTGGTACATCAGGAAAAAAAGGAAACTGTGAAAAAATATTAAAAAATTTTTTGTTTGCTGAAAATTTGTTTTAACAAATTGTTTTAATTCTCTTCATTAAAAAAAAGAAAAAAATTATTAACTCAATAAAAACCCGTAACGGCGGGAAAAAGAACAAAAAAGCTGTATTTCAAAACAAGATATCTTGATCTAGTCAAAAATTAATGGATTAAAAATTGACACAATGATAAAGCACCTTATGATACAGAGATAGACCCATACGTTTTGAAAATTTCTCAAAATTACTCTATTTATCTCAAATTTAATGAAAAAATTAAAATCTTTCCATAGATTTATTTTCTTACATTTATTTAAATAAAAAGTTATTGCTAAAAAGATTTAGCAATAACTTTTTATTTAAATAAATGTAAGAAAAACCCTTGGGTTAACTGGAGCATCAATAGTTAATAAACATTTCCTGAAAATTTCAGTTCATTAAACTAAATTTTACTCAAGTTATTATGTTTTGAATTTTACAAAACGCTAAAAAAATTAAAATGCAAAAAAAGCAAGAAACAAAAAAGTACAGTTGAATTTGAAATGTTAGATCAGCTAAAAACCACCAGCTACATAAAATTCTTGTTCCTTACTTTGTTCAGCATCATGGAATACTAATTTTTTTGATCTTAAACATTTCCTCCTTTTTTTTTTTTCAGGATTTGATTTTAAATTCATTCGTTTAACACGAGCAATATTTGCTAAAAATTGATTTTTTACAAGTTATTGAACCGATCAAGCCATAATACTTTAGCACATTTAAAATACCATTTGCTCCATCATTATAATGGATCACTGCTGAATGAACACCCATTTCAAGAACTTTTTTCCCTACAAAATTTTTTTGGGATACACGAGACCATATCACAGAGTTTAACGCTTCATTTCCGTTCTGAGTTTCACCATGCAGGCATTTTCATTTTCATGACTAATTCATTAACTTGTAGGTCTTGAATAATAGGAAGAATCAAAATCCTGATCCATGGTGGAATTGACACAGATTAATAAATTTTTTTTTCTAGTATTCTAGTACTTACACCATGTTGTAGTTGTATTTCTGGGGCAAAATTGGTGTCGATAATCATTATCAGGAGAGCTAGTATAGTGAAAGAGTATTGCATAAACAGCTTTTTTCATTTGGTACAAATCCCCTTTATTGGCTCAAATTGCCATTCCATAAAAATTTTGCATTGAATTTATAAGTTTCTCTGTCAACTTTTTTTTACCCGAAATAGGGGTTTTTGTCTCTTTGTATTTCTTAACCAAATTACGTAATCGTGTGTCCAATCTTTTTTGGACGTGACCAAACCATTCCAGTTTTTTTGGTATCACTTTATATTCATGATAAGGATCAGCAAATAAAACATCGTTAAAAAATGATGTATCTCCATCATTGAGATACTCTGTATAAATCAAATTATTTTTTTGTACAGATCATTTGAAAATATTTACCGCACCAATAGGTTCCATTGCTCCAGAAGATTTATGATGGTAAATGGAACAATCATGTCCTACTTTCCAGGAATTAAACTTTGTTGAATATTTTTTCTTTTCCCACATTTCACACCCTTTACAGTATTTTGAAAGGACCTCCACATCAATCCACTTACCACCGTATAAAGCAGTAACAACTTTATTCATTGATGCATGCCCACGTTTTTGCCATGAACCAATAATTAAGACACGTATTTTTGATGGTTCAGTGATAAATTTACCATTTTGAAGCTCAGTAGCAGCTTGCTTCATACTTTCATTCGCAACTTAAGAAGTTGCGAATGAAAGTATGAAGTTGAATGGGTTTCAAATAGTTAACTAAGCTGTCATAACATCTTGGTTAACTATTTGAAACCCATTCAAAGTCAAGTAATTTAAGTTCATGCACATAGAAAAAGATTTCATAGAACTAAATCCACAACCAATTTCTCGAAAGCCAATAACTGCACGCATATATTCTTCAAAAGTTTTTTCTTACTTTTCTCTGTTTTGGTTTTAGATGAAATTCTTGGTGAAGTGTGAGTAAACATTGACCAGTCATAAGCTGAGCAGTGCATGTTAAGTAAATGAAAAAAACCCATTTTGTTACTTACTTTATCCTCAATAAAAAGAGGAAAATGACAACAATGGCAAATTCTTTTTTAAAATCAAATTCTTTAATATAAAAAAATTCATTAGAATGAAATAATTATCAATTTGTTTATCGCGACTACATGCATTACTATTAGCAATAACTAGTTTCTTGGCACTGGAACTAGATGGAGCAACTGATGAAGATAGAGAAGTTAAAGGCTGAACAGTAAAATAATTTTCATTTGGATGGCATCCATTCCATTTTCTTTTTATTTTTCTAGATAAATTTTTTATACTTGACATCTTGACAACAAACAAAGCAACAAAATAAGTAAGCAAAATAACTGTTTGTTTTAACAACCAAAAAATTTGTTTCAGCTTCTTCTGTATAATAAATATGGTTTGTGGCTTCTATCAATACATTTTAGTTTTTGTTTGATGACTTTATGCCGTCATCTGAAATTTATTATTAAGAAAACAAGTCCATAATCACTTCGAAAACAAGTAAAAAACTTGTTGCTATGAGGTTGCTAGGGAATTTTATATGATAGTGGGGCTCAAGTAAGGAAAAATTAAGCTATATATTAGCAAAAATAAATAAAAATTTCTTCAAAAAAGTCAACTTAATAGATGAGATTTATAATATATAAAAATTCATATCTTTCGTAAAATTTAAAAAAAAAATTTCAAAATATTTTTTTTTGAATTTTATTATAAATAAAGTACAGTTTAGTCGGTATATTTTTACTTTTACTAAGAAAATGAATGTAATAAAATGATAATGGTGGGTTTAATAAAATATATAAATACATATCTAACTTATATATTCTGAAGTTGTATAATTAAATCATATATTATACTCATATGCCCGTATTGTATTAACTAATCATTAAATTCATTACATGGAATTGTATAATCAATTGCAGCTCGCTATGATTGATCATTGCTTTTTTTCTTAACTATTTTATAAATTTGCAGCTTTAAAGATATGGCAAAGTCGTCAAAAATAAGTGGGAGGACGGATCTTGGTTGGAAGTGTTGTGTTGAACTTCCTCCAATCAGGTCGCAGGAAGGCAAAACTTATATAAATGTTGAGTGCAACTTTTTTCAGAAGAAGATCACTGGTGAAAGGCTAAAGAAACATCTTGCAAAGACTCATAAGAATGTTGCAGGTTGTCTATGAGTTCCCATATTATAAAAGAAGAATCACTGGTATAGAAAATATATAAACTTTTATAGAAGAAGATCACTGGTGAAATTAAAAGGCTAAAGAAGCATCTTGCAAAGACTCATAAGAATGTTGCAGGTTGTCCATGAGTTCCCATTAGGGTTCAAAAAGAAATGAAGTTATTTATGTTGAAAAAGACCGAGGGTAAAAGAAGAGCATTTGAAGAAATGGAGGAGGTTTGTCAAGTGGGAAAGCAAGAGCCATTTGCTACTAAAGACGATCCACAATTACAAAAAGCACCTATAGGCTTAAGTGCAGTCAAGTTAAACAAACAAGTTTATGGACCCATTGATTTCTTTATAAAACCACCAAATATTGGCAGGAGTGCTGAATGTTCCACGGGTTATCAAATGCACCAAGTTACATTGAATGAGAGTTAAAAGAAAAACGAAAAAAGACGGATTTGCAGGTCTATTGGACGTTTCTTCCATGAGAATTCAATACCGTTCAATGTAGCAACAACCCCTTCATATTAGGCCATGATGAATGATGTATGTGGGTTTGGAAGGAGATTTAAACCCCCAACTATTCATGAGTTGCGAACATGGATTCTAAAAGAAGAGAAACATGTTATTTCTTCCATTGTTGATGAAGCGAAACCTTCATGGATTGAGACCGGTTATAGTATTATGTCTGATGGTTGGACTGACACAAAGGGGCGTACATTGATAAATTTTTTAGTTAATAACCCGAAAGTAACTTACTTTTTAGTCCATTGATGCATCGGATCATGTAAAAGATGCAAAGTTGCTTTTTAGATTGCTTGATGAAGTTGTTGAGAAAGCTGGAGAAAAGAATGTTATCCAAGTGATAGCAGACAATACCTCGGCTTATAAAACAGCGGGGCAAATATTGACGGAGAAAAGGAAAAATGTGTATTGGAAACCTTGTACAACACACTGTATAGACTTAATGTTGGTGGACATCTTCAAGTTACCCCTACATGCTTCTGTGTTTATCAAGGCCAAGATAATAATAAATTTTATCCACGGGAATGGGTTTTAGCGATGGTAAGAAAATTTAATGGTGGAGATTCGGCGAAACCTGCTGTTACTCGATTTCTAAATTTTGCAAAGCTTGTTTAGAGCAAGGGGTGGACTTAAATCCTTTTTTACTTCAAAAAAGTGGAAAATCAGTGTTTATGCATCTCGATCATTGGGGAAAAATGTGCACAACATAATTCAAAAAAACAAGTTGTTTTGGCCTGGTGTTGTTTATGTGCTCAACACAACAAAATTTTTCGTTGTAGTTCTTTGAATGGTTGGTTCCGATCAGTATCCACCAATGGGATTTATTTACGAAGCTATGGAAAGGAAAAAGGAAAACATTGCTCAAAATCTAAATAATGATGTTGCAAAGTATTAGACTGTTTGGGATATTGTGGATAGTTGGTGGGATTGTCAGCTTCACACGCATTTGCATGCTGCTGCATATTTTCTAAATCCTCGTTTCCAATATGAACCTCCATTCTCTACTCATCATGAGATTAAATTGGAACTTTATTCTTGCATGGAGTGACTGACTGGTGATTCAGAAAGCGGATTTGCAGATTGATTCTTTTTGAAATGCACAAGGTTTATTTGGATGGGAAAATGCAGTAATAACGAGGAAGAAGATAAGTCCAGGTGTGTTTTTCACTATTTTTAGGATGTTAGTAAGAATATTTTTTATTTTATTTTTTGATAAACTAGAGGATGGACCCGATATACATCTCAACCGTTTTTTTTTTTATCAATTTAATAAAATATCATTACTATTTTGAGCAGATTGGTGGAGAGTTTTTGGAGATCAAACGCCTGAACTAGCAAAATTTGTCATTAGAATCTTGAGTTTGACTTGCAGTGCTTCTGGATGTGAACGGAACTGGAGCTCTTTTAATTAAATAGTAATATAAATTAATAATAAAAAAAATATATTTTGGTTTTTATATGTTTTCAATTTTTTTATTACTGAGTTTTAATATTATAACGAGTAGGTGCATCCAAAGAGAAGAAATTTCTTGAAGCAAGCGAAACTCAATGATTTGGTTTACATTATGTTCAATTCGAAACTAAAACACATGGTGTTAAAGAAGATTGCAATTGAAGGTCTTCTTTGTTTAGAAGATATAGAATCTGGTGATGAATTGATCTCAGAGCTCCAAAATCCTGCGGTGGAGACCTATGAAGATCATAATGCAAATATAGCTCTTGATGACCCTCTTGAAGTCAAAGAAAATGAAGTATCTTAACTTACAAAGAAGAGAAAGAAGAAAAACGAAGGTATTGGATATTAATTTGATTAAGTTTTTTTAATTTTTTATTTCTACTTTACTGAAACATATATATTTCCTTTAGGTAAAAAAAAATTCCAATTGATGATGGTGAGGAAGATTTTCCACATGTCGAGGAGGAAAGCAAAGAAGAAGAGGTTGAATTGAATTTCATGGATGATTCCTCGAGGATCCTAATAATAGCACTAGTTTTAGTGACAATGGTGATGATTGATGGGTTATGACTAATGAGATTAGACCAAGTTTATATCGAATCTGATAAAGTTCGGAACTTCTATGGTTCTTTTTGGAACTTCTAATGAAAGAATGATTTTACCTCAGTGTTATTTTCATTGTTTTTAATCTTTTTCTTAAAAGAATAAAGAGTTTTTTTCAAACAAACTGACGCTTACGCCTCTAGTGCATTGAGGCTTACGCCTCGCCTCACATATGGGAAAACCGCCTCAATACGCTCAACGCTTTTTTAAATCTTGATCGTGACACATACGCAACAAATATTTTCTTCCGGTGCTTTTATATTTTTAGAATTTTTAGCTTTTTAAATCTTTTGGTTTTATATATATATGAGTGTATAACATCGTTACATATGTTTGTATATAATCTCTATAAAACTACAAAAGTATTTTATATTTTAAAATAATCAATAAAAATTTAATAAAAAAAAAGTCAGCAGTGGTAGGACTGGAACCACGGCTCATTTATTTAGAAGCTCGGTGCGCTATCCACTCGGCCATGCTGGCACGTTGATCGGCGAAAAATTTTAAAACTACGTAATGATTTTTTTAAAGAAAATAAATTCTATAAACCAAAATTAAGGAGAGCTTGACGCAATGCAATTTTCAGGTGAAAATCAAACTGTAAATATTGATAAATGTTTCAGTATGTTTTAAAATTACTTAACTTGAAGTTTACGAACGCTAGTTATTTGCATACAGGTTCGGTTACGTTTTCTTATAAAACAAAGTGCTGCGACTCTTTCATGCCACTACCTCGGTTGCAATGGCTGCTAAGGGTTCCATGTCAAACACGCACGAATGAGCACTAACACTACGACTAACACTATTAAGTTCGGCAATAATATATAGAGATTTTTATGTTTTAAAAAACTAGATTTTTAAACAATAATTGTGAAAACAGCAGTTGTCGACTGAGCAGTCGGAAAATTTTAAAATACGAGGGAAGTTTTTTTTTTTAGTCGGCAAAAGTTATATTGGCAACATATCCCCCCCCCCCCTCCACGTGACACCGACTTTCGCTGGCCCTGGCATTAACCATTCTAAAGAACCAAAGCTTTTTCTCTAACAACTGTAAGGCGTTTACCATAATAAACTCCGTTTATATTCATAGCATTCGTTATATATAATTTCTTCCGTTAAATGATATTTTAAAAGTTGTGATTAAGATATTTTTTTGGAAAATAGTTGTAAAAAAACATCTTGATTATTAGGTAAGCCCACTTTGTTCAATATGTATCAATTAATTTTACTTAATCTATCGAAATGATTTTGTTAAGACAGCTAGAAGCTTAGGGTTTAACATTATAAGTTAAAAGAACAAGACCGTTTTTTGATACCAATATATATGTAAACCGGTCTTGAATCGTGACTTTTAAAAAAGCAACTGCTGGAAGTATATATACTATTGAGAGAGTGGAGCATTTGTATTAGATTTATGATTGTTCACTCTCAATAAAAGAATAAAAAAACAAATGAAAAAATAATAAAACATAAATTAAAATATAAATGATGAAATATAATGTAACCAATATATTAGTACCAATCTAAAAGTGGTAAACAGTGTAGTTAACTTTTTTTAGATACTATTAATGATTGTTTCCTATCACAGTTTGTCACTGAACTGACTTTTATCAATTATACGCTTGACATAGTGCTATCAGGGGATTTGTTTTTATAATGTTACAATTGGTCCTCCGCTTGGATGTAGAAAAGTTTCCTACACAACTTACTCTTATGGGATTTCAGACTTGAATCATTGATCAAAATTTCCAGACTACAAAAAGTAAGTTATATTAATGACAAAGGTGACAATAAAGCAATTAATGAGGGCCTAAAAGCAATCAACTGGCCAATTTTATTCTAAAATAAATCAGAAGACATTAGCTTTGAACTATTCAAATACTTCTATTAAATCATCAACTGAAAAATTCAGACTATTTATGAAGTTACGATGTGCTTCTAGTAAATTCAAAGACATTATTCAAGTCTTACCCAATAAACAAAATCATCTGGTCAAAAATCTTTTTGCTGACGCGTACTGAAGTTTGAGAGTGAAGTCATTTTTGCTTGCTAGTCATGCCCGAAACGGCTCTACTCTTATGTAAGCAGTGAAAAGTCTAGTAAGAGTGATATTCAATGACTTTTTAAACACGATGGAGTACAATTATTAGAAAAGAAGTCTATTAAAGACTGTCTAAACAACTACTTTTTTAAAGTTTTTTTATCACCTGTAATTCAATCTCAGTCTGCTAATTTATCTTGTAGAACTGAATTTGTTTGCTTTCCAGTTTCAAGCTCTTTGTTTAATTGTAATAATATTGAAAAGCATTTATCTACGCTTGACATTTCAAAAGCTGCCGGTATTGATAGAGTTCACCCTCGAGTGCTCAAAACCTTGTTTAAAGAGTTTAGTATGCCTCTTTCTTTATTATTTATCAAGTCCTTTGATTCTGGCTTAGTGCCATCAGAGTGGAAACTCGCAAACATAACGCCACAGTTTAGAAAAGGTTATCGTCCTGATCCTGGAAATTACAGGCCTATTTCCATCACCTCTGCAGCTGGAAAAATAATGGAAGGAATAATGTGTGATGTTTTGACTGAACACTGAATAAAATATAGTTTGTTATCTGGGCATCAACATGATTTTTCAGATCTATATTGTGCGCTACAAATCTTCTTAAAGTATTGGATAACATTACTGAAGTTTTAAGCTATGGCTGTGTCGCATTGCTTATCTTGCTAGACTTTGCTAAAGCTTTTGATCGTGTATCGCATGTTTTGCTTTATCTCAAGTTGGATGGTTATGGTTTTTGCAATAAGATTCTCAATTTGCTCTAGAACTTCTGGACTGTAGAAAACAGCGTGTTGTTTAAGCCAATTTCTTCTCTGGATGAATGGATATCTTGAGTGGTGTTCCTCAGGATCGGTTATGGAACCTCTACTATTTTTCTCTTTATCGATGAAATGCCAGAATAAGTTAAAAATACTTGCAAAATTTTTGCAAGTATTTTTAACTTATTCTGGCAAATCATTGATTGGTCAAGATTTGGTGTAATGTATAGGTATGGAATTGAGCATAAATAAATGCAAAGTTCTGAAGTTTCTGAGGTAGTTCCTCAGAATTTGATATTCCTTTGGAATGTTGGACACAAATGGTAGTCGCATTTATCTTAAAGCTGTATCTGTCGAAAAAATATTAAGTATCCTAATTGGTAATAAACTCCAATGATCAGAACAGATTAGTCAAGCTACTCCTAAAGCAAACTCTGTACTTAGGATATTCAAAAGAATGGGTCAACGTAACAACATCAGTTTTTGCTACGTCTAATAACATCTTCCCAACAATATCTGTAAATACACTGAGGATAATAACATCTGTCAACAATATCTGAAATTTCATTGATGTCTAATAATATCTGTGTAAAAAGTATGTAATTACTGCAGATGTAGTTTTTTCAATTATCATAGTATAACAACATCTGTGCAACTACACCTTGACATACATATACTACATACATCTAGTTACATCTTTTCAATTATGTTAAGAATAGCTACATCTGTTGAACTACATCTGTGAATTCTGCAGATGCAATTATATCTTTCCGTTATACTAAATATAATTATAGGGTTCTATGAATTTATTAAATTATAACGCATATATTTCCCAGCACACCTTAGGGGAATTATTTCTTACGAAAAAAAAGTACACCAAAAACAGATAACATTTTCGAAACCACCGTCCCTTGTTCTGTTATGACTTAGATATTGAAAATATTCTGCCGATATCTAAAAAAACAAAAGAGGGTTAAACAAACTGGTTCAGAATTTTTAGTGTTTAAGATAAATAACTTCCAGAAATGGTGCTTTCATAAAAATGTGTACTAATCATACTCATGCAAAATAAGAATTTAGAAAAAATTGCGACGATAAGAGACTAGAAACCTAAAACTTGGGTACTTAAACCTAAAACTTGGGTACTTGTGTTCCGTGTATGGTTTCAATATTAAAAAAAAATTTTTTCGTTATATCTTTAACTGGGTTAAAAATAATATACAGATTTAAAATTTCATACAAAAATTTCTTCTCGCTAAAAAGCTGTTATTGTTTTTAGTTTTTTATTCCCCAATTAACTCCAAAAAATAACTTTAAAAAGTCACAACTTTTAAACAGCATATTTTTTAGGAATGATATTTAAAATTTGTCGATAAACTTTTATTCTGAAAAATATGAAAAAAAAAAAAAAAATCACTAATGTTTTAATGGCGTTACGTTAGGGGCGTGTTCTTAGAGTTTTAATATGGTTGGATCCAATCACTGGGACACAAATAAAAAGAAGATTAAAGTTTTTTGTTGTGGTTTTTAGTGATATTTAACATAACAAGTTAATAATAACTGTTAACAACAACAATAATTGTTAATAAAAACAATTGTTAAACTATTAATAATAACAAAACAAGTTAATAATAACTGTGTCATATTTTACTAACTAACTTTTCAAAATAAACTATATATATAGTTAATCAGTAAGACTTTTAGAAAAGAAAGTATGGCGTGAGTTTTATGTAACAACAGCTTTATGTAATCTTTTCGAATAACTTTTGTGACATTTGGATACCTTGTAACCGTTTTCCCAGACCTTACTAAACTGCCTAGACCTTTGTTTGGATAGTCACTAGATATCATAGTCACTAAATAGTCATAGACATCATTTTTAAAAATTCTACTGTATGTTTTACTAAAGCGTGTCCTTTAGGTGATACTCTTAATCCAAGTTTATAGTAGGTTTCTTGATAATTTTTTACTTTTATTTCGTAGTCGGGTTCTAAAGTCATTACTAAACAACTAACTTTAACTTCTCTCGAGCATTCAAATGCCTGTAGTATGAAATAAAGTTGTTCATCATTATCTAGTGAAAAAGACTTGATTAAATCGTTTACTATATCTATATTATTAAGAAGTTTTGAAAACTGTCCTCCCTTAAATTGCCCACCATGAAACCTCGGTGTAGCTCCATCGGAGCAAGAAATTTTATAACCTTTATTTCATCTGGTAAACCACAGTTATGATAGTGTACAGCAGATAGCTTTGATTTTTTAATTTTATTTCTGCAAGCATTTTTGCAAAAATGCAAAAATGCCGTTTGCTTAGAAAACTTGGATTGTAGGAATCATGGGTAGATAGAAAAAAAGTTTTTTAATTCATCAAAAACTAACTTCTACTTAGTTACACAAGAATCTTTTTATATTTTAAAGTCTTTCATACATTGAACTATAGGCCTAAGTTAGGAAAGCTGAGATACAAAGATGTAAAAAGGTGTTTTAAAGGACTCTTTTTTCTCTATCCAAAACAGTTTGCTAAACAGTGTGGAGAGTTCATTCAAAAATTAAACCTAGATGTAATAGATTTAAACATGTAAAAGTCAACTTCGAGAGTGACTATAGTTACTTTTAATTGAAGAAAAGTTTAATTGAGCGTTACCTTTTACATTCTACCCTAGAGTAGGATTATAAATTGTTCAATATTTGCTGGATTATGTACCATATATACATTAATATTATAAATATTTTAAAATAATTTTGTTGTTTCAATTTTTTTTTTAAATTTTTGAAATTTAATTTATATATTTTTTTTGTAATGGGCATCTAAAACGCTCAAATTGGCTAAGAACGCCTCAGTTTTACCTCTTTGCTCCAATTATGGTTCTTAGCACTTTGTTCGGCTTCATTTGTGTGACTCGACATAAATCCTGCCGGTCTCGTTGGCCAACAGTGGGTGAGAACTAAACGAAAGCCTAATTATGCAAATTGCATATTCAATTATTATTGACAGTAGGTAAGTTAAGTTACCGGATCGTATATTTAAGAATCGTGTAAGCACCGGCGAAGTTTGTTTAACTTCAACTTTCTAAGTTAAACAGTCGAATAGCAAATATTCGGTTACGAAATGTAACAAGTTGGGTCATTCCACGCCAAACAGTCCAATTTCTAAAATCATTCCCACTCTACCTCAGATTTTAATAAAATTTTATCAGTATGTAGTTAAATATGTTTCATGAACATTATTAAAGTTTCAAGTGAAATTGTTTGTTATTTCGGATTTTGAAGTACTTTTTGTAAAGCATACACAAATTTCAATATCAGTCAGTAGCTAAAAGTTGTATTTTTGAGATCTTATATTTTTGCAATGAAACGGTAATCTATCTTAAAAACCTAGGTTCTTAGTAAACCGAAGGTGCAGATTGCAAATTATTTAATACAACTTCTATATCATGTCTAGAACTTAGTTTATGGTTCAACAAATAGCGCCACAAATTCAAAATCATAAATTTTTATTGTTTTTTTGTAAGGTCATATCCCCAGAACAAAATGTTTTTCAGCATTGTTATTTTTTTCTATAGGATCGACATACTAATATAATAACATGAATAAAAATCAGCTTTTTAGAAAGTTGCCAATGTTGAGCTATTATGAAACCAATATGGCAACAAAAGTAAAATACCCTAAAATAAGATGTACTTGAACCCCTAAAACTTGTGTGCAAATTTTTTTTTTTTTGTAATTGCATCATTGGAAAGAGCTTATTTTACACTTTTAGAAACAGTGAAAAATATTTTGGAGAGATTTTTCCTATGATCTAGTTTTTATAAACTAAGTTAGGTCTACAAAGTCTTTGATATTTTAAAAGTGATATTAGGGTCCGTAAATTAACTTTAGCCGTGTAGAGTTAATTCTATTAAATAGTTATATTTTTAATCTACGGAAAAATCTCTCTAAATAAAATTTGAAAGTTTAATTTACATAAGTTTATCACTAACTTTGAATAAAATTATCAGAAAATGAAAGTTAGAATTGAAAATTAAGTAAGTGCTATTTTAAATATATCTACACCCTGACATGTCTGCTGAACAAAACTTAAGTACCTGTTGTAATGGAAAACTTGACAGAAGTTTGTTTCATTTAAGTACTTATTCATGAAAAAAGTGTTTTATTGACTTTTGATCAGAACTTTTGATCGAGGAACAGAGTTTGATTGTCAGGCGAACTTATAATTTAATCAAAAATATTACTTTAATTTATTACCACCACATCACACCCTGTAAATATCCATGGCTAACATCACCTGAAAGGACCGAACAAATCCTTTTAGATGGGCATTATATAGACCTAGTGTGAACATTTAGAGCTGTTTTTGAAATCTTTTAACTACGTCCGAGCCATTTTTTTCATTTTTAAGTTATATAGTGAAAATAACCAAAATCCAAGATTTTCCAAAAAAATAAACAGCTCAAAATCATAAATTACAGTGATTTTTTTAAGTTGTAGGTATATAGGGATCATAATAAAATAATTTTAAGTCATTTCAAACATCCCAGAAGATCAAATAATTATTGGAAATTAAAAAAAATGAATTTCATTTGAATTTAGTTACTTTGTAATGACTAAGCATCAGCAATGATTTTATGTACATGTACGCATGCACACACGCACGCACGCATGCATGCACTAACTTTTCAAATTAAAAAGGGTTAAATCCTTCCCTGTCATCCCCCTTCCATTGGCATAAAGTACACAATAAGATTATGTACACAAAAAAATTGTGTACACAAAGATTATCATGAAATTTATGACATAAAAAACATTCATAATTATTTTTCCTTGTTGAATGAAGATCATTTTTTAAAATGAAGACATAAAGCATCAAAAATGCCAAATAAAGCAAAAACACATGTAGAATGCAGAAAGTCTGTTTGTTTTCTTTGCATGAGGAAAGGAGACCGAGAGTTAAATGACTTTATCATTGGAAGAATTCACAAATTGTTGAAAACAGACATTGACTTTGCAGATGAAAGAGTCCCACAGGCTATTTGCAATGCTTGCCGAACTCTCTTGCAAAAAAGAGATGCTGGGGACATGAGTGTTTCACTTCCTGCAATCTACAACTTCTCTGCAATCATTGTCAAGCCTTTGACACGAACATCTGGTCCATGTGACTGTCTCATTTGCCAAATAGCAAAATTCAAGCTCAACCAGAAACATCCCTTGGCACCAAAAGAACAGAACAGAAACCTTGACCAAGGTGAATCTTCTAAGCCTGGCCCTTCACCAAAGTCCCGCTTACAGTCATCAGAGAAAAGATGCGCACAATGTTTGTCCATTCTTGCAAGAGGTCTCAGACATTCATGCACAATCGGAACAAGACACCAAAACTTGCAAGCATTGGTCCAGTCAGATCCTGTTGGTGCTGAGCAAATTGCATCTGCCATCATCAGCTCAAAGGATGCATCTCCTGGAGGAACTGTTGTTGTTGTAATCATTCACAAGTAACAAAATGTTGTTAAATTTATTTCATTTGCTTTTTAGGCCCAGCATCTGTACGCAAATCAACCAGTTCAACACTTACAATGCAAAGCTTGTTAAATGTTCAGTTGAACACAGGACTATCCAACACGGGAACGTGACAACTTGCCTCAACACTTAACAAAGCAACAGAAACTCGACTAGTTGAGCCATTTTTCCAGCAAAAGTTTGCTGCTGTAGGAAAATCGTTGAATGATTTCTTTCAACTATCAGTTGTCAACATTTCAGCAGAAAAAGGAAAAGCTGAAGAGAAGAGAACAATCATTCACTGCAAAAATCTTGAGGACTTAACCAACAAGGTGTTGTTGTCAAGGGAATACGGCTCCAATCATTTTGTCAAGCTTGGCATTGATGGAGGAGGATCATTCTTGAAAATGAGCTTAGCAGTTATCAAGGTAACTGATGAAGATGATGAAACAAGAAGTCCTCAACAAAAAAGTCTTCGCTTGCTGACAAGCTCATCTGCCCGAGACACAGGTGTCAAACGGCAGCTCATAGTTGCCATCGCTGAAAATGTTTCTGAAACATATGAGAACGTCAAATTGATGATGAACATCATTCAATTAAATGATGTTTCTTTCTGCATTTCATGCGATCTCAAGATGGCCAACATCATTTGCGGAATTCAATCCCATTCAAGCAAACACCCTTGTTGCTGGTGCAACATTGATTCTGACAATCTCTCAGAATGTGGAACATCCAGAAGTTTCGGATCAATCAAGGAGAGATTTGAAGCCTATGTTGCAGCTGGATCGGATACAAAATCAGCAAAAGATTTTGACAATGTAATCCATCCACCACTGATTAAAATGGATGACTCAACACTCATTTTGGATGTGATTCCACCAATGGAACTCCATCTTCTTCTTGGAATTGTCAATCATCTTTTCAAGAATCTTTCTGAGTTATGGCCTGGTGCCAAAGAATGGCCAACTTTGCTGCACATTCAGCTCCAGCCATACCATGGCGGACACTTTGCTGGCAATGAATGTCATAAGCTTTTGCAAAACCTTGACATTCTCCAAAGAATGGCAGAAAAAGCTTGTGCCTATCAAGCATTTGGTTTCATTGAAACTCTAAGACATTTCAAAGAAGTTGTCACTTCATGCTTTGGAACAACTCTGCAGGAAAATTATAAAGAAACGATTCAGAAGTTTAAAACTTCTTTCCTATTCTTGCCAATATCGGTGACACCTAAGGTCCATGCTGTTTTCTACCATGTTTCTGAATTTGTAGAAAAACATCAAACCTCCCTCGGAATCTTCAGCGAACAAGCAACCGAAGCAATGCATTCAAGGTTCAAGGTTCACTGGGAGCGGTACAAGCGCATCCCAACTCATCCAGAATATGGAAAACAACTCTTCAATTGTGTTGTTGACTATAACAGCAAGCATCTGTAACAAACAACACCTACAAACTCAACTTTTTCAGAAATATATGTTTTGGACTAAAAAAAATTAGAAATTGTAAATTTTAGAATTTTTTGAGAAATTTAAAAACTGTTTTTGGATTATGCATTTTGTGAAGAAAGCTTTTAATTCTAGTCTCAAATTTGCAATATGTAAGAATCTGTTTATTTTTTATCATAAATATTGTCCAGACCAAGCAAGTTGTGAAAATATACTTTATGGAATTTTACACTTTGTGGTTATTTTACCATATTTACGTTAAAATGAGAAAAATGGCTCTGACAAACTTTTGGATGTTTGAAATGACTTAAAATTATTTTATTATGATTTCTATATACCTACAACTTAAAAAAATCACTGTAATTTATGATTTTGAGCTGTTTATTTTTTTGGAAAATCTTGGATTTTGGTTATTTTCACTATATAACTTAAAAATGAAAAAAATGGCTCGGACGTAGTTAAAAGATTTCAAAAACAGCTCTAAATGTTCACACTAGGTCTATATAATGCCCATCTAAAAGGATTTGTTCGGTCCTTTCGGGTGATGTTAGCCATGGATATTTACAGGGTGTGACATCACTGCTGTTGGTTAAATACACGCGATTGCAGCGCTATTGTTTTAATCCTTTTAGCAAGACCAATCGTAAAGGGTTGAGATGTGTTGACCTAGAGACTACAGACTGTCTTTCAAAGTTAACAAATAAAGTCATTTGTCAAAGTTAAATATTGTGTCCAAATCGCTGCTTATCAAACCACAAATTCAAGTAAAAAGTTTGACGATATTGATGACATAGATGATATATTATGTTTAAGTGGCACTATTAATACTAACCTTTCTGAGATTGGAATTTCACTTTTAAGAACAAAACGTGTTAGTAAAAGAGATCATGCTAGTTATGTTAAAGAAAAAATTCGGAAAGTGCAAATAATAGTTGCTGAAAAAACAGCTGTTATATATATATATATATATATATATATATATATATATATATATATATATATATACATATATATATATATATATATATATATATATATATATATATATATATATATATATATATATATGTATATATATATATATATATATATTGTATATATATATATATATATGTATATATATATATATATAGTTGTTTATTACGATTAATAATTGCAAACTTAATATATATATATATATATATATACATATATATATATATATATATATATATATATATATATATATATATATATATACATATATATTTATATATACATATATATATATACATATATATATATATACATATATATATATATACATATATATATATATATATATATATATATATATATATATATATATATATATATATATGTATATATATATATATATGTATATATATATATATATATGTATATATATATATATATGTATATATATATATATATGTATATATATATATATATATATATATATATATATATATATATATATATATATATATATATATATATATATATATATATATATATATATATATATATATATATATATATATTAAGTTTGCAATTATTAATCGTAATAAACAACTTAAAAATGTAAACTTGTTATATGAAAGATCTTTATTAAAGATCTCCTTTCATATAACAAGATCTTAAAGAATCTGGTCAAAATTTTAATAACTACGATTCCTTTATCATAGAAAGAATTTCGGAAAATAACGAGGAATATTCTCCTCCATCAAAGTTTAAATGTTTCTGTTTGTTCTTGTAAATTCCATGACTAGAACAATTTTTTTATTATTGACATAATATCGACTTGCATTTCTTTGATAATTTGCGTGAATTAAATTTTTTTACCTTCTATCATGCTCTGGAAGAAGTTTAAACCAAGAATATTGTATGTAGCTTTCACTTTCACTTTTTTTTTTTTTTCTATTCACTTTTTTGTTCAGAGCGAACCTTTGTAGTTTTAAATGGTTATATATATTTAAAAAATGTTTTTAAGTTGCATTTTTTTTTCTAAATATTTATTTTTAATCACTTTTTCTTATAGTTGTTAGCTATTACTATTACTCATATTTCAAATGTTTTTGTTTTATTTTTCATTTTATTTTTTATTTTTCTCAAGGAGAGAGATATTTAATTGTAGAGGTAATTTTATAGGGGAAAGAGGAGGAGGAGGAGGGGGTCTGAAAGTTTGACAAGTTGTTGATAAGGGGAGGGAGAAGGTAAAAATTGCATGCGAAAAAGTTTATGGTGTTGAATTTGTAATGTTATTCGTTGAGCCATAGACTAAATTCTAGGCGTGATATGAAAGTTGTATTGAATAATTTGCTATCTAAATCTTCGGTTTACTTTGAATCCAGGTTTTTGAGATATATTATCTTTCATTGCAAAATTATAAGACCCCAAAAATACGCTTCTTAGCTACTGACTGATATTGAAATTTCGGTACAAATGCACCAAAGTCTCGGAAAAAAATTCACTGTGAATTATTTTAAAACCAAAAATGTTCCATTTTCAACTAATTACCGTATTTTGGCATCCTTAACAACCAATCATAAAAGTGGTAGTGGAAGATCAGCTAAAATAATGAACAAGAATGGACTTCGTTTGCTTCACGGTGCTTTCAACAACAATGGTTCAATAAGTCAATTAGATGCTGCAGAAAAATTCAAGTGTTCACAGCTTTATATCTGCAAATCGTTGAAAAAATAAGGAATAGTCTGCCGGAAAAAAAAACAAGAGCACCGGAATACACTGAGCAACAAGTATCAACCGTCAGTACCGCTGGATAACCCAAAATTACTCTGGAAAATGTTTTGTTTTAGATGACGACAACGCAAGTTCCAGGAAACCATTGATATTATGCAGATAAAAGTTCTACAATACCTGCAAAAGAAGAATACAAATATAAACACAAGTTTGAGCAGAAAGTGATGCTGTATATTGCCATACCATATTAATTTTTTCTTAAAGATAAGTGATGCACATTAAAATAAAAAAGATATAATTTATATTTTCTAAACACTTGTTTTTATTATAGCCCGATATGAAAATTCTCATTTTTTAGTTATCATCCGTTATTAGATCCTCATAAAACATCATCAATAAATATACTATTTGTAATTCGTTTGTTAAAATCCAATTTGAAGTTCAAGACCCTGGTTTTAGTTTCTTTTAATTTTAAAAATCGCTAAACAAATAATTCCCTTCCGACATTATTAGCGATTTGTATAATTCTTTATGTTAGAAACACAAACAATTTTTGGAAGACAAACAATTCCGATTGGGTATTAAATTCGTACGAAAAAGTTTACGCAAGGACGTAGGTAGAATTCTTTGCACTAAACGTAAAATCAGATAATACTATATAAAACAGCTAATAATATAGGTTATTTAATTAAGAGATATTTATTAGTTGTTGTTTTTTTTCTTTTATATTATTTTATTATTAATAAACTTTGGTGTCCATCCTATTGTTATATTTTTTTATAGTGACAAATCATTCATTTAAAAAAAAAAAAAAAATCATAAGAGGAACTATCGCTTATAACTATTACTACTATTTTTAATTCGCTTTTTATTTTTGATATTACTTTTTGTTATTAGGGTAGATTCGGGTATTATGAGCATCAAGGTAAAACGAGCATACTAAAAGATTTCTATGATGTGAGCAGTGAAATTCAAGTTGCTTTGTATTTTTTGAATTGACTTTATATGGTAATAGCAGGTAGCAATATAATTAGTATAAATCCATGCGCAGTAATTAACGCTCTCAACCCACTCTGTTTAGTGAGTGGATTTAATTTTAATTCTGTCCTGGCTAACCGATGGCGCGATATTGGTTCACCTGATACTAACGGAGTTAGTCACTAAGTATATATGTATCTATGTTTCTTATTTGAACCTCTGACGTGGTGTTCAGTCGCCCTTAAATTCTTGTGTGATTATTTGATTGCTGGTTTTATTAAAAATTTTCATTGTAAACGCAATTACTGTTTAAAGTCTGGTTGTTTTTAAAATCAATTATACAAATTGTTTTAAAAGGTTTACATTTACTATAAGATCATAAGAAATATCATAAGAAATAAATACTTTTTGAATAAAAAAAAGGTATATACATTGGGTAGAGAGGAGCTAGTTGAGTTAGGGGCAAGTTGGGCAATTTAAATATCTCGAAAACATACATCGCATGACAAAACAATTAAAGGGTGAAAGTTAGAATAGTAACCAATGTGCAAAGGTTGTCGGACGGCTGTTGAGTAAAATGTGCAGTCATTTTTTCTATTTTGGACCAAAAAAGTAAAAAATTAAATAAATAAATAAAATTATTGCTATTTTTTTCTTAGATAAAAAATTGAAAATTTTTTTTCATCTACGATCGTTAGTAAAATATCAACTAGTGTTAACATTTTACCAATTTATCGGACTTTTGATTATAATTAGCTATTTTTTCTGAAGTCATATTGTTTTCTTTAGTACCCAACTAATCTGTCACCTTGTTTAGAAGGGGTAAGTTGAACAGCTTTGAAAAAATGCATAGAAATAATTTTGGTAAGAAAGAACTTTGCGATAATTGTATAAAATAAAATTTTGATAGTTTATAACGCTTTCAAACTATGCAAATTTTTTTCCTCTCTTCCTTACGTCAATAAAGTGTATAAAATAAAAAGTTTATAAAATATAGACACGCTTACTGTTAACGATAGTTTAACTATGATTTATCCAAGTTCCATATTATACTTATTCATTTCTTCGTTGATTGCTCAACTTGCCCTACACAGTTGTTTAATATACCCCGTTAAGACAAGTTGAGCAGCTTAGTTAACTTAAGACAATATCATCTTAAACTCAAAAATTATATTTTTTTCTTAAACCATTTTTAGCAGGCTAAATTTTTTTTCCAATAGAGAAAAAACTATGTAAATCCGAGATCTGTTATATTTAGTAAAATTGCTCAACCAGCCCCGTTCTACCCTATCCAAGTAAACATTATATAACTTATACTATAAAAAATTTTAACTTCATATAATTTACTAATAAAACTTACAATGTATAATGAATTTTAAATTACGTTGATAATTAAAATAAAGATTTATTTTTTAAACAATCAATAAAACTTGTTGCTTTGTTCAACCCTTTTATCTCCACTTTTTTTTTTTAATTTTTTTTTTTCATCAATTTTATTAGATTTTTATTAATCTTTTTTAGGTGTCCCCAAGAAGATCTAACAGTCTTGTCAGTTATCGGTAAGGACATTCATGCTTCATTCCGTACTGAGGACGCGAAATACGCTCAGAGCTTGTTTCGAAGCTTGGATCTCTTGCAAGTGCTCTAACCAATGCACCACAGCCGCTGCATTTTATGTGTTTGTTAAAAAAAAATCACGATATGCACGAATTGTGCAATATCTACTACTTTGGATAAAATATTTAGCAAGAAACTTCTATAAATAAATCTAAATCAAATAAGTAAAAGAGACACTGACAGAGCTGAAAAATGCTTTTGGTTCCAAATGAAACCGTTGAGTCTAATAGGGTAAATATAACATTTAATATAAGGATAGTTAAAATTACCAGTAACTATACATAACAACTATAACTGTCTTTTAGATATCTATTAAACAAAATAGTTATAGCTGTCTACCAAGCAAAATTAAAAAAAAATGTTTAAGAATAAATAATGATTGACAAAAATATACTTAGAAAAGGTTTAAAATTTTATAAAACTAGAAAATATTACATACATAACACAATATTTTCTTAAAGCTGAATTTCAAACTTAACTTTAAATCAAATATGTTCATGCATTACTTATTTTTAATATTGCTTTTTTAAAGCCTCGTTTTTTACTGTTGTTCTTTTTAACATTACTTTTTTTTAGTTGTATTGCAGTACAATTGGTTTTCAATATTTCATCGAGAACAGGTTTTAGGTTGGGGTTCCAAATGTACTTTTGTCTATCGTAAAACCAAACATCAGAGTTAATAGCAAACGGAATTTTACTTTTAGTCAGCTCGCATGTAACAAAGTTTGCAAAACCAACTTGTTCTTCGACAGTATATTGGATTTCGTCTTTAGGGTCTGCATTGTAATTTCCAGCCATCCATGCACCAACCCACGTATAAATATTGTTTGAAGTCTGCCAGTCTAATGCAACTTTAATTTTATTCGTAATAATTTTTTTTTCAGCATCAGTTCCAATTTCTCTTTGCTTATACGGGATGGTCCTGATTTAAAAAAATGATTGGTTAAACTGATTTAAAAAAATGATTGGTTAAACTGATTTAAAAAAATGATTGGTTAAACTGATTTAAAAAAATGATTGGTTAAACTGATTTAAAAAAATGATTGGTTAAACTGATTTAAAAAAATAATTGGTTAAACTGAATACAATAAACTAATTATTTAAATTTTAAAAAACCAAGCAACTTGTTTTTGAGTTTTAAATTAAAAAATTTGCTGCCGTGGATGACTACTTAGTACCCAGAGCAACACCCATCCACGTAGATGACTATTTAGCACCCACAGCAACACCCAACCACGTGGATGAATATTTAGTTACTTCAAATATAATATCAAAAGAGAGTTTCAGTGACATATTCTGATATCTTTCAGCTATCTGACTCCACCAGTTAACAACTAAATCAAGATTGATGTCTGTAGGCCACAACTTAAAAAACTCAGCTTGAAATGCAATGACAGGAATAACATTGTTACCCAAACATGTTTCCAAAATTTTATCAATATTAAGTAAAAGACTTGTTGTTATATTATCCTTAATTTTAAATCTGACATGAGAAAAACCAATGTTTGAAAAATCTTTCACAATAGTGGAGTTAAAAGTTTCCACTCCCTGTCCTGTTTTTACCCAATCGACATCCATACCTTTCCCAAGCATTTGTTGATAATCAGCCGGTGAAATTGCATAAACCTTTTCCAGAACAAAAAGAGCTGAAACATTCAGAAAATACAGGAATAAAAAATGTAAACATTATTGTATTATTTGGTTGCACCATTATATTTATATTATACTATATACAGTGTGTTATATACATGGATTTATTAACGCCTATTGTTATACTTTAGGGCAATACCAAGAGCAAATTAACTTTAATTGAGTACAAAATTTAAATTTGTTTTATTTAACTTTAAATTATTCTTTTCCTATAGCATCTACATTTTTGCTAGTTTTTAATTTAAGTTGATATAACCAGAATAAAATTGTTTTCAAACAATTCGTCATTTTTTATTGAAAAAAAACCCTGCTCTTTAAACATTTGAATAAATTTACACTAATTAAACACTAATTGAAATAAAGAACGATTCCAAATTTAAGCCAAATTGAGTTTCTAAGACGTTTTTTATAAACTACAAAGTTTGCTCTAATATTCATTTTTATTATTTTTATCTTTATACATTTGTTTTTAATATAGTTATATATTTATATTTAATATATTTGTTTTTTAATATACAAAGAAACTTTTTTAACTCTCTCAAAGGCATTGAATAATGTATTTGAAAAGAAAAAAATCTGCACCAATCAAAGTTCAACAATCAATCTCGCTATCAAATAGATTCTTTATGCACATATGGCGTTAGGTACAACACTTGATAGCCTTATGAAAATTTCATTTACTAACAAAGCCCGATTGAGAGGAAACTTATTGAACATCGCATTTAGTACTTAAGTAACAAACAATATAATATACAAGAACTTATAGAAAAGCATTTCTCCAGGGTTTAAAAACAATCAAATACCAGCGACAAAAATTTACTTGAGACCATCAAAAAGCGTTTTCCGATTATAATTTACCGTAGCAACGCTCTCTGAAAATCAAAATAAGATTAAAATATAAAAAATTCCATAACTAATCACCTGACTGAGAAGCATAAATTAGAACTTTAGAACTTTCAAATAAAAAGGGGTACACGAACTTTCCCTAATAATCTTTAACATTTTTTTTTATTTGATTTTTTAAGCTTTAAAAATATGAAATAAATACCAAGAAAAAGGTAGTATGATATTGGCATATACAATAAAAAGTTTGATCTACCCCAATTGTTGAAGCTATTATTTTAATCATCAATTAACAAAAGTTTATTCGAATACAACATGTCTTTTTTATTTCATTTCTTCAGCATTGTTTTTTGCATCTGATTTACTAAATACGGGTTCTTTGTTTTTGCATCCACTTAATGGTTTATAGTTTTTTCAAACTGTAGTTGTAAAAGTTTATAATTAAATATAAATTTGAAAAATTTTACTAACCTGCAATTAAAATTTTTAGTTTGACTTGATTTGATTTGAAAGGTTTCATATTGTTTTTTACAACCAGAAACATTTAATAAAGTAAGAACAATACAATAATCTATAACACCAGCTTTATAAATTATAACACATAAATTTTAAATTACAATAAATCGTAAATTGTAAATTGTATGATATAATATAATGATATTTAATGACGTTTTGTATTTAATCAAGACTTATTAGCGCACTATTAACATACATTATATACAATTACAAGCGCACTATTAACTTACATTATATGAAATTACAAGCGTACTTTTATCATACATTACATACAATTACAAGCGCACTATTAACTTACATTACATGTAATTTCAAGCTCACTATTAACACAATAAAGATTAAAAGATTAGTTTTGCACTTGACAAACTCAAAACGTCACTAATGTTGTCATTTTTTTAGGGGGTACACTGACAATAAGGCAAAAAAACCAAATGATAAATTCCTGTCGGAGTAGAAATCGTCTAAGTATAATAAAATTCTATTACGGAGGAAAAAATGAAAAGCGTACTAAAAGCCTTGGGTTTGGTTGATAAACAAATAGATGTATACAGATTTATGGTTTGACAGAGCATCCTGTTTAAAAACACAAATCTTAACTTTAATATTTCAATATATGTTGTGCACTCTTTTGTGTGTGTTTAAAAAAGAAGTTGACACAAAAGTAATAGCCATTATTTTTGCAAACTACAAAAATAAAAAGTTTTTAATCAAATACAAGTTAAAAAATAAATTTCTGCTACAGTTTTATTTTTAGTAGTAATGCTATATGCTATTCATTGCAATAAAAGTTTCTCTCGATTTTTTTCTATACAAAAAAACATGCTAGAGTAGGTTTTAAAAATATTCAATCATAAAAGCTTAAAAGTTACTCAAGCATATGTCATCTTTTTTCAAATAATTTGAACATTTGCTGTCTGTTTATTTTTTATTAATTTTTGATGTTAAAAATTGAAATACTCTTTAAAAAATGATGAGTGCAGGACCGAGCTTAAGCATTTGCAAATTAGGCAACGGGCCTCCGATTAGTGGGACCTTTCCGTTGCATAAGAGCTTTTAGAGGTCTTAAAGATATTCTAAAGTTTCATTACTAAAATAAAGTTCTTTTCTATAACAATTCCGAAAGAGGTTTCCTAGTTATATAATTTCTTCGAACGTTGATACTATTCATGCCTAGAAGATTATTTATGGCATATAAAAAAAAAGGAAATTAAAAGAAAGTTCTTTTCTGTAACAATTCCGAAAGAGGTTTCCTAATTATTTACATGTTTGTATGTTTAAATATGTATAAATAATTATATTTGTATTTATGTGTGAATATTTGTCTATGAATTATTAAAGGATTATTTATTATTTAAAATCTGTTTAGGCGGTTCTCGATGACAAGATCTTATGATCTTCTGCGAGTATCCGCGTTCTTGTTGTAACGTTAACAAAATTGTAATTCTGACTATACGTATTTTATTCATTCTTATATTGTAAAACTTATTTTGAATAAAAAAAAATAAAAAAAAAAAAAAAAAAAAAAAAAAAAAAAAAGTTATATAATTTCTTCGAACGTTGATACTATTCATGCCTAGAAGATTATTTATGGCGTATAAAAAAAAAAAGGAAATTCATGACTATTACTCGGGCAAAACAATTCAAAATACGGTACTTGATCTGATCGGTGGCATGCGTTGCAAAGTTTAAAATATTGTTCCATTATTTGGACTGCATACATAATGCTTGTCACCAAGAGCAAGTGACTTTGAATTTTGTGAATACGAAACATTAGTAGTAGAAATCAATGAACATTTTGTGGAATTCCTACGTGTCAATGACAGCACTGATTTAGGCCTCGCGGAAGCATGCCTACAAAAGATCGAAGATCTTAATTTAAATTTGCAGAACTGTAGAGGTCAAGAGTATGATAATGGAGCAAGTATGCGAGGTTGCAGTAATGGTGATCAAAAAGGTATAGTTGAACTAAATCCAAATTAATTTTGCATAATATGTGGATGTTGCAATCTAATTCTTGAAGACATGACGAAACCTTTAGTGTTTTGCTTGGTGCTACAAAATCTAACAGTAAAGCCTATTTCCTATACCCGCTGGTAACGCAGAATCGATAGAGTGAATGCTGTTTGTTATAAAAAAGCATCAGTGTACGATACATTGGTGGAAATGACTGAAAGTGCTAAGCAACTGGACTAGCTAAACAAATCAAAAACTTTCAATTTTTGGTTACTTTAGCCATATGGTACAATTTATTGTTTTAAATCAATACCGTTAGCATGTTGAAGCAATCAAAAACATACAATTTGGCATTACACTAGAATGAATAAAAAAAGGAAACCGAGTTTATAAAAAATACAAAGAAAATAGATTTGTATCTGCTCAAAGTTTAGCAAGAGAATTGTCTAAGTAACTAGAAATGTAACCAGATTAAATCATATTTTTAACTGCCATAAACTTGAGAAGAAAGAAAGTTCACAGTAAGTAAACAGTTCAATTTGAAAGCATAGATGAATCTTTGACAAATCCAAAATAAAAATATCGAGTGCAATTTTTTAATGTTTTGTTAGATCAAGCAGTTAAAGCAGTAACGACATTAAATTGTTAACTACACGTTGAAAGTTTAAAGAAATAAAAAGGGTAAAAGGGATCCTAAAACCGTAGTTTTCTGCGTACACACTTACCTAAGACTAGAAGTTTATTTTTTTATTTTTTATATAAAAAAATAAATATAAAAAATATAGATAAAGTCGGCCCTAATAAATGTACTAAGTTATTGACTAATTTGCTAAAGTTGAACTGTTTTTGTTAGAAAATCATATATAAATGTTGCTTTGGATATGATATGTTCATTGAGTCGATATATTTCTGTTACGTAAATAGAAGTATCTTTCAAATACAGACATAGTAGCAAACTATAGTTTCCAGTTTACACAAATCTAAACATATTTTTATTGGAGAAAAAAATTTCAGTGTGTGTTGTACGGTAGAGCTAGTTAAATTTAGAGCTGTTAAATTTTTTGCATTGTCAAGATAATATCATCACGCATAAAGAAATCTGAGGCGCGAAATTTTGGTGCTAAAATAATGAAATTCATTTCTTCATAAAGAAAAACTTGTTAGCTTAAAATCCAATCCATCTTTGTTTGAAAAACAATGCATACAAATATCTAGCTTTGACTTCATTTAAAGATGCTTAAGGTGCTCATATTACCCAAACCTACCCTAACTACAAAAACAAAAAAAATTGAAAATAACAACAATCATAATGCTTCAAAAAAAAAAAACATTTTTACTTAGTGAAAAATTATTACATTTTTTGGCATACATATCGAACTTTTTGGTATACGGTATACGTACACAGTCCTCCATAGGCAACCAAAAAAAGAAACTAAATTTTTTGAACCTTACTTACTGAAAACAGCATTTTTTTTTTTTCTAAAAAATAACTCTTTAAGCAAAATAAAGTTGTTAGTATGAATAAATTTGTTACTATGTTAGTATGAATAGTTGTAAACTATGTTTGTATGAATAAATTTGTTTTATCATCTGTTGTTTATCATCTGTTGTTTTATCATCTGTTGTTTATAATCTTTTGTTTATCATCTGTTGTTTTATTATTTATCGTTTTATATTTTTTATTTTTCTCAAAGCAATAAAAATTTGACTTAACACCATTGAGAAAAAAGATCTTCAATTTAAAACTAATTGAGAAGGGGTTTAAACATTCGAAGAATTTATTTTTATAAATCAACATTTAATTTTTTTAAGCCACCTTTTTTTTTATCTAGTCAAAACAAAAATTTAGGAATGCAATCACAGTGTTTGTATAATTTTTAAGCTAAAAATAAAACCAGTATTCTTACGTATTTAACATGCATAAAAATGATCAAATCTGCCTTAACGTAGCGTATACACCTGAGGGAGCATCAGAATTAAATATATTAAATCTTTCTATCAGAGGACGATTAGTTATTTTAGCACATAGGAAGTAAATACAGAAAACATTTGATGAAAAGTGATATATTCTATGTCTGGAAAAATCAAATAATATTTCTGGCAATATAAGTTGTGGTATATGCTGGTATCATTTTGCTAATTAAATCGTGTATTGTTATTGTATTTCTTAGATTGGATAGGAGCCAATCATTCTGACTTCTGACATATAAACAATTTTTGCTTAAAAGGGCCATTAACTGTCACATCTAAAGGTAGCTAACGATGAGTGCAGTGGAAAGAAATGTTAAAAGTACCGTTACATTTTCGCAACAATATTTGATGTTATCTAATGTACAATGGTTTTCATGATTGTCTATTAAGAGTAAAATTGGATCAAACATTCGGTTAGATTTTTTATATGTTCTAGAATCTTTAAAAACAATTTCCGAGTCATCAAACCACTTGTTGGACTGTTTGTATAATATAAAATAATACAACCAGGTGGCCCTCCTCTTATCATAGCATTATAAAACTATGCTCTGTGAAATATAAAGACAGAGGGAATAAAAATTTGCCATTTTCTATACCGCACCTAGTAACTGTATGTAATTGTAAGAAGGCTGCCTACATTCAACAGATACACATTGTCCTACTTTTTTTGTTCCATGTGATGCTATAATGTGATGCTATATTTTAGAGCTTTTTTTAAGGTAGTCTTTAACGCACTCTCCTCATCTTTAATAAATGCTTGTAAAAACTGTGCACGTGGTGGTGAACTCAAGCTTGGTGTTGAATAATAAATGTTTTTATATTTCTTCATTTGGTATTGTTAAGTATTACGTTTTATATTAAAAGTATTAGCAGCTTGGTTCTGCTTCATAGAGCCATTCAAAGCTTAGAGAACAGCATTATTAATATCTTCCTCTTTGTTTTTCTGTTTCTCTCATTTTCTTATAACTTTAAAATAATTTTATTTTTAAATAATCAGAATATAAGCGGTAATAACAAAATGTTATAATGCGAAAAATTTGAAAATTACGTAATTTGTTTAAATTCAAAAACGCTTCACAAATGCACTTTTCTAAAGCTATCTCTGTTCAAAGCTGCTCTTTTCTCTCCTACTGCTGTTTGAATATGGTACCTGACTTGTATTTGCAAATTGCGGTAACTGTTACTTTCACCAAAGAATTACGCAGTATAATTACATTGTTCATGTTGTGTATGTGCGAATCAGAAGTTTGCTCTTCTAAGGCAAGCGCTTTAACCACTGCGCCGCGGCCGCAGTGTTTCCAGCTTTAATGTACTCTTTACACTAATCAAAATAAATGTAAAAAAGTCCAGCTGCACAAAAAGTTACATGACTTTGTTTGATTCAAATTTGAGGTTTTAACTAATTATTAATGAAAATTTTTATTTTATATTTCAGATACGGCACTTTTAGACACTGTAAATACTCCAAATTTAGGTGCGTTCATATATATGTCAAACAAAAATGCTTTGCAAAAAATTGCATTGATTGCAGTCTGGAAGCAACACTATCCCAAATCATAAGCAGCACCTACTCTAAACATAAGGGCAATATACATGAGTAGTATAAAATACGTGTTCTGGCACATTTTTTTTCAACAATATACCTATCCATATTCTAATATCATATTTCAACCATTTCAACTGAGCTAAAATAACATATATCAACCATAACATATTAATATATTATGGTTACAAACTCTCTTACAAACTATGAGCTATTGTAATTTTCAAATCAATTTTTCAAGTGAAATCTACGCGTAAAAGAAAGCATGTCCTAATAAATCAGACATCAATTCTTTATTATCAACCCATGAGTTAAACGACTCAGGATATCCATACCACTTTACTAATGATTTGTTTTTAAGTTTACGAGCAACTTTTTTAATCCTAAATATATTTTGATCCGTTTTTTGCATTTCTTGTTCATAAAAAGTACCTTGTACTTCTTCACCATTATCGTCAGTTAGTTTATAAGTTGGTGGATCGGTGAACTGATTTTGTGACACTGTAAAAACTTCTTCAGTCCATCTCGGTGTGTATCCCTTTTCAAACGTTCCTTTCTTTTTAGTTATCCTAACTCTATCACCAATTGAAAACTTTGGGTTTACAGATTCTGATCGTACATTTCCATTTAGATTGAACCAAAAAATATTCTCATTCATTTTATCGCTAGCTTCAACTGGTGTCATTTTAATTGAAGAATGCTTTGTGTTGTTGTATTTACTTACCATTTCATCTAAAACGTCAATATATTTTCTAGTAGAATTAGCTGAAAAGGTCTTAAACATTTTATCTTTCATTGTTCTATTCCAGCGTTCAACTACGCAACTTTTTTCTTCATTTTCAGTTGAATATAACTCTATAACTCATATTTTTTTACACTTTCTTTAGTGGAAGATTTTATTTAAAGCATTAGCAACATCAACTCTAGTTTTGCTCTTTAATGGAACAATCCATCCATACTTCGAAAAAACATCAATCACCATTAATAAGTATTTTATACCATCATTGAATTTGGAAAAAGATTGCTCGTCAACTAAATCAGCAGCCCATATTTCATCGATTCCATTTACAATCACTTTTCTTTTTCTGAAATGTTTTCCAACTGGTTTATGAAGTTCGTTTGCAAGTTCGTCAGTCCATTTCAGATCTTTAACCTTTTCTTTTTTACTGATCGTTTGTAGTTTTTTTGAGTATTTTCAACACCTATATGAATTTGGTCTGAAAGACCTAAACTAAATTTTGCTTTAGATGCTATAATAGGTTTTATAATACCTCTTTCAATTCTTTCACGTATTGTTGGATTTTTTATAGAATCGATTTCTTCGATCATAATTTTATCAGCTAAATTTCTTTTTGCTGTGTCATCGAAGTATTTATAAGCAAGATCGTGATGGTAAGCTGCACTATCAACTCTATCTATAGGTTTACTTCATTCTTTATGTGCGTCAGTAGAAGTTAATTGTTCCAGGTCCTGCAAATTTCATTCCAGGTAAATGCATTTCACCTGGAAACTTAGACCATGGTAGTTTTATTTTACGTGTTGCTAAATTAATTGAACTCACTAAATCTCCTTCTGTTTTTGAGGATACAAATTGAGTTTTTAATTTTCCGCAAATAGCGCAATATCCACGTTGCATATTTCTATTGTTTTTACTCACAACATTTTGCAAGTTTAGTGTATTTGTTTTTTTTCTACATTTAACGCAGTACATTTTTATATATAAAGAAATTTTTATATAAAAAAATCTTGATATAAAAAAATGAATATTATAGATTTGTCATGGAATGCGAATAACAATAAGAGAAATAAAAATAAGTTGTTTCCTAAGAGTATAAGAGTAATTATTGTTGGAAAATCGGGTTGTGGAAAAACTACTTTATTTTTGAATTTACTTTTGAGACCTGGTTGGTTAGACTATAATAATTTACAAGTTTTTGGAAAATCTCTTTTTCAACCAGAATACAAAATATTAAAGCAATCTTTTGAAAAAAAATTGCCAAAAGAAATTATTCTTGAACTATTTAATCTACAAGACCGAATAGAAAAATTGAATGCAACCCCTGAGCTTATAATTAAAGACATTTCAAAAAAATTAAATGAGAAAACAGATATAGAGTGTAAGTTTTTTGAAACGGAAGAAGATGTGCCAGATCCTCAAGATCTAGATATTCATAAGAATAATTTGATGATGTTTGATGATTTACAACTAACAAAGCAAAATAAGTGTGAAAAACATTGTATAAGAGGAAGACATAGTAATGTAAATTGTTTCTATCTTGCACAAAATTATTTTATGTTACCTAGGCAAACTATACGAGAAAATACAAATTTTATTTGCTTATTTCCACAAGATTCAAAGAATTTAAATCACATTTTTAATGATCATGTTTCAAGTGATATGGAAAAAGTTGAGTTTAAAATTTTTTGTAAAAAAGCATGGTTAGAGCCTCATGGTTTCTTATTATAGATCTATCTTCTAAAAAAGATTATGGAAAATATAGAAGTGGATTAAATTGTTTTTATATACCAAATTGTTGAAAAAAATATAATCTTATATAAAAATGACATGTTTATTAGTGAGCGGAAATAGCTGTATATTAAGAACTATTTATAATCCTATTATTCAATTTAGAGAAGACAGAGAATATGAAATGGCTCTAGTTCGTATAGATACATCTTACAGTTTTCCTAATATTATTTCTTGAAACAATGATTTTAGATATAGCGCAAATAATGGAACAACTTGGAAAGATATAAACATTCCAGTTGGATCTTATGAAATTCCTGATATAAATAATTATATTCAATCGATTATGATAGCAAACGGTGATGCAACTTCAGCAGTTGCAAATATTACAATTGTAGCTAATAGGAGAATAGCTAATAGGAATACATTAAGAGCATCTTTTACTATTGCAACTGGTTATAAAGTTGATTTTACAACTTCAAATTCAATTAGAACTGTTTTTGGTTTTGACAGTGGAATATATTCAGCAGGCTCCAATATAGGAAATAATATAGTAAATATAATAAGTGTTAATAGTATACTAGTAACAAGTGCTATAATAGAATCATCGTATGTAAATGGAGCAACTAGTAATGTTATATATTCATTTTACCCAGATGTAGGTCCTGGATATAAAATTATTGAAAAGCCGAATTACGTAACTTATGCACCATTAATACTAAAAAAAATATCAAGAATGGAAAATAGATTGCTTGATCAAGATGGAAATCTTTTGGATTTACGAGGAGAAGAAGTAAGTATTAGATTTCATATAAGAGAAGTAGATAAGTCGTAAATAATTTTTTAATAAAGTACGAAAACTATTTTACTTACATATAAAAATGAGTAAATATACTAATATTAAAGTAAATATTTCAGAGGGGAAATTGAAAAAAATTAAAAAAGCAATTAATGAAGAAGATGGTTATGGAGCTAGTATTAAATTAGCTCATTCAGATCTTAATGGTGATCATGTATTAGCTGTAACAAAAAGGCAATTGAATAAAATTACGAAAGCATATGAGAAAGGTACTGGTGTGATAATTAATTTAAGTAAAGCTCAACTCATTCACAATTTTAAAATAGAGGGTTGATTTCTAGGAGCACTATTACCTTTTCTTGGTACAGCTGGAAGATTTTTATTATCAAGCGTTGCTCCAGCTCTTACAACAGGTTTATTAACAGGAGTAGGTTCAGCAGCTGGATCAGCTATGGTTGATAAAATTGCTAGAAGGGGTATTGTGTACATGAAAAAGAATGGAAAAGGAATTAAAATGACTGCTGTAGGAAATGGATTATATTTGAGACCATGGAGTAAAGGTGGCTCTATAGGTGATGGATTGTACTTACGTTGTGGAAATGGATACACATCAACAGGATCAGGTTTATTATTAGAACCAAATTCACCATTTGCTAATATTCCATTTTTGAATATACTTTTATGATTTATTAAAATTTTTTTAATCTTTATAAAAAGAAATGCCATTACATATTTTAGGAAATATACCACGTGAACTTCCAAAACAACTTTTTTATTCTAATGTACACTCAAAGATATTCAAAGATTTAGAGCATCCTTCAGTATTAATAAATAATAATAAATATGAAATACTTGCACAACGCAACATTAAAATAAAATCTCTACCACATCAATATATTCTTTTAAAGTTTGGTGTAGTAGTTAATGAAGGTGTTGCGTTAGTTTCATTAAAAGAAGAACTTAAATTAAAAATGTTAATCTTACAAAACTCTGTAATATCAGAGACTGTTGATGATATTATAATAAACGTTGTTAATAACTCTGATTCTGATATATTGATTAAAAAAGAGGATGGTTTATGTTTTGTGAATTTATTGTAAATATTTTTTTTAAAAATGATTTAAAAAAAAATTATTTTTACTTATTAGAATGGAGTTTAACTGCAAAAAGCTATGTAATAATATTTATTCAGATATACAAAATGATAAAAATATTAATAAAATACATCCAAATCTTCCAAGTGCACCTGATGAAGAAAATAAGATTATTAGTGCACATCTATATTGCCTAAACACAGTTAGTGAGATTCAAAAGGAAATAGAGAGTGAGAGAGAAAAGAGAAATACGTTAAGTAAAAAGTATCATGGAGCTGTAAAAATAATTTCAGCTATTGATAATTCATTATTAGCAAGCACTATGGCACTTGGAACTATTGGAATTGGCTTTTTAGCAACAATAATTGCAGCACCAGTAGCTATAGCATGTGAAGGTGCAGCATTAGGAGCAGGTGTTTTATCATTAATAGGAGGGCAAGTTATTAAAAAATTAAATTTAAAAGCCAAAAAGCATGAAAAGATTAAAGTACTTGTTGATTCAAAACTAAATACAATAAGTGACTATATTTCTAAAGCTTTAGTAGATGGAAATAACATTGAATTTAAACTAATGCTTAGTGAACTTGAAAAATTTAAAACCATGCTTCAGCAAATTAGAACAAACTCAAAAGAATTAATTAATAAACAAACTAAAGAATCATTAATTAAACAAGGAAGAGATGAAGCGATTAATATACTCCAAAGCAGATTTAGTAAAAATGTAAACGTCAAAACGTAAGGCGTTGTGTTTTTTTATACTTATTTATAGAAAAAAGCAAAATGTCATTTCTAAAAATTGAAGATCCTGAAATAAGGGATAAAATTGTTAAAGATTACTTAGATACTAAAAAAAGAGTAAAGCAGAATGATTTAAATGAAAGGATGGGTGAAACTAATTTACAGGCTTAGAAAAATTGTACAAGCCATTAATTGATAGTCAAGATGGTATAAAAGAAAACATATATAAATTGCAAGATCAATCTGATAAATTAGCACATACTTTTTCAAATTATTATCCTGAAGCAAAAAGAGAGATATGATAACTGAAACTAAAGAGCTTTTACGATCTCATGAAGAACCTAAAGGTATGAGACTAGGAAAAATTGCAACAGATTATCTAAGAATGTATGCTAATAGTAAAAAATCTACAGATACTACATATGGGATACGTGATGAAGATGGTATATTTTATATTGGAAAAAAACCAATACATATTAATAATAATGAAATAATTATTGATGATGAAAAGTATTATGGTACTCCTGGCCTTTGGGAATTGATAGTAAAGTTTAATCGTAATAAAGTAGTATATAGTGAAGATGATCTTAAAAAATATCGAGATATATTAATACAAACAGATGCAATTACTTCTGAAAATCCACACAAACCAAAGTCGTCTCGTAGTATAAAATACAGAAAAATAATAGCTTCTATTTGGAAAGACATAAAAGAAAATAGGAAGCGTGAATCAAGAGGAAATGGAATTGGAGGAAGAATACAAATTATAATTCTTCCTAGAGACTATGATGCATTAGTTGATAGGCTTTATTTGTGTATAGCTGCATGGAAAGCAGGTAACACTGGAGCTAGAAATGAAGGTGTTGCAGTTTGTGATGAATTATTACGGCGAGGTGAAATTGATAGTTCACAGTATAAAGCAATTCAAAATCTTTTATAACTATATCTCAGTGCATATAAAAAAAATATATAGTACATAAAAAAATGCTAATTGTTAATAATAAGAGATGTATAAAAAAAAATGTTCTTGAAGGAAGTGGTATATCCGAAAGCATAAGAGATTTATTTAAACGAATAAAAACGTCAAATGTAACAAGAGTGTCATCAGCTATGTTGAAGAAGATGGTTGCTACTGATTTAGGAAAAACTGCAATAACTGCTGCTAAATCAGCAGGAAAAGAACTTTCAAAATCAGCGATAGAAGCTGTTAGAAATGCTACAGTTGAAAAAGGAAATCAATTAATTGATAAAGCATCTTCAAAAATAGCTTCACAACCTGTTGATAATAGAATTGATGAATTAATTTCAAGTTTTGACGCATCTACTTTGCATGGGTCTGAAAGATCTAATTCTTATGGATCTGAAAGATCTAAAGATCTAAAAAATAATGCAGACGAGGTAACAATAAATATAAATAAATTGATGATGGGGTCTGCAATAAGATCAGTAAAAAAAGGCAGATGCAAATTATCAAATAAAAATGCTATAAGAATAGAAGATCTTGTTTAAATAGGACGAGGCCTTCGACTTGCGTAAATTTAGCTTTCGTAAATTTAGCTTTCGTAAAATTTTTTATATCGTTTTTAAGAATTGTCAATCAAAAAAATTTTTTTTATATTGTATATAAAAAAATAAAATGACAACTTCCAAAGTATTACATTTTACAGAAGATCCAATTGTAGATAATGGGATTGAAAGATATGAAGAACATGAATATGAACCCATTAATGGCACAAATCTAAATAGTTCTGGAGAAATAAGAATCAACATTGAGCAACAAGATTTGTTCACACTTCCATCTAAAGCGTATCTCTTTTTGAAGGACAACTTGTTAAAGCTGATGGAACAGTTTATGCTAATGCAGACGCGGTGGCTTTTACAAATAATGGTCTTATGCATTTATTTAGTCGAATAACATACCAATTATCAAACCAAGTGATAGAAGCTGTTTATTATCCAGGTCAAGCAACTACAATGTTAGGAATGCTTAATTATGCAAATGACTTTCAATTAGCGCAAGGGTTAAATCAATTGTGGTATAAAGATGCTACATCAACAGCAGTACTTGCTGATAACACAGGGTTTGCAACAAGACAAGCATACCTAATTCAGAAACCAACTACAAAAGGAACATTTTCATTTTGTGTACCTTTGAGACACATTTTTGGATTCTGTGATGATTACGACAAAATTATTTATGGTGTTAAACATACAATAACTCTTGTAAGACAAAGTGATGATAATGCGATTTTTAGGCTTGCTGCTGCAGCTGCAGGAAAAGTTAATCTTAATAAAATATCATTGTTTATGCCAAATTTGACACCATCAGATAAAGAAACTTATGAACTTATAAAGAAAATTGAAAGAAAAGTGACTATTCCAGTAAGTTTTAGAATGCGTCAGTGTGATACTACAACTGTTCAATAATCTACTTCATTTAATTGGCAATTGTTCGTAAAGACATCTCCTGAAAATCCAAGATACGTTATTGTCGGATTTCAAACAAATAGATCTACCGGTGACCAAACTGTCAATGCTTCAATATTTGATCATTGTGACTTGAAAAATATGTACATTATGCTTAATAATAATTACAGATATCCTGCTGTTGATTTTAATTTGTCATTTCCAAATCAGCAAATTTCAAGAATTTATAGAGAAGCATTTGTGTTTAAAGAAAAATTTTATGGAATGAATGAACTGATCGCAAACAGCAATATAAGTCCTTCTGACTATAGAGATTTATACCCACTCTTTGTTTTTGATATTAGCAAACAATCAGAAAGATTAAAATCATCAACAATACAAGTACAAATTAGAGCAACATTTAATACAGCTGTACCAGCAAATACTCAAGCATATGCTCTTGTATTATCTGATAGAATGATGGAACTTCAATCAGATGGTAATAAATTGAATGCTATTTAAATTTTTGAAAATTAAATTTTTTTGAAAATTATTTAAAACTTTTTTTCTTTATATAATAAAAATGCATTATAGGGGAGAGTGTGTATGAAAGAGCCAATTTTAAAATGGCGTGAAAAAAACTCAATTGTAATAACTTTTTTTTTTTTTTTATTCAATAGTTACATTATTGGGTAATATTTTAAAACTAAAATAAATCGGATAACAATGCTGATAATCTATTATACACCTGTTTTAAAAAAAGAAAGAAAACAGCTCTTTCATAACATTGTGTCAATGAAAGAGCCACCTCTGTGCCATGAATAAACCGTAACTTTTTTCGAACGACTATCAACCGTAACTTTTTTTTGAACACTACCAAGTCTTTTAAAAATATTAAACTGTTAAATAGACTTCTAAAAATCAGATTGTACTTTCAGTTTTATAACTCTATGATAACCAATGAACAAATGATAAAACAAATGATAAAACAGCATTAATAATAGTTTTACAAATTATTCAAAATGAAGAACTACAAAATCAAAAACTACAAAAACATCAGAAACATTTTTGACAGAAGAAGTTAATGACACCTTTGAAGCCACAAGATGCATGTATCCATCCTTCACATACCTTGCACTGGTACCATTCTTCGTTGGTCTTACCATATTGTCTATTACATGCAATACAATGATTTTTTATCATCCTCTTCACAAACATTCTGTTTTTTTATTTCTGATAAATCTATTGTATCATTGGAGCTTGCATCATTGTGCAACGATAAGGTACTACTAGAATCAATGGAATCATACTTTTTTCTTGTATATTTTTTTGTTTTAAACTTCTTAATAACACTTTTTTTAGGTGTTTTTTTTTGTTTCATTCTCTTCAATTTTATTTTTCTTAGGAGTGTCTGTGATTATAGCAGAGGCCATTATACGATCCTTAGATTTTAAATTCTTTTTAGGTCCTGATTTTAAATAAGATCTTACAATTTCAGGAATAACAACTTCTCTTAATGATAAAAAATATTAAAAGAGAATGAGAATAATGAAATAACATAAAAATAAAAATTCATAATAATATAATAAATACATAATAGAATATAATAAAATGAATCAAACAATACAAAAAAAGTTTTAAAATATTATTTAAACTTTAAAAAAAATATATGACTTTTTCAGAACTTTGACTTTTAAAATTTTATTAAATATTGTTTTAAATTCAAACGGAGCTATGTTTTACAACTTCAGGAAAAGTCATTAAAGCAACTAATTTTGATAGAATAAGCTCAATAAAGCATTACGAAAAATATATGAAGTCGTTAAAGCGCAAAACGATCATTTAGTAAAAAAAAAGTTAAATAAAAAAGTCGGCTTATTCATAGCATAAACAGTCGGCTCTTTCAAAAAATTGTTTGGTTAAATACATAACCTTAAGTTAAACAATTTTGACAAAAGTTTTAATCTAACATTTTTTGTGTAAATGAAGGGCAAATATATATATAAGAATGCAGCATGTTTCTTTTATCAAATAAAACATTACACTTAATCTTAAAAGTAAATAAGTAAACCACCAAAAAATTACTTTTCATTTTCAAAATCTTTAGTGGTCCCTTACGACGCTATTTATTTTAGTAGAACTGTACATTTTTTGTGGGTTACAGGTATCCAGTGTTGCCACACAAAGAGTTGAATACAATAAGGATCAGATGACAGTAAGTTAGAAATAATGGTTTTGGCTCCTTTAAAACCTGGCTATTTCATACACACTCTCCCCTACAAAGAAAAGTTTAAAAAGTTTATTAGAAGAAAATAACATTTCAAAAACATCTGACAATATCGCTACATTGATAATGATTGCAATGGAAAATGGGTTGTTAGATAAAGAATCTATTATGTCTGAAGTGAAAGAAGTAACTGAGAAAAGATCAGTTGGAAGACCTAGAACACATCGAGTGAAAAAAGTTTATGAGAAAAGATCAGTTGGAAGACCTAAAATACATCCAGTAAAAGAAGAGAAAAAAGAAATAGATGCAAAATATGAAAGATTAAAAACAATTAAGAAAAAACTAGTCATTATTAAATTAACAAACATGGAAACAGGAGAAGAAACAGTATATAAATCCTTATATAGTGCAATGCGTGAAACTGGTCATGGATATAGATATCTTGAAATGCGTGATGGTAAGATTGATAATGGTTATAAGATTGAAATATCAAATTCTGAAAAATTAAAAAAATTAAAATCTTGTCATATAGAAATGTAGATAGGGATGCATTTAAATTTCATATGAAAATTAAATTTTTTGTATGACAAGATTTTTTATTTTGAAAAATTATATAAAGAAAATGAAAATTTAAAAAAAATATCTTGCTATATAAAAATGGAAAATAAAACGGTGAAAGAATGAAAACAAATCGCTAAAGAGCGAGGAATTAAATATTATTATAATATGCGAAAAAGCGATCTCATTACAGAGTTATCGCACACACAGATGGGTACAGAGTATCTACTTGATGAGCCTGTTTCAGATATATCATCGACAATTTTAGCTCCGTCACCTTTTCAGCCTATTACACATATTAGAAAAGAAATAAATAAAAGGATTAGTTCTATTGCAGATTGGATTATATCATATGTTCCTGATAAAATTAAAAAAACAGCTTATGAAAAGATTGATGAATTAAAATCTACAGTTTCAAATGTGTATCAAAAATATGGAATTAGAAATCCGATAGAATTTAAATTATCATAATCAGCTGTTAAGAATGTAACAAATCAGTTTTCAGTTAAAGGAATAAAAAGATATGATGCTATATCTTTCATGAATGCTGCTAAAAATAGCGCTACTAAAGTACTAAAATAAAATAGAAATTCAAAGGTTTATATAGTTCTCACTTGTAAAATGGAGCGTACTGACATTAAAACATGAGAAACTATAATCACATCTGCTCCATTTAGAACGAATAATCAAGTTGTATTAGAAACAACAGATTTAGACGAGTTTTATGAAACATCAAAGCAGAAAATTTTAGAATCCTCATCTTTTCAACAGTTAAAATCAGGTTGGAAATTTGTTTCTGTTGAAAAGATGGATATCAATTTTATTGAGTATAATCCTATTAAAGCTAAATCATATATTCCATTTGATAAAAATTTAGCAACTTAAAAAGCAATAATTAATATAAAGAATGAAGATAATCAATGTTTTAAGTCACATCACTGAGATCATCAATGTTTTAAGTCACATCATTGCATCACAAGAGCATTAAATCCAACAGATAATAATCCTCAAAAAGTAGATAAAGATCCTAAAGATCAAGCAGAAAATATAAACTGGGATAAAATAGATTTTCCAGTATCCTTAAATCAAATCACACAATTTGAGAAGAACAATACAGATATTAGTGTCAATGTATATGGTTATGAAAACTCAGAAGTTCATGTTTTGCACGTATCAAAAAATAATGATCGCAAACATTTAATAGATTTACTATTATTCTCAAATGGAGAAACGAATCATTACTGTTAGATAAAAAATTTAAGCAGATTACTTTCATCACAAACATCTAGACAAAATAGTAAAGTGTATTATTGTAGAAATTGTTTATTAGGGTTTAATTCTGAAGAATCATTATCAAATCATAAATCGTATTGTGAAACACATGATTCAGTACGTATCGAACTTCCACCACCGAATTCTACAATGCAATTTACTAGTCACAATAAATCAATGAGAGTTCCGTTTGTAGTATATATAGACTTTGAAAGTTTTATCAAACAAATTGATACTTGTGAACCCAATCCGAATGAATCTTATACTAAACAATATCAAAAACATATTCCAAGTTCATTCTGTTATTATATTAAATGTTTTGACAAAAGTTTTTATCAAAGCAGTCTAGTCGCATTTACTGCAAGTAGTGAAACAGATGATGTTGCACAAATTTTTGTTGATAGTTTACAAGAAGATATTAAGAAAATTTGTGATAGTATTAAATTTCCAAAAAAGATGATATTTACTAATGAAAACAAGCATGATTTTAATGCAGCAATATCATGTCACATTTGTGGAAAAAAACTTGTGAAAGATAAAGTACGTGACCATTGTCATATTACAGGAAAATATATAGCTGCTGCTCATCAAAATTGTAATTTAAATTATAAATGAAGAAAAGTATATTAGCATTTCTAGAGAAATTAAAGTGGATGAGTATATTAAAGAAGGTAAGAAATTTGAAGTTAAACGAGAGCTTCGTTTCTTAGATAGTTATAGATTTATGCCTTCTAGTTTAAATGCTTTATCAAAGAATTTAGCAAAAGACCAGTGTAAAAATATCGGAAAATTATATTCAGGCAAAAAATTAGATTTGTTACTCAGAAAAGGTGTATATCCATATTATTGGGTTGATTCTATTAATAGATTTAATGCGACATAATTACCACCAAAAGAATTATTCTTTTCAAAATTAAACGATGAAGATATAAGTGATAATGATTACTCACATGCACAAAATGTATGGAAGGATTATAATTGCAAAATATTTAGAGATTATCATGACTTGTACAATGTTTCAGATGTGCTTTTACTAGCTGACGTCTTTGAAAATTTTAGAGATGTTTGTATGAATTGTTATAAATTAGATCCTGCTTGGTATTATACATCACCAGAATTAGCTTGGGATGCAGCATTGAAGAAAACAAAAATAAAATTACAACTGTTGAGCAATTACGATATGATCCTAATGATAAAGAAAGGTATAAGAAGTGGAATCAGTATGATATCTAATAGAATAGGAACATCTAATAATAAGTACATGGGTGATGAGCATGATCAAAGCAAACCATCAACATTCATCCAATATTTTGATGCTAATAATTTATATGGATGGGCAATGAGTAAACCACTTCCAACACATGGGTTTAAATGGATGGATGAAGATGAGTTGAAAAACTGGAAATCAATTCCATGTTTACTTGAGGTAGATTTAGATTACCCTGAACATCTACATGATGAACATAACGATTATCCTCTCGCACCTGAAAGATTAAATATTGATAAAGTTGAAAAATTAGTCCCCAATTTGAATAATAAGAAAAAGTATATAGTACATTATGAAAATCTAAAACTATATGAAAGATTAGGATTAAAGGTTAGTAAAATTCATAGAGGCATAAAATTTGAAGAAAGAGCATGGCTCAATGAATACATTGAACTGAATACAAACCTTAGAACTAAAGCAACGAATGATTTTGAAAAAGACTTTTTTAAACTCATGAACAATTCAGTATTTCGTCGTTGGCCAGGTAATATCTCACTTGTGTAAAAAGCAAAATTTTACAGGAGACTGAAAAAACTATATATTTCAATGAAATGAGGTTTTAAAAGCAAGAGTAAAAAAAAAATAACTAACAAATTATATTATATTTGTTAGTTTTTTTACTCTTACTTTTAAAACCTCATTTCATTGAAATATATAGTTTTTTCAGTCTCCTGTAAAATTTTGCTTTTTACACAAGTGAGATATTACCTGGCCAACGACGATTTGGAAAAACAATGGAGAATGTTGAAAACAGAGTTGATATTAGATTAGTAACAGATAGAAATGAAGCTATTAAACTAGCATCAAAACCAAACTTTGAAAGTAGAACAATATTTGATGAAAACTTAATTGTAATACATATGAAAAGAACAAAATTAAAATATGCTAAAACAATTTACTTAAGAATGTGTATATTGGATTTGAGCAAAACTCTAATGTATGAATTTCATTATGATTACATAAAGAAAAAATATGCTGATTGAGGAAAACTTTTATTCACAGATACATATTCTTTAGCATATGAAATAAAACCGAAGACTTTTATTCCGATATTTCTAAAGATATTGAAGACAAATTTGATACAAGTGAGTTTAACCCAAAGCACCCAGCAATTAATAACGTAGGATTAAAAGTTGGTCTTAATAAGAAAGTAATAGGAATGTTTAAAGATGAGACTGGAGGAGAACAAATTGAAGAATTTGTAGGACTCAGATCAAAGTTGTATTCTTATAAAGTACACGGAAAAGATAACAAAAAATGTAAAGGAGTAAAGAAAAATGTTGTTAAAAAGTAAATAACACATGAAGATTACAAAGATTGTTTATTAAATAAAGAGATCATATTAGGAAAATGAATGTAATAAGATCATATTCACATGAAATTTACACAGAAGAGATCAATAAAATAGCATTAAATGCAGAAGACGATAAAAGAGTTATTTTAGAAGATGGAATACACACATTAGCATATGGACACTACAAACTAAAAGAAAATAGAAATTCGAAGAATTTATAGGTCAAAGAGGTCAAATAGGTCAAGTAGCCCAAGGGGTGGGGGTAGGAGAGCCCTAAAATTATTTTTTTGGGAAAAAAAAATTTATAAATAAAAATGGAAAATAACATTTATAAACTTGTCAATGTTGACGGAATAATTCTACCCAATTTAACCACTAACAAATTTTCAAACACGAAGATAAAAAACTAAGTTTTGACTCTTATGGGCTACCACCTCCTGTTGAAATTGTTGATTATTTAAAAATGCCTGTTTATTATAACAGTGAAAGAGTTCAAATTGGAAATACCTCATTCTGTGGACACTTGTGTTTATATGTTTTGAAAAAACTAGATGAGGGACATGATTTTCAGAACATTATTAATAATCTATGGTAATTTTATTCTTTTTTATATTTTATATAAAAAAACAAAATGCCTGTCGATATATTCGGTACTACTACTTCAGATGTATATTCAGATAGTTTAATAATATCTGAAGCTAATAACTTGTTCATTTGTAGAGTTGGACTAAATAATGCAACTAGTAATATTGATATGAATTCTAATAAATTAATAAATTTAGCAGAACCTACTAACTTAAAAGATGCTGCTACAAAGAATTATGTTGATAATAATTCACTTAGTCTTAATGAATTAGGAATAGTACCAAATTCAAGTTTAACGTGCCTTGGATTAAAATCCAAGACTATTCCATCAAGTATAGGTGCTGATCCATCAATAGTTTTTACACAATCTTATGATCCGGGTATTCTCAGAAAACTATGGCTAGCACTTGAAGGAACAGATCCCGATCACAATGTTCCAGGTAATGTATTTTTTAGAATATATGCAGATCATACACTATGCATAGGAGATTATTCTACTTCTACAACTAGTATTGGAGATAACAATATTTTTTTAGATTGTGATATGTTATTTGCACCACTTGGTGGACCATTTTATGCAAACTCTTTACAAGGTTGTAATGCATATACAGCTAATGCACTAGGAGGTTACTTTACACTTGATATGCCATTTACTACTAGTCTAGTAATTCAATTATACAATAAAACTAGTCAACCACTTACATATTGGATACAACCTCATATTACAAGAACTACATCAATACCTCAATCATTGTCATCTATTCAATTATACTCAGAAACATTTAGATTTACAAACACAACTTATGGTAAAGAATATATATTATTAGACACTACAGACAATGCTAAACAAGGTGTTTATCTTAAATATATCAGAATGCATGTTATTGAAGTATCTGGAAATTGGTGGGAATCTAGAGTACGCATGTATGATGCATACGATTCTCCAAAAAATGCTACTAACTATGTTATAAACCCTTGGACACCCTTGATTTAAAAATTACAATAGCTCATAGTTTGTAAGAGAGTTTGTAACCATAATATATTAATGTATTATGGTTGATATATATTATTTTAGCTCAGTTAAAATGGTTGAAATATGATATTAGAATATGGATAGGTATATGGTTGAAAAAAAATATGCCAGAACCCGTATTTTATACTACTTACATGGATAAAATATTTCTTTTTACTATCTTTTACTAAATTTAAATTGATGAACAGTTTTTAAACTTAGCTTAATAAATTTTTAGTATTCAAAAGTTATGAATATTTACAATCTACAATCAGTAGCCTATTGAGATTTAGCGTCAGAGAGGAGGAGAGGGGGTGGGGAGAATGATGAAATGAGTAGGGGGCAACATAGATATAGAGAGGCACATCAGTCCCTAGAAACATTTTTTTTGAGAATCGCACTTGTGATAAACATATTTTATCAATGCTTTTATGTGCCATTTTATCATAACTATTAAGTACGTCGAAGACACTAAACAATCCAAAATTTGAATTTTGTAAGTTTTATTTGGTTAACAATTATCGTTAAAAAAAAAAAAGAAACATTAAATATTATTACAACGGTTTGATTATTTAAAAAGTTATACATATTACTAAAAGCAAGCATTAAAAAAGAAACTTACTTTGCTGCTAGTTTATTCAAATTTTTTTCTGCTAGATTTCATTTCCAGCAGGTACAAAAGGTTCGTCTTAAGAACATTATACCGACTTGTAACGTCTATAAAGCGTTGCATAAATGTCTAACGTGCGTCTGTGTCCGCTGGGTTGAAGCAAAATGATTTATCGATAATTAAAAGTTAATGTCAACCCAATTGTCATTGTTGGTCACAGTTAATTTTTTATCTTTAGTCGACAGAAACTACTTTCATCATAAGCAGATAATTAAGGAAGAGTCAAGTTGATTTTGTAGAGTATAGTCAAATTAGGAAAACATGATGTCATCTATTTCTCTATTAAGAATGAATTTACGTCTTTATTTGTTGTTCAGTCGTAATTGCTGGAAATATTGATGCATACACATCTTTGAAAGAAGGACCGACGCGAGTAGGTTTCAAGTAGAGAGACTAAAGCCAAAAACATTTTTAACACATAAAAACAAACCTAAATTGCTCCACAATGTTAAAATCAGTTAATTTATAATTTTTTGTTTTTTTCCTTTACAAAAAAAGTTGTTTACCGTTTACAAAGTCATTGAAGTTTTTTTTATATCTGTCACGGTACAGTTACAGCAGTTTTGATACACCAAGCTATGTAAAAAAATTTGTTGACTGTTCACATTATGATTGAAAGAGATTAGCTTTTGCACAGTCTTCGGCTGGACTTTCTCGGTAGCTCTAATCCATTTATTTTTCAAGTCTTCAATGTTTTTGGCTTCTTTGACTTTGAACTTTAGTTTTTTTTGACAAGAGCCCAATATCTTTTGATAGGATACAATTCGGGACAAATTGGTGGGTTGCAGTGTTTTTCAACGAAATCTACTTTATGTTCTCTAAGCCAGTTTAAAGTTGTCTCAGAGTAGTGACATGATGCTAAATTGGGCCAAAATAACGGATTACCCGTGTGTGTTCTTAAAAACAGCAAAAGGCGTTTCTTGAGGCATTCTTTTATATATATTTTGGTGCTAATTGTTCCCGTAGTCACAAACTAAGAGCTTCTTTCATTATATTCACAGACTGTTTGCCAAACTAAGAATTATTTAGCGATTTTTTGCATTCCAATGAATTTATGATTGGAATTCAGTTTCTTACGATTAATTGCTGAATAATATTGGTGTCCTTGAAGAGATCGGAAATATGCAGCACAATAAGTTTCATCGTCAATAATCAAACAAGATTTTTTGACACATATTTTTTTATAGATCAGCTTTGAAAAACGAACTGCGACATTTTCTTGCTTTTTTTCACGACGAGGAACTTTTTTTTCTTATAAGATTTATAGCCACAATTTCTCTTCAATCTTTATATATTGGAAGCACTTGTTTTAAATTTATTCGCTAAAGTTCGAACTGAAATCTCCGGTTTTCTGTCTACGACATCTTTCACTTTTTTACCAAGATCTCGTCAAACAAAACATTTTTTTCTTCCATTTCTTGATTTTCTTTTGATTTTACCAGTTTCCTTAAATCGTTTCACAACGCTCTGCAATAATCTCAAAGCAATCTGCAACTCTTTAGAAATTGTTTTGTTTGAAACACCAGGATTTTCAACGAGAAAATACAAAATTATTTCTCGCTTCTTATCTTGATTTGATGATATTTCAATTAAAACTAACTGTTTGATAACAGAGTTGTTAAAATTTTAAATAACACTAATATAATGACATTTTAAAACATTTAGCTATTTAAAATGATGCATGGTTTCCGTAAACACCACATCAGAACATGCGCAGATTTTTTCTGGTACATGTCTTATTTCTGTTTAAAATAAACGCCGAGTTTTGTAATTAGAAACTTATATTTCAGGGGGTGCAAGTTGATCGGTTTAGGAAACCCGGTGGGGGTGGGGTAGCTCGCCCTTACGCCCTATGCTGAATTTACCATTGTCTACAACCCAATGCAAATACGTTATATATAATGAAATATTTTAAAAACTATGAAACATTTAACGAAAATTTTTAAAAAATATGCTCATATTTGGGATGCTACAAATAACTTGGGATAGTGTTGTCCCAGATTCAAATCATCGTAATTTTTTGTAGGACAATCTCTTTTGACTTCAGTATGAAAATACCTAAATTTGGAGTTTTCACAATGTCTAAAAAATGTCATGGCATAAACAAACAAAAAATTTATTTTTTTCTTCCGACAATCAGTTGTGAAATTTTTAAAAAAACAGAATGCAAGTTAAACAAAATTCTGTGGTTTTGCTAGATTTTTTCATATTGCTTTTGATATATTTATACAATTTTGTTTCTTAACCCCTGTTATGAAGATCATCAGAAAGGTTGTTTTAAAAACATGTAAACTACATGTAACTTAATGCATTAGTATCATTGTTACAATCACGACTAGGGGTATGTCATCTTTTTATTAATTGTTCAATATATAACTACTTAAATATAACGCATATAATTTTGAAATTTTATTAAAATGCCACTAAATTTTAGCGCTATTAGAATCAAAAACATTTTCCATCATATTATCCTATATCGTTTCTTATAAAGTAATCAAGACAAATTTTTTTTTAAGGCTACAAAAACAACAAAGTTAAATACGACGATGTCCCTAAAAGTGTATTATAAATAGATGAATTCCTCCTATAAAATAAAACTCTCCTACAAAATTAAAATTAAATTGTTTAAAAATAAATGCAGAAAATTTGTTCAAAGTTTGATTATTTTAAATTTTATTGATTCGTAACGAGGTGCTTCATACACCATTAAAAAGTTTGTAATACTCAAACACCAGTAGTCAGATTTTCAACTCGGATTTTCAGCGGATGAATTCGATAATTGCTGTGTATTTGATCCTTTGGATGTAACAAAGATCCTTCTGGGTAAAATAAAAAAACAAAAACAAGCGCAACAACACACTATGATTTTTGAACCAAAATGTAGCAATTATAAAATAAAATAGTTTACAAAATTGACTTTCGTGATCTGGATTCAAAAACTGTGAATAGCAGCAACAAAAACCCCTGAAAAAAACAACATATTACATATATCGTACTCAGTACACCCCACTCTCCTCCCCCCCCACCCCTATTCAGACAAAAAACTGAGGTTAAATAAAAAAGTGTTTCTAACAAAAATAACCTTACAATGTTGTTGTATTTTATTTATATTACGTGAATTTTTTTCAAATCAGGAGTATAAAGTTGAGTCATAAGCGAATAGAGCCACTTTAAATGTAAGATTATCAAGATGATTAATGTAGATAAGAAACAAAACAGGACCAAGGATAGAAACCTTGGGGTACCCCAAAAGATACTGGAAATGAAGAAGAGTGTTGGCCTTCAAATATGACTTTCATAAAGCGGTTAGAAAGAATTGATTTGATATAACCTCAAATACTTCCACAGATACAGTATATGAAGCAAGCTTATGGAGAACACCAGCAAGTAAAACTTTATCAAAAGCTTTAGATGCCAAGAGCAATAGCCTTAACCTAGACGCCTCTATCTAACCGTGATAGTATCTTTCAGTCACAGCAATTAGCAAGTCAGCCATAGAGCGAGAGGATCAAAAACCGTATCGATTGTTGGACAGTAAATTATTTGACTCAAGAGAGATCTTAGAAGTTTTTTGATCAAAAACTTAAAGACCTTGCTAATAACAGAAATAAGACTGACTACATAATAGTTGGAGGCGTCAGAAGTTTCCCCAGAGTTTATAAAAATTGGACGCACAGATGTCATTTTCCAACAAGCAAGAAATCAAGATTAAATAGTTCAGAGAAAATTGAAGAGAGTTCTGGAGAACACTTTTGTAAGAGTATTACAGAAACGTTGTTTAGACCACAAGCCGAAGAAGAGTTTTATTGAGATAAAAAAAACACTGGAAGCTGGAGTGATTTAAATGTCTAACAATGGGTTAACCTGTTTAACCGGAATAAGAGAAAAACATGGCCATAAGATTCAAGAGTCGGACTAGAAGAAAATTTCTTTACAAATTGTTCAGCCTTATGTATGGGGGAGATAATTAGATTACTAACTTCTGAGATAAGATACGAGATTTAGTAATTTGGGAACAATGAAGCCTAGCTTCAGACAGCATCTTTTTACACTGATTTCTTGCAATAATAAATAAGCGTTTGTTCTTAAGGGAGTTGTTCTTTTGAAAAAGATGAAAAAATGATTACAATTTAATATAGCAGTTGCACAAGAAGATGAAAACAATGGAGTAGATTGAGGCTTGACTTAAAACCAACAAAAAAGAATAAAAGCTTCCATTCCTGCTTAGATTCAGAAGGTTATAGGAGGCGCACTTATCAGTGGAGAGAGAAAAGACATCAGCCTATGGACCATCAAAAAGAAAATCACAAAAGTCCCAGTCAGATATAGGGTAGTAGTAAGTAGTGCGATGATAGGGTGAGTTTGAAGAAGAAGAACGAGATGAAAGATTTATAAAAATTGTTGTATGGTCAGAACCACCTTAAGGAGAAAAAGGAGAAACGAAACACAAACTGGGGTCAGAGACCCTAGCTTGTGTGTCGTAAGTAAGGTAAGTGATTAGTAACAAAGTTAACAACAACAACAACAAGATATTTATTCTCCTTTTTAAATCATACAATAATATCATAATAATAATAAATATAATAATAATAATTAAAAAGAAATCATAATTTTACTGATTGTAGTAAGTAAAAATAATTGCTTAATAACATATATATATATATATATATATATATATATGTGTGTGTAATAATAATATAAAATAATCTAATAATGAGTAAATTAATTATAAGTATTTAATAATAATAACTAAATAATTGATAAGGATAGTGTCACTCAAACAGAATTCTGATCAAAGGAGTGACACCAGTTTTTAAATGTAATATGATTAATACTAAGCATACACACATATAACATACATAAACTAAACAAAGTATGATTTTTAAATAAGTAAACATTAAAAAATCATATTTTAATGATAAAAATAAAAAATAAACAAATAAGAAGTTAATGATAATAGTTGTAGTAATCATAACTAAAAAATATTAAGTGAAAATCATGTCAATAAGTTAGAATATTAAATTGTTCTCAGTATTTTTTTAAATTGATTTTGTTTAAGATTAAGAAAAGACGATAAAAGTGTTTGAAGTTGTAGTTTTTTGAAATCATTCACTATGCATACAAGACTCTTGTTCCATTCACAAATGCACTGATAGACAACAGAATGTTTACCATACTTCTGAGTTTTAAAAGATGGTACACTAATTTTTCCATTATATATGTTTCTAGTAGAGTATGTATGAATTATTCTACTTTTTCTAAAAAAGTCTGTTATAGAAGAGGGTAAATTTTTATTAAGAAAGTCAAAAACAAAAAGAAGATTAGCAAATTTTTCCACCTGGAAAGGTTGGATTTTTAGTTTTTTGAAAGATTCTAAAATAATGCACATTAAATATTCTTTAGCGTGAATTTATCGACATAATGACAAACTATTAAAAGTACGCTGTTAACTCGAGTTAGTTTCTTGTGTAGCTCATCGATATGAAAATTCAACAAAAGATTGCAGTCAATCAAAACACTGAGATATTTGATAAGCTTTGCAGGATTAACCGTTTATTATTGATTTTGATTTGAATTCTAGAATTGTTGTTTAGATCACATTTTCTCCCAGAAGATGATAAAAAGATTAGTTCAGTTTTTTTGGCGTTAAGCTATATTAGGTTAGCATTTAACCAGTGAAAAATACCTTTTAGATCCGAATTTATGTTTTTACATAGAGAATTATACGATTTGTTGATATGCAATAGGTTTGTGTCATCAGCAAATAGATAAATTGATGAGAAGCGAATAGAGTTGTTTATGTCATTAACATAAATTAAGAACAAAAGAGGATCAAGAAAAGAACCTTGAGGAACACTGCACACAACAGATTTATTAGTAGAATTATAACCATTAACACTTACAAATTGTTTCCGATCTGTAAGATAAGACTGAAACTAGTCACTCCAACACCACGAATACCATAGTTTTCTAATTTAGAAATCGAAATGTTATGATTAATGGTATCAAAAGCTTTTTGTAAACCTATAAAAATACCACAAACAAAATGACCAGGTCGAGAGCTTTTCTGATTTTTTCAGAATACTTATCAATGCATGGCAGGTAGAATGTTTTGAACGAAAACCAAATTGAAAATCATTTAAACAGTAAAAAGAGTTTAGAAAAGAGTACACTCTAGAATACATAAGTTTTTCAAGAAGTTTACTATTGTTAGATAAAAGAGAAATAGGTCTATAGTTAGTACATAAAAGTTTACATTACCATAAGGCCTTCTGAAAATAATTATTTTTCATCAGTCAGTGGTTTCTTTATATAATTTTATATTTAAACCAAACTCTTACTCAAAACAATACTATGACTTATTTGACAGATGTTGGGGGCCTATATTGTTTAACTGTTTTAGACATTTTAATTCTTGCAACCTGGGGTACCCGTCAAAAAAATAGACAGGCATTTTCCTAATTTTTGACATTTTCACATATATCTAAACTTTATTTTGCTTTAAACATCCAGGTTACGCAAGTTCCAATTATGGTTTAGAATTAATTGAATGCCCACTGTTTTGGGTACCAAAGATGCTTGTGGTCAAATGACCACATGCCCATCAGTCAAGAAAGCCCATTCTGATGGCACTAAAGTCACAGGTATGCACATGTACTTGCACGCTAAAATAGCATAATTACATTTTCCATCTTAAGGTTTAAAAAAGACCTTTGTCTGAAGGACAAACTTATAAACAAGTTAACAGAGTAACAAACTTAACAACCTGAAATGCAAAAGAAGTTATGTGACTAAAAATATGAATTAAAAATGGACTTTGGTGCAAGCAGGGTTAGTGGTGTGATTTAATTATTTATTTAATGTTTTTTTTATGTAATGCTTTAATAATATCAAAATTTAAAAGTAAATTGTTTTTATAAATTTAATGAGCAATTACTAAAAAACCAAACTACGCAGAGCTACAAAAACACAACTCGAAACAATTTTAAAATATTTTCAACTTGACTCTTACAACAAACTTACAAACATAAAATTAAAAATACTAATTAACTTAGAAACAATAATTGCTTACCAGAATTATTACTGAAAATCCAAATATCTAAAAAAAATGAAAAAAAACTTCTTACCAATGAAATAATTGCAATGAAAACAACTTTCAAAACTAGTCACCAGATAAAACAACCAATTTTATTTGTGCAGTGTTATTAATCAATCTGTGCAATCAAGTGTTATTATTTTGTCAATCATTATCCAATTATTATTTTGTATAAGTTATTGTTTAACGTAAATAAATGTAATAATGCAATAAATCATTTTTTGTCTAATTAGAACCAGAAGTTTTGTACAGGTAAGCCCCACTTTTGACCTAAGTGTCACACTTTATATGTCTACAATAAACGGTGTATACAATAAACGGTAAACTTTATTTCTTTATGTGTATACAATAAATGGTGTAAAACGACTCTTACAACACTAGTTCCTTGTGGTGTTAAAAACACAAGGACAAATCTTCAGACAGTTGTTAGCCAAGTTCTCTGTGGTGCAGAAATTATTGCTTCTGATGTGACCAGCATGACCTTCCACCAGATAAATATATATTCAAAGAATATATATATATATAACATATATGCTTATATATTATTATTAATTATATACTAAAATATATATTAAATATATATTTAAAGAATATATATTAAACGTATATTCAAATAATATATATTTAAAAAAGTATTGATAAAGATGGTGGGTTGATAAAGATGGTGGGTTTCTAAAGGTTTGTATATACTGTATATTACAGACCTCTATAAAACATTACAATATAAACAAACAAGGTCTGTATATATAATAATATATTGAATTGGTAAAAAGATCAACAAAACATAAGTTTTCCTATTCAAAAGTTACATGTTCTCAAACCTTTTGCTCAGATGTGAAGAAACTAATTATCTTGGCAATTGTTAAGTTAGTAAAAAAAAATATTATGAGAACTTATAGCAACTTTTAGAGTTGGACTATGGACTAATTTTAAAAATTGCATAAGCATACTGATTTGATGCATATATATGAGAAAAACAAGTACTGAAAATTTCAGATCAATATCTAATGCAATTTTTTGAAAAAGCACTATTTAAATAGTGGATTATTTTGATAAAACATTCATTTTCAAGCAAAAAGAATTTTTTTCATAGCTTTTAACAGCTTTTGAACAAACTGATTTTATACATTTATTTTTATGATAATACATATGCTTTTAGAAAAGCAAAAAAGAACTTTAAAATTTGACAATTAATTTTTTTCAATGACAGGCTTAAGTTATTTTTTTTGAAGAGCTTGGTTAGATACAAATCTGCTACAAATCAAAGTGGATGTTAATCTACTCATAGTAGATAAACGCTTGAGAAAATTTTCATAATTTTAAGACTGAAAAATCAGTATTTTTTCAAGTTTCCAATATAACTTCCATTCATTAACTTTTTAAGTATATATACAATTATTTATTTTAAAAGCCATAAGAAGTCTACGGTCTTATCACAGAGCACTGTGGAAGAGCATTTTAAAGGTAATGAAGTTCATGCCTTCTTCCTTACCAATGCTATAAAACTTGCCCAGAGGTGGCATTGACCCATGGATCTCTAGTTTTTGAGGCAAGTGGGCTAACCACTATGCTATGGCTGCTTGTCTATATTTTGTCTATAGTTATGTCTATACAATTTAGTCTATAATTATCATCTAAATTAGTCTACAATTATGTTATTAAAGAAAATAAATTTTTAATGTTTTTAGAACTTATTAATAATAAGTAGTATGATTGAGTTTCTTTTGTTTGGGGCAATTTTTGTTCTAGGGTTGAATGAACAGTACCATCTTATTAAATTTTGAAAGTCTAAAAATAGTAGTTTTGAAAAAACTGTATAAACTAAAATAAGAAATCTGGCTCAATGAATCAAAGTAAATCCAAAAGATACTGTTTGTGGTCATCACATGGAACTTGTTAAGGTGTGAGAATGATTGTTTATGTAGACATTGTTGTAATCCTATAAATAAGCATGTAAAATAAATCAAAAATTTTAAGATTTAAACTAAAAAGATTTAAAAAAAAAATTTAAGATAAAAGCAATTCTATTTAGTAAATATTATAGAACACCATTTTGTGAAGAAAATCATTATTATATAGTAAGATTTTCAAATTTTTGGGAATTAAGACCCAAGTGGGTGTTTCTTCTGATCTGCAGTTTTTGTTTGTCAGTACCAGTACAAAGAACACAACTTGTTGAACAGAAAATTTCAGCAAAAGCAGATTACAAAACTTTAAATATTGTTTTCTCAAAAATGACATTAAATATTGATCTAAAATTTTCAGGATATACGTTTCTCACATATATATATATATATATATATATATATATATATATATATATATATATATATACAAAACATAAGTTTTCCTATTCGAAAATTACAGTTCTCAAAACTCTTGCTCAGATGTGAAGAAACTGATTCTCTTGGCATTTGTTAAATTTGTAACGAAATAAATATAATTAAACGTTTTTTTTTTTTTTAAACATCTTCGCTTCCAACAAGGCTGCAAGCAACCACTAATTAAAAATGGAAGTTACTGAAAGAGAAAAGATGAAGATTGTAGAACAAGATGACAATTGACAGACAATTTAAAGGATTGCAAATTATATGAATCAGGAAAGCAGGATGAAGGAAGTGTATTCCAAAGAACTGATGTTCGAGGAAAAAAACTAGACAAACAAGAGTTTTTGGAGCACTTAGGAACAGTTACAGAAAAAGGATTACACTTAATTGAATGATGAGTAACACAAGAATGAATTTTAATAGATGGCACAAGAGACGCTAGCTCTTTAGAGCAGCGCCCATTATAGTATTTGTAGAAAGGAGAAAGAGGTACATTAGAAGAACCGCCCCAGATATGGCAACAGATATTCCATAAAAGGCCAGATTTGAGATTTATAGAGATAGAGAATAGAATCCGGAGTAAGAAAGTATTGAGCTTGATAAAGAGATGCAACCTTAGCAGATGCTAATTTTGCAACCGATTTGATATATGGTTTCCAAGAAAGATTGGAAGTAAGAGTTAATCCTAAAAAATAAAGAATGGATGACTCGTTGAGTACATTGCAGATAATAAATATAGGGAGACCTAAATTATTGCGATAACAACTGGCTGAAAAAAATTGAGTTTTATCTGTAATGAAGTTCACCAGCCACTGCGAGCTCCATGCTGTAGCAGAAGTGAGATCCTTTTCAAGCTCAAATGCCCCCTCCAAGCAATCAGAGAATGTTGGTTTCTTATCACGACAAGAATAAATGGTAGTATCATCAGCAAACAATGCCACCTTAGATGTGAGAATATCTGGAAGATCATTGATGTAAATTAAAAAGAGTATAGGGCCAAGGATAGAACCTTGAGGAACTCCTGAAGTTACAGAAAAGAAGAAGAGTGCTGTTCATCGAGGACAACTTTTATACTACAATTGGAAAGAAAGGATTCAATAATCTTAAAGATGTTGCCGGATACACCATAAGAAGAAAGCTTGTGGAGAAGACCAGCATGCCAAACTTTATCAAAAGCTTTTGAAATGTCAAGAGCGATGGCCTTAACCTCTCCACCTTCATCTAATGCACGATAAAACCTATCAGTTATTACTGTTAGCAAATCAGCTGTAGAACGAGAAGATCGAAATCCATATTGATGGTCAGAAAGTAGTTTATTAGATTCAAGATGAGAAATTAAGTGTTTGTTAATTAAAGATTCAAAAACCTTGTTTATGATAGGAAGAAGACTAATGGGACGGTAGTTAGACGAATCAGATTGCTGTCCAGAATTTTTGAAGATAGGGATAACAGATGCCGCGTTCCAGCAGGCTGGAAATAATACTCTGATAAGCACTTGTTGAATAGTTTTGAGAGTATAAACGACAGCTCCGGAGAACACTTCTGCAAGACAATAACAGGTATGTTGTCCGGGCCATAAGCTGTAGAAGAGTCTAAGCAAGAAATCACTTTTGATACAGAAGCTGGAGTGATACGAATGTCAAACAATGGATCAACCTGTTTGTTGGCAATATCAGGTAGAACGCAACTTGTGGAATCAAGAGATGATAATGATTAAAAGTTTTTAGCAAACAATTCGGCTTTGTCTTTAGGTGAGGTAACAAAGTCTGAACCATACAAGAGGTGGAATTAAAGATTTGCCCTTATTATTGATATTATTAAAGATTCTCCAGAAGTCACGAGAGCCTAATTTTTGTGATGAAATACGAGATTTCATGACCTGAGAAAAGCGGGCTTTGGCGTTAGACAAAACCTTTTTACAATGGTTTCTAGCAGTAATAAACAGACGTCTATTTTTTAGAGAATTGTTTTGCTGATAGATATGGAAGTAACAGTTTCGATTGGCAATCACAGCAGCGCAATGTGAGAAAAACCATGGAGGAGAGTGAGGCTTGACTTGGAAATGTCGAGAGGGAATAAAAGATTCAATGCCAGCTTGAATCTATGAAGTTATGTAAGAAGCACATTAGTCAACAGAAAGACAAAAGATTTCTACCCAAAAGCCATCACAAAGAAAATTATGGAAAGAGTCCCAGTCAGCTTTGAGGTAGTTATAAGAGGTACGATGATAGGGGGATTCAGGTGATGAAGAAGAATGAGATATTAGTTTTAGAGAGATCAAACTATGATCAGAAGCACCTAAGGGTGAAAGTGGAGAAACTGAGCACTAACTAGGATCAGAAACAAGACATAAGTCAAGTAGAGAAGGTAAATGATTCGAGTTGTCTGGAAAGCGAGTTGGAAAGTTGACTTTTTGAGTTAGGAATTGAGAAAGGCAAAAGTTGTGGGCTTTGATGCCTGCAGAATCACTGACACTAGAGCCAAATCATTCAATGTGATGAGCATTAAAGTCACAGAGAACAACAATATAGACTGATGGATAAAGAAAGAGGGGTTGGTCAATATGATCAGAAATAACATCAAAAAGAGTGCAGTCTTGAGATGAAGGAGAGCGATATAGAACAAAGAGAAAGGCGATAGAGTGAAGTGGTGAAAGAATAGTCTGTGGATTCAAACCTAGTTTCACGACAAATGGGTGAACTCTTACGAATGCAAATGCCGAGGCCAAGCATGTGACTATTGGAGTCTTTACAAATTAAAGGAAGATAACCATCAACACTAAGATCGCAAGATGAGACAGCTGAACTCAAATTAGTTTCACAAAGAGCAAGTAGGTCTGGTGAACTTTGCAAGAGATAAGTCTCAACAGAAGAAAAGTTACTTCGAAGACCACAAATATTAGTGAATGATAGGTTTAGAGCACTTCGTGATAATGCTGGCTTTTTATGTTTTATAGTTTTTGGTACCTTATTCATTTTTAAATTTGTTGAAGAACTTGATTCAAAGCATAGATAGTACTTAGAACACTGTCTTGCCCAAACAATTGCCTCATTACTATTAATAAACCCTAAGCCATAACAAAGGGCTCCAAATGTGGCCTCGGCAATGCACACCAGAAGTACAAACAAGGACACCATCCATGTGCAACATGGCACTGTTAATACTTTGATATTTTTCAGCTGCTGATGGAATCAGCCTCTCTAAGAGCTACCACAGAGTTCGGCAAACCTGACTACCAGCCGGCCTCAGAACCATAAAACTGAGTTTTAGAGCTGTACCCTTATTAGGAGATAATAGAATGAGTTGCCTAGTCATAAGCAAAACTCATGCATTGAGTCAATAAGATCCAGCATTCAACATCTTAAACTGGAAACAATTTATTAAAAATACATCTGCGCCAGCCTATTAGATAAAGAAGCCTAATAGATGAAGAAGATGAAGAATAAGTTTGTATACTTTGAGTTGTATGTATCATACAACTCAAAAGTATGTTAAGTTTTTTATGGTCTATCAGCGCATCTGTAAATGGAATAAAAACCTTGTATGCATTAATAATGCATTCAAAAAAAACTACAAATTCAAACACCTTCATGCTTTAACTGTGTGTGTATATATGTATATATATATATATATATATATATATATATATATATATATATATATATATATATATATATATATATATATATATATATATATATATATATATATATATATATATATTAAATATACATATATATCTTGCTAAAAGAATGATTGTTTTTACCTCGGATTATGCTACAGAAAAACTACGTTTAAGGGAACTAAAATTATGGTTAAAAGAATGTCTTTACCCAGATAATATTATAGAAAAAGCATTTCATAATGCCAAATTACAAGGACCAGCACCTTTAAAAAAATCCAAAGAAGTTTTGTTAAACTGCCAGCCTATTTTAACAGAAACTAACCTTTTACTTAGTCTATCTACTAATGCAAGGGTAAAGGAGGTTTTTTCAAATATACATCTAGTAATAGCCTACAAACAACCACCAAATTTACTTAGACAACTAACTTCTTCAAAATTTCATTCTATTTCATCTATCAAAAAAACGGGTTTATTCAGATGTAAAGATATTCGTTGTAAAATTTGCCAATTATATTTACAAGAAGTTGATAAGTTTGAGACGTCTAATGGAACTATTTGGAATATTAAAAGTCGCATTACTTGTAATAGCAAAAATGTTATTAATTATTTAAAGTGTTTATCATGTAATGGTTTATCTACTTACACTGAAAAAACAAATAATTTAAGAAACCGTACTAATGGTCATATTTCCAGTTGCAGAACAGGAAATTCTACAGACCAATTTGACAATTATGTATTTGAATGCCAGAGATTGCACAACAAAACTATAGAACCTTTTTTTCAACTCTTTATTTTCCTTGAATTAAAAAGTGAAAAATATTTGTTGTCATATGAAAGTCATTTACACAAACAAAAACATGACACATTTAATTGAGACTTCCTTTTTAAAAAAATGTTACAACGGTAACTCATAGTTACAATATAGCAATTTAATTTTTCTATTATCTAACTTTCTACAGTTATATAAAAAAAATTTGATAAAGTATTAAACATAGCACTACTGATGAAAATAGTGAAAGGCCTCTAGTGCTTTTTTATCATTTATATATTTATTTAAAAGAAATAAATCTTTTTTCAAATTTCAAAAATTCAATTATTGTTTTTTTTGCTTGCCATACCTTTTTCCATTATATATATATATATATATATATATATATATATATATATATATATATATATATATATATATATATATATATATATAAATATTTGAATATAAAAATATATATTTATATATATACATATTTATATATGTATATATATATACATATATACATATATATTTATATATGTATGTATATAAATATATATTTATATATATACATACATATATATATATACATACATATATATATATACATACATATATATATATATATATACATACATATATATATATACATATATATATATACATATATATATATATACATATATATATATATATTTATATATATATATATATATACATACATATATATATATATATATACATACATATATATATATATATATACATACATATATATATATACATATACATACATATATATATATATATATACATACATATATATATATACATATATATATATACATATATATATATATACATATATATATATATTTATATATATATATATATATACATACATATATATATATATATATACATACATATATATATATATATACATACATATATATATATATATATATATATATATATATATATATATATATATATATATATATATATATATATATAAATATATATATACATAAATTGGTAAAAAACATCTAACTTTTTTCTTCAACTTTAAGTTTCACCATTGCTGGATCATTAGGAGCTCTTTCTGATGATCCAGCAATGGTGTTACTCTGTATATTATTTAGTTACTCTTTATATTATTATTATTATTATTATTATTATTATTATTATTATTATTATTATTATTATTATTATTATTATTATTATTATTATTGCAATCAGAGTTAAAAAAAAAACAACCAAAAATCATTTGTTTTTTTTTTGTTTAAATTCTATTTTTGAAAAGAAGCTATATTTAGTTTAATTTCCATTTAAATATAATGCAAAGCCATTTAAGTTAATATAAATAATGTAATGCATCCATTTTACTTGAGTAAATTATCTTTAATCATGGCAAAATAGTTTTCAGTGTTTGAAAGTTGCTTTACTAACACTTCTTAAGTTGGAAGTGTTACCATGTTATTAATTTATAAATATTTCTTTAATTGATTTTAGAGCTTCAACTGTATCATGTATTGCATAAAGATTTTGTGATCAATTTTATCAGCTATGTTCACATTTGTTCAATGTTCTCAGTCTTTTTATATCTCCATTAATATAACAATGATTACATGAGATGATATTTTGATCCCCATTTGAACATTCGAACTAAAAATTTTCATTATAATTAATGTAGAGTTTAAAATAGTTTTGTGGATATTGAGAGTTGCACAAATTCCCTTCAAAGCCTTCATCTTCTAGGATTAACTCTTACCTCTGATCTTTCTTGGAAACCATATAGAAAATTGAAACCATATATAAAAAATCCAAAGATTTCAAATTTTTTCCAGTTTAGGAAACTTATTTTCAAAAGTACCTTTCTGCTTTTAAATAATTACATTCATATTAAACAATTATTTTAAAGAATTAATATAAAAATTATTTTAAACAATTATATTTATATTAAAGATATAGTTAAAATTAAAAACATACTTTCCGCTTTATTTTCCTGTTTAAAATTTATTCTTAATCACTATATATTATTGCTGAACTTAATAGTATTAATGCTCATTTGTGTGTGTTTGTACAAAACTTGCGGCAGCCATTGAATCCATGATAATAGCAAGAAAGAGTCTTTCAACACTTTTTTATGAGAAAATTTGAACGAAAGTCTATGGAAATATCTAACTCATGCAAATTTCATGATATGGAAAAAGTAAAGTTTCTTAAAGGTTTACAGTTTTATTTTTCAAGTTTTTTAAGTTTAGTTTGCTTAAAGAAAAGGGCTTTGCAAATATTTATATATAAATAGAATACAATAAACTATAAAACTGTTTTGTTTAGCATTTTAAATAACAAAATTTAAAAAAAAGCAAGCTGATGATTTAAACTTGCCACAAGGCGACCTTAACTTCTACAAAACCAGTAAGGGGGCTTAAAAAATTGTGTTTTTATTAGGAACATAACCAAAAATTCTTATTTTATATTTCAAACAAATAATTTTATTAAATTTATTTTATTTAAAAATAAAAAAATGTTAAAATTACCCAATATATAGATGATAAAGAAATTTAGAATTTTACAACTATTTTACCACGCCCTTGTTAAACATTCTAAATCGAGTGTGCAGCAATAACAGAATTTAGAAAACTATCAAAATAGTATTATACGCCGTATAGTATTGAAAGAGTCAACTTGGACGCAATAACTTAGAAATGCACAAGGCATTGTAGATATTCATGCAGTAAGTATTTGAATTTCTTATCATACTTTCATAAATCTTTAAAATATTTTTGAATCTCTCTATTATCATTATCATAAATAATATAATTATTGAATATACTTTTGTTTATAAACAGCTTTTAAAGTTACTTAAGTTTAATTTTTTAATGTTTTAGTTTGAGAAATATGTTCTGTTTTGTAGATGGTGTATTGAAATGGTATCTCGACAAGTTGTTAATTTTATAGAAGCTGAAGATGACCTTATTTTTGATGTAAGTAAGTTGTAATTTATTTTCAATCATGTTTTATATGAATCCAATTATTTAGTACAGTGTTATTGTCTGGTGGTGATATTCAGGTTAGATTCTATAAAGTTAAATTTACTTTTAAAGAATCTTTTCAAACTTCTTAAAAAATATGTTTGCTTTTTTTTAGTTTCTAATTCAACAAATTTTTTTGTACAAAATGTTTAAAAATGAATAACAATATTTTGATTGTTATTTTAATTTTTGTGCCATAGCTTATCACATATTGTAGGTTTTAAATTCTAATTTATCTGTATCTTTTGTTTTAAAGTTTGTATTTATCTTAATGTAATGAAGATATAAATTTACTTATGTTACGAAGGTAACGACTTTCACTCAAGCGTGCAACTATTGCAAAGATAACAACCATACTAACCTATTTGGAGTAGAGTTGAGAAGAGTTAAAGTCGTAGAGGGAGTTGCATAGTGGCGCTCGATGAACAATTATATTTTACTTATGCATATGTGTTGATAATAATATATACAAGAAGGATATCAAGATTAGACCTATAGTATATTTTATATATTCAATAAAAGTTACCGCGTAACACTTATGAACTGTTTAAATAAAATGTGTTTGATTTTCTAAATTGTTGTAAAGTTGCAGTTTGTATTTTTCTACCATGGTCAATGACACGTGTTTCAAAGTGGAGGGGAACAATTGTCAATTTCTAAAAAAGTCCTCTATATCTAGAATAGGTAGATTTCACCTAAATTTATCATTGGGATACCAAAAGTTATCCAAATTTATCATTACCAAAAGCGATGTGGGAGAAGTTAGAATGGGCAGTGAAAAATACTTAACACCATCTACAAATAGAAGAGGTATTCAAATGTTTTTAGTTTAATATGTATATTTTTATTGATCAATCTTTTAATTTTTGTGTGTAAATAAATAAATTTGTTAAAAAGTACCAATTTTTCTTTCTTTTAATATTAATATAAATTAATATTAAGTTATGCTTTTAAAAAGATTTTGATGAAAAGTTATACATTTTGTTTTTACACTAAACACCATCAAAATTTAAATCAGCAGAACATGCAAAATATTAAAATGATTTGGGAGCCGCTGTGACAGTGTTTATGATTCCCCATGTCAAAATAATATCATATTGTCATTTAAGATTTTGTGAAATTTAAATACTTTAAATTGCAATTATAATTTTCATAATAATCAACAGTTATCACTGAATTAGATATTCATAGGTATCTAATAAGTACTTACAATATGAAAGAACTTAAAAATCAATTTTTCACTGTGTTGGTTCTTTATTGACGTGTCTTTATCTGTTCAAGAAAACATTATTGTTTTTAGTTAAAAGGATTATACTTATAAAAAAATTAACATTTTACTTAACATTTTATTTTACAATTTACATTTTTCTTTTTTTTGCTTTAATTTTATTTTAATTTTTGTTTGTTTTTATAACTTTATCTTTATTATCCCATGATGGTAGAGTTATATTTCATGTTTAACTGCAAATATTATGTATTACAAACATTTGAAATTTAGTTGTTATTCTATTTCTTTAGTCCTACTTTGGTGCTCTAACAACTATCATATGTTTACTTTGTCTACTTTTAAAATATGGTTTTAACTTAATACACATTATTTTATTTTAAATGTACTATGTTGATCATTACCTAATAGTTTCAAAAGAAATTAGTTTGTCTCAATCAAGGTAAGAATAATTTTATTTTCTGGTCGAATTTACAAAATTTGTTTGCACCAATAGCTATTATGTTTTTGTTAAAAAGTAAAAGCTAATTGTCTTTGCAATAAATTTCTTTTTTTACAGATTTTGACTTTTTTTAACAATACTCAAGAAAAAACATCAGCAACAGGTAAATTGGTTTGCAGTGTTAATCTTTAATAATTTTACTTCTTTTAATGTGTCATAATTTTTTTTATTTTAGACATATGCTTTTTCAGCATATTGCAGAACAAATAGAGGGCCCACATCTCATAAGGCACATAAGGTGTGGGTTTAAATTTAAGGCAAAAGCTCCCCTTCCCCTCCCCACACACTTTTTTTATTTCATTTATTTTAATATAGAGTGAGGATCCTATAGAAAGTAATGTATGAGGAGAGAGAGTGGTGGGAAAAAATCTGTATCTATAACTAGTATTTTTGTAGTTGGTTAATTTACCAATTCTTAATTGATAATGCAAATTTAGTAAAAATTTTTTTATAAATATATGCTTTCCTTTATATATTTTTCCTGTTATGTTCAAATAAATTGATTCCTGTTAATACATGTGTATTTTTTCCTTTTTTTTTAATTCTGTTACTTTTTTTAGATTAATCAGATTATTATGTGTTTGTTAAATATAAACAAACAATCATAAAACTATTTGAAATAGCTATGTTTTATTAATTTGTTAATAAATGTGTAAATAAAAATATCTTTAATTTTACAAAGCTATTAGGCACTTTTTTGATACCAGAATCCGTAATGATTAGTATTTTATCTATGTGAACAAAAGTCTAGGCAAATATCTAATACAGGGTGTCTGCCAGATCAAATAGTTTTATAAACTTATCTTAATACTTCAAATGCGGGTTGTATAAATGTATTTTTGCTAATAAAGATGTTTTTTCCAAAAGAATTTAAGTCTGGTTTCTCTGAAGTTGAGTTTTAGTAACTTTAAATTAAATCAGGGATAACAGGTTGTGGATAGAGAAATATCAGGGAAATCTACCTTAAAATATTGGCAGACACCCTGTAACATGTAAACTTCAAGTAATGTAAATTATTAAAAATCATATCAAATTTTACAGATTAACTTTTACTTGAAAATTTTATTGTGGCAATATCTCCTTAATTTTGATTTATAGCATTTATATGCTGTTTTATAAAGTTAAATAAATAAATAAGTCTTTAGTTTGTTAAACAGTGTTAAAAGATGATATCATTGGATGCCAAAGTGGTTAAAGTGCTTCTCGCTGGTTCAAATCCTATCGTTTACACACTTAATTTTTTTTTTAATCTTTTTATTTTCTAGAATACAAAGTAAATAATAATAAAGGCCTATAGATATTATATGCATAACATATTTAAAGATTATATACTATAACAAATGAAAGGGAGAGAATTTTTTTAAAAGTTTTTAAAAGTTTCTGAAAATATGAAAACACTGTTAAAAATTTGTTGAGCATGATAGAGATACTTAAGTTATTTATTCAGTAAGTCAGTAATTAGTTAAGTGTGCACATTGAAGAGACAACTTTTTTTCATATAGAAAAAAGATTTTATATGCAAACTTTAATTTTCTTTAAAATTAACAGCAAGAGTCCTAATAAGATGCAGATTTAAAAAAAAAAAGTTAATAGAAACTTTTGAAAGAAAAAAATAATACCCTCGTCCCTATTTTTTTTTTTTTAATAAAATTTTACATAAGTTATAAAGTATTAAACATTTTTCATAGACTCAAAACAAAGATTTTTATATTTTTCTCTTTTGTAAAAATTATTGAAATACAGAGAAATGATTAAAATGGTTGGTGTAGAATAGACTTGACCCGTATTATAGTATAATTAATTACCATTGGTATAAAAAGGTTCAAAAAACATGAGATGAATTAAATATGTGGATAACGGACTTATCATGACCCGTATAATAATTACTAATTATTATATGGGTCATGGTAAGTCTGTAATTCCACACATTTAAGTCATCTCATGTTTTTTAAACTTTTTATACCGATGGCAATTAATTAACACATTTCAAGCGGGTATTCTAAACATTATTTAGACTGGTACTAATATCCAATCCTTTGATAAATAGCAACATCTACCGAAACATTTAAAGTTTTTTAAAGTTAATTATAACAGAAAATTTTTTTTTATAGCTTTAAAAAGTACAGTTTTTCAGAATGTATATAGTTATTTTTCTACCTCTTACTAAAAAATATTAAAGCAAGGATTAAGTATAGAAAAGGTCAGTGCGGAATAGATTTACCAAGACCCGTAATTTATGCTGCATATTTTATGGGTCATGACAGCTAGACTGATTTAAATCAAATTTTTTTTCAAACAGTTTAAATGATTTTTAATATTATAGTATATTTTTATTATTATTAAATTGTTATATAATATATTTTTATTGTTACTATTATTATTACTATCATCATTATTGATATTATTATTATTACTACTATTGTAATTAATTATGAAAGAAAAATCAATAGATTGTTGTTGTTGCTGTTGTAAATAAAGATATATCTTTATTTAGAACAACTATCTTTAATCAAACAATTTAATCTTAAGAAAGAAGTATAGCTAATTTTAAAATAACAATTTTTATTAAACAAAATGTTTATATTAACATCACTAAATTGAAGGTAACAATTGTTTTTTTGGTTCTATAGCTTTTTTTGTTTTAAATATTTTTTTGTTTTATTGATGATGCAAAGTTGTAGTTTAAAGTAAAGTCACATTAAATCTTCAAGAATTTGTTGAGTTTTTTCATAAAATAAAATTAGGTTTTTTTGATTTTAATTGTTGTTGTTGCTGTAGTTGTTGTTTTATTATAAAGATTATTTATCGTGACTCATTTATGATTTTTATATATTATATATATATTATATTGCTTCCCTCTCGCAATAATATAGTTTAATTAGATTTATTTTATTGATTTAACTGGATTTATTTGCTTTCAAGATAATTCAAAGGTCTACATTAACTTTAAATTAAAATATGGCAGTGAAATGCTTCTTCTGTTCCATCATTAGATGTACAAACACTTCCCAATTCCTTATCAACTTTTTTTTACAACCTATGTCTTAGTTTTTCATATTTATTTAGATTTGAAAAGTAAAAAAAAAACTCTTTGTGATTACTCTGTTTTTATTCTAGTATCTAGACTTGCCAATATCATTTAAACTTAATGTTTAAATAATAAAACTGAGAGATTCTTAACTGGTATTAATAAAGCGCATTTGTAGCAAAGGTATGATGTAATTTTTCTGTTCAGTTAGTCTGTAACCATTTAATTGTATAAATCTCTTATTTTTACTATTTATTTAAACCAATTACTTTAAAATACTTTGTTAATAATACTGTTAATAAATTTCAACTTTGTCAAGAACAAGAAGGTAAGTTAATAAATATATAATAGATAAAGTTAAGAAAATAAAATATATACTTAAGCTTTTGCTTCTTTACTAGTTTATCCTGCAAACTTGTTTTTATTCTTCAAATAAACTAAAGCATTTATTTTTCTGAGTGATAGAAAATTTGTTTTCGAAAAGTAATGGATGCAAAGTCTCTTTGTAAACGTTGTTGTGGAACCTATTGATGCATGACCAACTAACAACATTCTGGCAAAGGTAAGCCATTATAGTAGTGATCAACCAAAATTCTGGTTTCAGTACTATTTATAAATTCAATAAAAAGCAAAATTTCGGTTGAAAAATGTACCAAAAACTGAAAATTTTGTAAGATTTTAAAATTTTTATCTAGTTTAGAAAAACAGTTCTTTTTGAAAATTTTTTAAGAATTTTCAAGAAATATTTCAAAAAAATCTTGTTTTGCAGAAAAAGCTGCCAGTTGTTAACTTTTGCTAATAACTTATATCGCCAACTTATGTATTAAATCTCAATTTGTGATACATGTGTAATCAATTCTTACATAATACGAGTATAAAAAAACAACAGATGTAAAATTGTATTTTAAAATTAATTTTCTAATGAAGTTAATTTTGATTAGCCAAAATGTTGGTATTGATTTCGGTAAAATATTTGCTGAAATGTCGGTTTTGGTTTCAACCCCAAACAAGAGCACCTGAAATTTTAGTTTACTTTAGCTTCAACTTTTTTCTGTTTTGGTTGATTGCTACATTATAGTGAGTTTATTTTTACTATAAACCTTATATTTGAGTAAATAACAAGATTTCCATATCAGGCATATCTTTTATAGTGTATTTAGATAAGCATTTGCTCACTAGTTTTGCTTATCTTTATAGCAAACAGCGTTTTCAAAAAAAGAAGAAAAAAAATGAAGAATAATGAAAGAAAAGATTGCTGCCCTATCCCAAATCCTCAGTCAATGTAGCAGCACTCCCCTACAAGTCAGGCTACTTGCCAGAAGATGTATGTATTGAAGCCACCGGCAGCAGGCTAATTTAGTGTGACGTCAGAGTGCTTATCTAAACTAGCAATTTAAGGTGCCTCCATAGATGTTCAATAGGGTTAGAGTCATGATGGATCATTTTTTGCGGCACAACTTAAAATTTCATCTTGTCTTTTAGATGTAATTCAAAGCCTTCCTGACTTTAGTGAAATTCTATTGTTATTTCTTTCCTTATGCCTTTTATATAGATCTGCAACTGTTGATTTTCCTAAATCAAACTGATGCGCTATGTTGCTTATAGTTCTACCTTGTTCAGTTGCACAAAATAGTGCTTTTTGACAGCTAAACTTGTATATTTTTGCCTTGTCATTAAAATTCATTTAAAACATTTTAATTAAAAATATTTTATTTACCATTTTTTAAAATTAAATAAAAGACTACAAAAGCACTGGAACTTTATTTTCTGCCCATACTTTTGCACGCGTGTATTTTAATAAAATGAACTTTTAAGATTACTTGCTCAGATTTATCAATTTTTTGATATTCCAGTAAAAATTTGAACTTTATCTTATCTATCAAGTTCTCAATAGCTACTATGTTATAATGCTGGTTAGTTTAAAGTGGTGTTAAAGTTAAGAAAGTGGTTTTAATAATTTTAGTTTCAACTCATTAATAATGTCATACATAAATAAGAAAATGGTATTATGGAAATCTGCCTAAACCAAAAGCGCATGCAACCAAGGTTGTTAAGTTAAAAAAAAAGAAAAGAAAGCAAGAGTGATTAAATTGTCTGACAATTGATTGTCTGGGATGTCTGGACCTGTTTGTCTGGGATGTCAGGAAAAGTGTGATCAATAATATTAATAAATGAACTAGAGAAAAATTCTTTGAAAATAATTCTGCCTTATCCTTAAAGAGGTAATAAGATCAGAATCGTATATGGGAGATGGAATACTAGACTTTACTAATGACACTAATAAAATTTTTTTATAAGTATTAAGAACTCTAATAAAATTCCAAGATTAAACATCACTTTTTAAATATAAATCTGCTAACAATTTTTTATAGTTTTTTTTTTATTGCTTTAAACTAAGAAGACCACTACAGTCACAGAGGGTTTTTATTTTATTTTTTGAATGATCAAATTTACATTTATTTGCTAATTGTTCATAAATAGAAATCGTGTTTGTTTACTTTTTAAATAAAGAATGAAAATCTGTTAATCAACTTATGAGAATAGGTAAAGATTGTTTGAAAGATAACAAATTAGACTTGTATTATATAATACAAGCTTAATTTGTTACTGTTTTGAAGTAATAAATTAGGCTTGTACTGGATTTACTTCTTCAATTTTTTACTAAATCATAGAACTATGTAATTAGATAGAATAAGTAATTATGTACTTATGCAACACCTAAAATTTAGAAAATGTGATGATTAGTTAAACCTACTAAAAGCATACTAATATATCAATCAAATTTATGGACAGGCTCAAGGCCCAATATAATAAATATACAATGGGTAAAATAAAGTGGATTAGAATAAACCAAAGTCTAACGCACTTGAATATAAACACGACCCAAGAAAAAAAATATATATATATGTAAAGGTAAAAAATTAAAGTGTTATAAATTTAAACATCAGCGGAGACTGCAAGAACCTGTCTGAGTTATCAAAAGCTTTTATGACAAGGTTCTCACTATTCTGCAGCAGTAACAATGAGGAGTATTGTTGCTTGTGAATAACAACATTAAGTGAATAGAGACCATGTTTCACAAATAATTCACTTGCACTGTTCCATGGTGGCTTGTTTAAAATCAAGCAAAGTGCATTACTATATGCAACCCATAGACGATGGAATGAATCTTTACTCCAAAGACACAACAACTGACATCCATAGATTGGGCTGCAAAAGGCATTAAATAACATGATCTTTGTTTGTTTTTGTGTAGAGCTGAACTTTTTACGGATGAGGTTAGCTTTAGCATACATAGAGCGAACATGTTTTAAAATATCTTTGTCATCCTGCATATCGTTTGAAATCAAGTGATTAGGTATTTATACTGACTAGTGTATGTGAGAACCATGCTAGATAATGTGAGATGAGGGCTATTTATAAGGGGTTTATAAATTTAAAAAAACATTATTTGAGACTTAACATTGTTATAAACTATATCATGTTTTACAGCATAACTGGAGCATAAGTCAAGTAAGATCTGGAGACCTTTGGCTGAGGGTGCACAGAGGACAATATCATCAGCATAAAGAAGATGGTTAACAAGAGAAGGACCCAAGCAACAGTCTACGGTAGTTTTATTGTCACACCTCCTTGTCACACTCCATTACTGATATTAAATGTTTTGGATAATATTCCACCACAAAGGATCTGAGCTGTTTGACCAACATACCAGACAATAAGTAAGCATAAAGTTACACCAAAGATAATTTTAGATAAGTTTCTTAAATAGTGTATCAAAGCGAACTCTATCAAAGGCTTTACTAATGCCAATAAATGCCACAAGCATATTTGAGCCATGTGATAGATAAAAATTTAAAATATCTTTTAAAATAAGAGCTGGCATTAAAGTGCTATGGTTTTTCTTAAATCCAAATTGGTTTGGAGTCCCAGTGAAACTTTCATTAATGCGTGAGACAAAAATATGTTCTAAAATCTTAGAGAAAATTGGCACCAATGCAATTGGACGATATTTAGCAGAATCGGAGATGTCACCATTCTTATCTTTAACAACAGGAGAAATAACAGAGTGTGAAGCACCTATAGGCATGTATCCATTACAAAGCATGGAGGAAAAGTTCACTGACAAAATATTAAAGTAATTTGGGCTAGCATAGAGATAATGCTCCAACTGGAGTCCAAAATGGTCAGCTGCTTTTCCACAGGACATGATTTATGATTGGACTTCATCAGGAGTGACAAGATAGGCATCATCTTTATAAAGATTACAGTGTTTAACTGAAAAGTTGCCATTTATATTGCATGTTGGCTTGACTGAGTTGAACAGGGTGGAATAGTTATTATATCACATGT